>NW_006292334.1:1972349-1981477 GCF_000327345.1 Myotis davidii | reverse complement strand
TTTAAAGCTAACATGCAGTTACTCTTGGATTTTAAATGAGCACTTTGAAATTTATATAGGTTATCTATTTCAGTAGTTGTTTCCTAACTGTAGGGATTAATAAAGTCTCCATCAGAACTTCTCTACAATAACAACTAGTATTTATTTATTATAACTGTTAACCTAATGCTGAACCTTGAAGTTAATTTTCCAAGGACCTGAATGAATTTATAAAACAAAGAGACAGCATGTTATGAAAAGAAAAGAACACCACCAAGGTATCGGCAGCGAGCCAGAGATTCTAGTAGTGGTTACCTGATCAACCACCTGTGTAACCTTGCAGATTTCCACTTATTTACATACCAGTGTAAGGAACTAAAGTAGAAAGGACTCTTGGAGATAAACTATTCACAGATTCTCATTTTACAGAAGCTGCCCCTGGAACTGAAGGGAAAAGTGTTTTCCCAAAGATGCACAGTGAGTCAATGGCAGAGCTAGGATTAGAATCCAGAAAGTCTCACTCCTAGTTTGGTTCTTTTCCTCTAAATAATCTTTGTGGTTCCTTTTAGTTCTAAAATCTGTGAATATAATGACTTCCTTTTTAGCACTTTTCATCTCTAAAATATGGTTAGAGCATATCTTCTTATTCCTCCCAGCACTCCACTTTATAGATGTGGAAGCAGAAGCTCTGAGTGTAGAAATCATTTACTATCTATAAAAAGTACAACTTGGTCATTCTGAGAACACAGATGTTTAGTTCATAACTCTCTGCTTTGCATATGCTCCCATATTCCTCTTAGAATAATTTACAGAGACAGATAACCTTAAACTAGAGTTTATATTCATGTACCTACTCTCCTATCTGTATGATTCTAATCAACATAGACCAAAAAAGAGAATCAGGTGGCCTTCTCTAAGCAGTGTGTGCATGGTCCTCTTTGAATTAAAAAAGAAAAAAGAAAAGACTCAAAGAAAGTTTTATAAATGTTTGGGTTCTCAAAGTCTGACCTAGTGCCTGACAAATAAATATTAGTGAATGCATAGAATACCTTCAGCATAATCCTAGAGAGCACCTTGAATTTGTTATCTGTATTTTATAATTCCTTTTCAAAGCTTGGACAATTCCAATGTGGGTCACCCACATAGTGAAGAACTTTCAAATTGTGTTACTACAATCTCATTTAGGAATTAGATTGAGTTCCACCCCTCTACCTCCAGGAGAGTTTATGATAGCAGGCCACTTTCTACCCTGGAGGAGAGCAAAGCTATCCCTAGACCTTACATATCCCTGTAAGTTCATGAGTTCTGATGAACGTACCTCAGTACTTAGAAGGGCCTATTTCAATAACAATGGCTAAATTCTGGGAAGATCATTTTATCCTGGATCTTGAGTGTACCATCTAAAGTCTGGGTTAAGAACTACCAGGGATCAATATGTGCCATTTCACAATTCCACATATTATGGGGAGAAGCAGCAGATGCTAGGAATGGCCCCTACACTACTCACCTGTGTAAGGTTGCCCTGACTCTTCTAATCTTAGACACAGGCTCCCAAGTTTTCACCTGGCATACAGCTCTTGAAGACAGGAGGCTGAATAATCCAGTGTGCCTTCCTGAGTCCCCTGTGGGGTCAAGGTTCCCCTTGCCCCTTTCAGTTCGGCTCTCCTTGTTATCTTTGTAACACTTAGCAAAAGATAACAGATTAAGCCAAGTGCACAGATGATGAAATATAAATTAGTAGGCTTTCTAGCCTTTATCCACAGCCCTGTCAGAGTGTATTATCTGATAGATTGAGTTCAGAGCAAGTCAGTTAAATTTTGCCTTATCTGAAACTGAGTGTGAAGTGTGGTAATGTTGCTAAGTGCAGAACAAAAATCTCTCTCTTTTGCATCCCATGACTGCTCCAGGCAACATTCTTGGAAACCTCTGACGAGGAAGGAAGAGAAGACCCTGAGATATATACAGTGTGACAAGCCAGGAGGCTATGCTTCTCGGGTACCAGTCCGATGAACGGCAGTCGCCTGTGGCTGTGACATTACCACACTTTGCTCAGCTTCAGAAAGGGAAATTTAACTGACGACTGCTATGTACTGAAGCCACAGCCTCAACCAGATAATACACCCTGACAACACTGTCAGGCAAAAAAGGCTGTGTTCCCATTGATTTCATCGCATGAGAGACAGATTACCCTGAGCAGTGTGTGTTCGAGGGTATATTGTGCACACTGTGGGGATATCAAAGGGAACGCACACTGACTGAGGCAGAAGCAGGCCTCCAGGAAGAGAGTCTCTGAGTGGCCTGCTGGAAACATGCAGCGTTGGGCAACGTAGTGAAGGCGATGCTATTGGAGGTAATTATAATGTGCTTCTCCCTTAGTATCAACTTCTACCTGCTGGGTTTATTTAAGAGATGAAACCAGTTCAAATATACCAAGAGCAACACTGAACCTCCCCTTCTGGTTCTTTCTTTTTACAGAAAGGTAGCAGATATACCATGTGCAGGGAACAGAGAGTGTGAAAACTGAATATTCAAATCATCTCCAAGTTGACAAAGTTCTGTACTTGAATTTGTAGATATAAAGATCTTCAGAAGTTTCTTACTGTTTTAACTATCATGTAACAGCAGCTTTAAAAAAATAATGTTGGTACATGTCTACCAACATGAATATAAATCAGTATTCATAGTTCCATTGACTAATTTGGCAAAATCTAAAAACTTCACATAGTAATGCAATGACAAAAAGAAATTAGAGAGGAGAATTTCCTAATTTTATTTTTTAAAGTGGTAGAGATATCTTGCAATTTTTTAAAAAATAAGGTGTGTTTTATATTTTTTGTGAGTGCTCTGTATGGGTCAGAAGGGCAAGTAAAGAAATGTGACCAAAAGAAATGTATGTTTACTTCTCATAAACTCAATAAATTCAATTCTAAAATTATCTTGGGACTCAGGCTCAAAAATTATTTTATTAACACTGTCATTAAGAAAGTGTTAAATATTCTCCTGGTCCGGTTTCTTTTAACTTTAAAATCTTCCAAAACACTGTTCTCAGGATCGTTTGTTTCTCCCACCACTCTAATCATAATTCTTTCCCCTTCTGAAATCTGTCATTTATTGGTATAGTCAGAGTGTTGGGCTTCTGTGACACACTTTTTTGAAACTATAGTAAATTGACATATAGGTAATAATTAAAACCTAAGTTATGGTCAACCTTATCTTAATTGGGTTTAGTCCTATCCACCTACAGGCTCTTTCAAACAAAATGATCAATAAAAGAAGTCAATGATTTGCAGTCATCATTGGTTATAAGTAAAGATCCAGAGAAAAAGCACCATAAAACCTGCCCAGGCCTTTCTAAAGGAAGGCCTACATCATAATCAGGGAGGGTGGCTTGTTTTTCAAAAGCCTGTTTTGATGGCATCAACATTTCGTTGCTTAGAGTAATAGGCAACTAATGTGGGAAAGGAGAACAAGTGGTGAAGCCAGAGATTCAAGTGTGCTTAAGTCAGTTCATCACTTGCTCCCCCATTATTAAAGAACTAAAGGCCCAGCACATGAAATTCGTGCACAGTTCCCAGTCCCCAGGCCTGGCCTGCCATCTTCCCTGGCTGCCCACAGCCAGCCCTACCCCCTGCCACCATCCACCCCTGGTTCCCAGTTCACCATTGGGCGAATGGAGCCTGCCGGCCGGGGGAAGGGACCAAGAGGTGGTCAGTGTGCCTCATAGTGACTGGTCGAGCGGTCATTCTGGTTGTTCTGCCATTAAGGTCAATTTGCATAGTACCTTTTTAATATATAGGATGACATCAATACTGGAAAGCAAGGTGACCACCCGCTCCTCTAGTCCATTGAGTAGGGAGGAAGGTTTGAGCTCAGATTGTTCCATGGAGCCCCACTGTGGGGCCCTCCAGGCACATTTCCACCATCCATGCACACTTTTACCAAGTTTACTTTTTTATATGAATAACGTATAAATAAGCAAATAAAGCACACTTTGAAGTTTATATTATTATAAAGATTATTGATTAAATTATTAATATAAAGATTATGTTAATATAAAATTTAACTATTAACATAAAGAATCAAGATTCACATCATGGTGAATTATATCACCCTTCACTTGACAAGATTTCAGCTTTTTCTATTAGTTGCTATGTTCCATATTAAAGGTGATACATGGGCTTTCTTTTCTTACCATTGCCTGATACATTCCCTTATGTCCCGTTATTTGTAAAGTTTATTTTCATTTTTTAAAAATTATCTTTATTGTTGAAAATACTCCAGATATCCCCTCCCTACCCCATTTACCTTCCCCAACCCACTCCCTGCCCCTCCCCAGGCCTTCACACATTATCTGTGTCCATAAGTTATGCATATCTATATATATAAAAGCCTAATATGCAAATTGTCCCCATGGAAGTTTGTCCAGGAGCTCAATCTCTCACTATGAAACAGCATGAAGGAAGGCACTGGCCAGCAGCTGGGGAAGGGAGGCCCCAGCCAGCAGCTGGAGGAAGGCCCTGGCTGGCAGCTGGAAGGCCCCAATTGGCTCTGATCGCCAGCTGGGCCAAGGGACCCTACCCATGCATGATTTTTGTGCACTGGGCCTCTAGTATATATATAAGTTTTTTGGTTAATCTCTTCTTGCACCATGCCCTCTGAGATTTGTCAGTCTGATGTGTGCTTCCATGTCTCTGGATCTATTTTGTCAATTTATTTTGTTCGTTAGATTCCATATATAAGTGAGATCATGTAATATTTGTCTTTTATTTCACTTAGGGTTATTCCCTCCAGGTCCCTCCCTACTGTCTCAAAGGGTAAAAGATTCTTCTTTTTTATAGCTGCATAGTATTCCATTGTGTAAATGTATCACATCTATTTTATCCACTCACCCCACTGATGGACACCTGTGGTATGTCTCTTCTTAACATCATATAGCTGTGTCTTCTTTAACACATTCTGTCTTTTCCTTTAAATTTTTAATTAGCACTATACTTGACTTATCTTGCCACCTTTTATCCTATACTTTCTATTGCTTCCCCCTGTCTAGTTTTCTCTATGCTGGGGCTGACCAGCAGACCCTGACTGACAGGTGAACAGATTACTCCAACACAATGTTTGCTGTGAAAGAGAGGGCTAAGGGACGGCCTGGCTAAAGGAACCAGGCAGCTTTGATTGTCTGCCTCGTTAAGCTTTTATTGTAGCAGCAGTCTGAGATAAAGTTTATCTTTTAGATACAATCAGAAGGGTAAGTAATCTTGGGCGGACACATGTGTTTATAGTGTCCTTTAAGCAAGGACACCCAAAAGATTAAGCATAAGGATACCAGTAAACACCTGGAGGTCTGCTCCTGCACAGACTTGTTTGGAAAGGTCAAGGAATAATTAGGGGAACCACCTTCGGAACTCCCCTAAGTCGGAATTCTAATAAACAGGGCAGGCTGCCTTCTGCACACTTCCCTTTTCTTTTCTTTTTCTTCTTTTAATTTTTAAATTCTTTATTAGTTAAGGTATTACAAATGTGTCCTCATTCCCTTTTCTCAGAATATCCTTCTTACAACTTTCCAACCAAGTCTTGTTGGAACCCCCATCTCTAGAGTTAAATGGACAGATTTTTCTTTTTTTAAAGTGGTATGGAAATTTCCCTCCTATACAAGTTATGATGGTTACCACTAAATTTTGAGAAAACTCATTAAAATATTATCAACATCTAGGTAATATCTGTAACCTTCCTCTTCAATCATCCCCACATATGCTGATAACTGTCTATGTCTGCCTCAAACAACTTCCAGGTGTTGGACTTTATTTGCTAGATCTTAGCTTTTATTCTCCAGTTATACTTTTGATTTTTGGATGAGTGTGTTGGCATGGAGAAAAGCATACTATGTATGTATGTGTGTGTATATATAGTTACTTTAGATTAATAAACTATATCCCCCAGTAATCTTTATTTAAAAGTGTACAAATGATAAGCTTTCTGATTTTATCAATATCCAAAGTGTATTTTTTACCCTCAAAATGAATGAAATTTTATCTGGGTATAAGATTCTAGGTTTAAAATATTCCTGTAGAACTTTAAAAATATTGTAGCATTTAATTCTAGTATCTTGGGTATCCATTAATAAATCTGTTGTCAATCTCACCCTTGGTTTTTGTTCCTTTGTAGATTACTTTTTCTTCTCTAAGAGAGCATTTGTGATTTTCTTTCTAAATTTCTTGAATTAAGTGAAAGACTTTCTTGTTACAAACTCTGATTAAAGCATTGAGTCAAATGAGTATAACTTTGGAAATAATTTTTAGATTCAACAAGTATTTACATGTACATATTGTTTGCCCAACATTAAGGGATATAATATTGAGCAAGATACATACTCTAGTTAGGCCCACAGTTTCCTGGAGTGACAGATATTAACCAGTAAATTTGCAAGTCAGTATATAGTTACACTTTGATAAGGGCTACAAAGGAAAACACAATATGCAATGAGTGTAAAATGCTATAGGCAGGACAGGGTGGGGATCAGGAGATAAATCAGAAAAAACTTCCCCCAAAAAATAATATATACTGATGCACTTAAAACATGAGAAGTTATGGAGGTAGTTAGGTAAGAGGAAGACAAAGTGAGGTAATATATAGAATTTAATATTTTTCTAATAGTAGTGAAAATGACACAATTGAGAAACTGAACAAAATTATGATTCTTAAGTAAAAATAACCATTTCCTTAAGCTATCTATAATAATAAAAGCATAATATGCAAATCGACTGAACAGCGGAAGGACCATCTGGACAACCGAGATATGACACACATTGGCACCAGGCCAGCCAAGGCAGGTGCGATGCCATTGGTCAGAGAGGAGCCACCATTGCTCCATGATCGCCCTTGCAGAGGAAGGCCTAGGCCATCAGCCAGTGGGTAATCAATCAGGGGGCTCCGCGATCACCCCAAAGAAAGAGGCCCAGGCCACCCTCTGTGGGGCAACCAATTGGGGGGCTCTGTGGAACCAGGGAACTGAGAGGGTGTGGCGACAGATATGGGCAGCACCAGGCCAAGGCAGGTGAGGGTGGCGGGCAGGGCCGGGGCTGAGAAAGCTGGAGCTGTGAAGCTGGCAGCTGGTGGAAGAAAGGCCTACCCTTGCAAGAATTTCATGCATCGGGCCTCTGGTCTTATATAATAAATGGGTAATATGCAAATCGACCAAATGGCAGAATGACTGGTCACTATGACACACACTGACCACCAGGAGGCAGACGCTCAACACAGGAGCTGCCCCCTGGTGGTCAGTGTGCTCCCACAGTGGGGAGCACTGCTCAGCCACAAGTTGGGCTGACCGGGCTGACAGCTGGCAAGTGCCGTGGCGGTGGTGGGAGTGGGCCTAAGCTGCAGTCGGACATCCCCCGCAGGATTCCAGACTTCTAAAGGGCGCAGGCCAGGCTGAGAGACCCCTCCCTCCACTCCCCAGTGCACAAATGTTGTGCACCAGGCCTCTAGTTATTTATAATATGCTTTATATGCAAAAATTCCACAAATGATGTATACTGAAGCCTTTCTATATGATGATGCCAACTAGGTTGAAAATGGATGATCTGGAGTTTAAACCAACAGAACTGCTAAATCACAACACAGCACAGTAGACTCAGGGGATTGTGCTCTATAAAACAGTTTCTCAAGACTCAAAGGACATTTCACTAACTGCCTTATGTAAGAGCCTGGGAGACATAATAGTATTCAGGTTCATTTCCCACTTGTAAGGCTATGACTCATTTCTCAACAGAAAAACACTTAACAAACAAACAAAAAGAAGATTAATGAAGAAAGAGCCCAAGCAAGAATCTGAGTTACTCTCCAGTCTAAAAATGGGAGACTATGCTAGATAATTTTACTAGAACTTCTTTGATTCTGTAAGTCAAACTCTTGGGTCCTGGGAGTTAGAATCCATTCTAAAATGACATTTACCTGTGTTCTTCGTTTCCTGTACTGTGAAGGCACATTCGTAACTATACAGTGTTGAAACCAGGACAGTGGGGAATATAATGAGGTGACTTTATAGGAGTGCAATTCCAGAATGTCCAAGGCATACCTGTATTCAAATCAAGTTGCGTGGTTTAAAAATAACCCAGTGGCAACACAGTACACAGAACAAGGCCAGAGAGTCAATTATTTCCTATACTTCATTTCCCTGTCTTTCTCTATGTGGTAGAATCAAATAGGTCACAAATAGGAGAAGAGGTGAATTTGGCTTTCTGCTCCCTCACAAGGCAAAGCCAATGGCAAGTCCTATAACTGTGGAATAATCTGCTATTATTCAGCCTATATCAGCAACACTTAGTTTTAGAATGTCACATGATTTTCAAATATTAAATAATCATAATAATGTATACCCCACTGAAAAACAACTTTACCTTTTTATTTTAATAAGGAGAAAAGTAGTAGGAGCAAACCCTCAATTTGTTCCATCTGTTATATTCAAGTGACTGTTTTTCTTCTTTTTTTCCTTTTTTTCCCCCACAGATCAAGAAGATAAATCTAACTGCCTAGCTGCAAAAAAAAAAAAAAAAAAAAAAAAGATGAAAGGGGCTCCACTGTGAACTGAAGTTTCAGTTGAGATGCCTTACACTGGCTGATGTTTTGAAATTAGCATGAAACAGCACCAGAGGAAACAGAGGGATTCTTCAGTGTTGCACAAAGGATCCTGTGAACTCTCCAAATGCCTGAGATCTCATTACTGACAACATTTTTTGCCCTCCAAGTTTTCACGTGGTGACCTTATGGCTGCCACAGGGGCGGATGCAAGTTTCCTCTCCAGTGAAATGGCACAAACAGGGAGAGGAACTCAGTCTTTAAGAAGGTAAGCTGTGCACCACTGACATAATTAGGAAAGCTGCTTGGGAGGAAAGCGGTGGACATCTAATGAGCTGGCGAGGATAAGGTGAAAAATTAGAGCACGGCTATGTAGTGGAAGCACTGTTTGAGTTTTCCTTTAGGTAGACTGAAAAACAGCATGCTAAGCCTGCTGAAGCCCTTCTAGAGTTTGGGGATTAACAGCTCTAAGGAAGCTTATGCCACTGCTAAAGGGAAGAGAGAGGAGAGTGTTATGCCTCCAGTAGTTGTTTCTGATTATTACTCTTCTAACCCAAATTCATTTCAAGGCAGCA
>NW_006292334.1:1966864-1972319 GCF_000327345.1 Myotis davidii | reverse complement strand
AGGAAAGAGTCACAAAAAGATGTTTTTAATGATTTCAATACAAAACACGGCATTTTAGGCAGGCCATGTGACATATTTTGATGAAATTTCAAGGAAGAATTTAAAAACAAATACCTGTTTTTAAGAGTAACCATTTTAAGAGTAATAAGGTCAAAGATTCTAAAGTCATTAGATTTTAGAGCCCTTAAATATGTATACTAGTATATATGAACCCTGTAGTAGCTGTGGGAGTTTAGGTATGTTGTCAAAGATCTCTGACCCTCCAATTTGTCATCTATACAAAGGCAACAATGGAAGGTCCTATCTCAAAGAAATTTTCTGTGAGAATTACCAAAATAATGCATGTAAAACTGAAAAAAGTACTGTTCCATAATAATGAATGTTAACTATTTTTGTTGTTGGTATCAAAGATGATGAAGATCTAAACTAAGGCAATGAGTAGTAGTATCAATAGAGGGAATTATGATGACATTCGAGAAATATTTTGGTAATAATTGGGAAAAATCTGGAGAATCATCAAATATGTGTATAACAGAGAAATTAAGAATAAATCCCAGAATTTAACATGGACAGCTGAGCAGATGAAATATCATCAATTAAAATACAAAATGGGATGAAGACTGAATGAGGAAAATCTTGAAGACCTCCAGTTGGGAAATCCTGAAGTCCCCATTGATTATTTCAGGGCAGGTCAACAAAATTCTTCGTCTTCAAAGATAAAGAGCCCTTGATGGAAACAATAATTAATTGGTACCAGAAGCATGTGGAAAATCTGGTGAGTTTTGTGAATTGGAAATAAAGGATTAGAGAGGGCCAAAGACAGAATGATTAATGGTGTCAAATACAGCAAAAAAGAGGGACGAAAAAATATTCAGAAAGAGGGAACAACATACATGAAAGTCTGGAGGACAAAAAGAGATTTGATGGCTAAAACCAGGGCAAGATAGAGGAAGGGATATATGATGAGACTAAAGATAAAAGCAGAAAGAACATAATAAAGAGCATGTAATATTTTTGACTTTGCTCAAGGGAACGGTAGCCATTGAATAACCTCAGGAAGGGCTATTGTCTAATCAAATTTTGTCATAAGGAAGACAATATTTTAAAAACTGTGGATAATAGATACAGAGGAAAAAGCATGGATACAGAATGACTGTTTAAGAGGCAATTACAGAAACCCAAAGGGGGAAATGAGTTTAGTCAGGACAAGGTAGTGGAGTAACTAAGTACAGAAACTCAAGACATTTAAAAGGTTAGAGGAAGGGAGAATGAAAACTCAATTTGGGGTTAGGTCTCTAGGTAGATGATAACTGACACAGGAAAATAGGTATATTTGTTGGGAAGATAAATAGTTTTATGTTAGATGTTGAAACTTTTTTTAGTTTTTTAAAAATTAAATTTATTGGGGTGACATTGGTTAATAAAATGATGTGGGTTTCCAGTGTACATTCTGTAACACATGATCTGTATATTGCATTGTGTGCTCACCACCCAAAAGCAAATCTCTTCTTTCACCATATATTCAACTCTCTTTACTCTTTACTACTCCCCCAAGCCCCTTCCCTCTGGTAACCACCATACTGCTGTCTATATCTATGAATTGTTCTTTGTATGTGTGTTTTTTATTTGTTCATTTGTTGCTTTCAGTTTTATATCCCACATATGAGTGGAATCATATTGTTCTTGACTTTTTCTGTCTGACTTATTTCACTTAGCATGGTAGTCTCAAGATCCATCTATGTTGTCACAAATGGCAGTGTCATTGTAAATATGTGCCATATCTTCTTCATCGAATACTTTGGTTGTCTCCATGTCTTGGCCACCATGAATAATACTGCAATGAACATAGGGGTGCACATGTCTTTGTGAATAAATGTTTTCAAAATTTTATGGTAGATGCCCAGAAGAGGAATTGCTGGGTCATATGGTAACTCTATTCTTCCTTTTCAAAGGAGCCTCCATACTGTTTTTCACAGTGGTGCACCAGTTGACATTCCCACCAGCATGAGTAAAGTTTCCTTTTTCTCCACAACCTCTCAACACTTGTTATTTCTTGCCTTATTGATAATAGTCATTCTATCTAACAGGTATGAGGTGGTTATCTCATTGGAGTTTTGATTTTTATTTCCCTTATAACTAGTGAAGTTGAGCATCTTTTCATATATATTTGTTGGCTATTTGTATGTCTTCTTGGGAGAAGTGTCTGTTCAGGTCCTTTGCTCATTTTTTAATTGGGTTGTTTGTTTGGTGTTAAGTTGTATGAGTTCTTTATATATTTTGGATATTAAACTATTATTTGCAAGTATCTTCTCCCATTTGGCTGGTTGCCTTTTTGATTGTTGGCAATTTCTTTTGCTGTGCAGAAGCCTTTCAGTTTGATATAGTCCTATTCATTTCTTTTTCTTTACTTCCCTGGTCTTTGGGATCACGTTTATAAAATCCTCTTTAAGACCAAGGTTCATAAGTTGAGTATCTATATTTTAGACTAAGTAATTTATTGTTTCAGGTCTTGTATTAACTCAAAATGGGTCAACGGCCTAAATATAAGACCAGTCTGTTGAAACGTTTCATTTCCTTTAGACATTTGATTGGAAATGTTGTCAGACGTGTATGCAGATTTTTGTCCAGGAGAGAAAACTGCATTGGAAATACAGATCTGGAAGCCCTTAATTAGCCCTTATATTATATCTGGGGTCACAGGAGATGGTGAGAAACCATGTAAAGCAGAGAAGAAAGTGGAAACCGTTTAAAGAGCAAAAGAAGGGGAGCCTAAAAAGTAGACTGTGGTGGAATGACCATTAATAGATGCGGAAAGCCTTGAAGAGTAAAATAATTCAAAGATGTCAAACAAGTTCAGTACTCAGGAATATTGATTGGATCTAAAAACAAAGGCATTAGGGCCCTTGGGTAGAGAGAACAAATGAAGTGGTAAAAGGACTCTAACTTGACCTGTGTTGATTTACATCTTCAATTCAAAAGTTGAGTAAGTAGGTTAGCAACAACTTTAGATAGTGACCTCTCTTCAGCAAGACATCCATACCTAGGGAAGAGGTAAAATAAAGGCTGGGTCTTAAAAAACAAGGAAGTGGTCTAAAGAAAGGGAAGTATAAAATGAAAAGATACCACAGAACGGGAACAGTATAAGAGCCAACTAGTCACTTTACAAAGGTCTCAGGAGGTGAAATTTTAGGTTTTTATATTGTAATCTCTATGGATATTTATTCTTTTAAAATGAAAGTTCCTTTCATCATACCTTAGTCACATTGCGCCTTTTACTTGGAAACATCTTCCCACTTCTCTTAGCTTATGTGAGTCTTAGTCTTCCTCAAATTAAAGGAGAGGTCCCATCAAATTTCTTCAATAATAGTAGCTAACACATATTTGCTTATTATATGTCAGCGCTTTACATGCATTAACTTATGTAAATTCTTAAAAAGCCATGTAAGATAGGTAGTATTATAGAAAGAATGTGAAAATGGTGTTATAGAGAATTTTAGTATTTAAGCTTGTTGAGTTGTGGATCTGGTGTCAAACCCAGGGTCTCTGGCTCTAGATTGTGTTCTTAACCACTATAGATACTGCCTCTCTATGAAATCATCATTAAAATAAATTATTTATCAGTTACCAATTCTACCTGAGATTCTTTTTATTTAGCTATGTACATATGTATTATATATTTTGTTTCTTTAACTGCATAAAGGAAAAACATGTACTGGATGTTCATTGAGTTTTGATTGGACAACTTACAATCCTTTTTTTTTTCTTGTAGATGTACCCAAATTTCCCAAAATTCTATTTTCTTTTCATCCATTTCCACTCCTGCAGTAGATGACCCAGCTCATATTAGTCAGTAAACACAAAATTTCTTAGAAACACTGATTGATTGAGGAGAAGACACCAATAGAGCACAGCCAGTGTGAAACCTTGAACTTGTGGGAGGAATTTCCACAGAGATACACTCTTGTCTACTGGCCTTAAATCTTGAAAAATATGAACTTGAAGCTCTCAAATGAACTACATGGAGCTGAAGACAAAAAAGGTTAATCTGAAAGAAGCAAGAAATGATAATGATAAGGAAAGGGGATAAAGAAGAGAAAGGAGAGGAGAAGAGAGGAAGGATAAAAAGGAGAAGAAAAAGGGGAAAAGAAAACAGAACACGGAAAAGGGAAAAAATTATTTTGAGCATCTAGGTTTTCTATCACTGAACTAGTCACTTTCATATAGATTATCTATTTAATATTGAGGCAGCAAACAAATGAAATGAGTAAGCTCAATCTCAGATTTAACTCCAACTTTTAGTTTTATTCACAACTTTATACAGTTTCTTATAAAGTATAAGTACTAGTATAATGTCTAGAATTTTTATACTCAGTGTGCTAGATAAATTTGCTTCATATTGATGATAATGGTAATATACTGATATAAGGTATACTTTTATGAACAGTGTTGTGAAATTTTATTCAGAAAATAAAAGGTGTCGTTTACATATTAGAAATATAATAATAGCATCTTCAATTCCTAATGATTGTTACCATATTCCATTGTTATTTAAACTATCCCTCAAAACCTAGGGGATAGATTTGTTTTTAATATCAGACAAATAGCAATAAATACTGATTATTTTTTTTCACCAGTTGTTTAGCTTCGGGGAGACAATAAGGAGACTATCAATAAAGCAGTATAGGAGAAAGGGTTCAACAGAAAACATATCATTTTAAATTACTCACATCATTGTAGGTTGATATTATAAAAGTTATTTTATAGACCTAAACCCAACAAATTCATGCTGGTATTTATTATCATGTTTATGTTACCAGAAGGCTGGTCAGGTTATAAATTATATTTTCTAATAATATAATTTTATTAGAAATTCTAATAAAGTTCATAGAAAATCTTTATGTTTCACTGGATTATTTTTTCAGTCATTCAGAAAATGTTTAAAAGGTGGACTACTAAAAGATACTTTGTTCACTTTCAGAAAACTCTATATTTCAAAAGCATGTTTAAGTCGATTTTCTGAGAATATGTGTCGAGGTCGGGTCTTAGAGTACTCCTGGATGTGTAATTTGCAACTATGCAAATAAAGGACTAAATGTGGTAAATAAAAAAGCAAATATTAAAGTTTACGTTCAGCTCCATACCCCCAAACTCCACATTCCTATGTATTAAAAAGTAAGGCCCACCCTGACCGGTGTTGCCAAGTGATTAGAGTGAGTGCCAGCCCACACACTGAAGGGTCATGGGTTCCAGTCCTGGTCAAGGGCAGGTTTCATCCCAGGCCCCGGTCAGGGTATGTGTGGGAAGCAACCAATCAATGTATCTCTCTCACACTGATGTTTCTCTCTTCCATCCTTCCTTTCCACTCTCTCTAAAAATCAATGGAAAAAATATCCTCAAGTGAGGATTAACAAACAAACAAAAAGTAAAGCCATTCCAATGGTAGGATATGTGACAT
>NW_006292334.1:1938655-1966840 GCF_000327345.1 Myotis davidii | reverse complement strand
GAGGCCAGGGGATTGTCAAGGGCGGGGGGCGGGGGGAAGGACACATATGTAATATCCTTTGTAATATTTTAAGCAATAAAAAAAAATGGTAGGATATGTGACATTATAATTCCCAGTATTTCACTTGCCAGAAAAAATGGCATTAATTTTATACTTCAATTTCCTACAGTGGCAAAAAAATGGTTGTAATGAACATCTGTTGATTTGGCTTCTCCAGAACTACTTCCCTATGTTGTCTGGTACCAGAGAATTTTTCTCCATACAGTGTGGCTCAAGCAAGCCTAACCCGTCTACCACTATAGAGAGGGTTACTCAGTTTGACCAGTCAGAATAACCCAAGCACAGTCAGCCAAACCAAGCCAAACAAAATCTTTTATATTTTGGCCAAACAGAATGGCCATTTAGCTCACTTATGAAGGAGAAGACACAGAGAGTGAACTCTGAAGACATCATCTGAATAGGCTGATCCAGACAAAGCTGAATACAGCCACACACCCCAATTTTCTAGTTATGACAGCCAGAAATTTGCCTATTGTAACTTGCAATCAAAAAGTGTTCTGACTAAAATAGATAGAACTAGTTGAAGTACAGTTAAAATTCTTTTCTAAGGACTTTTCTAAGGACCAAAGAGTTACAAATCAAGACTCTAAGATACCATCTCAAGTATTTGTGAGTCTCTAATTAGAAATTATGGAATAAAAGTATCACTAGAGAGTTACAGAACTCTCTTAAAAGGCACTGGCTATGATAATAACTTAAGGAACATTTTTACTTTTATAGTAATTCCGGACCTGGGAATTGGTATTGAAAAATTACATATGTTTTTAAAAGAAATTAAATATGAAAAGCATCAAGAGGTTTTTAAAATCTCTAAGTTTGCATCTCATCTTACTTTAGATTTTAATAACATCTATAAAATAAAAATGGTGTTCTATATCAAAACAATTCAGGCAAACACTGTGGGAAAGAATACCGTTTCTGGAGGAGCAGGTAATTCTATAGCCTCCAGGGTTTTTTCTAAATTCCTCACTCTTTAAACCATCTGAGCTACTAAACTATTGGACATGTCTCAATGTCAATTGAGTTAAATAATCATAAATTAAGCCTTAATTATGTACTAAAGCAGTGCTAGAACTTAGCATTAAGAAACTAATTAAAATGCAGTTCCTAAATGCAAGAATCTAGTCCTCAAGCTTGGAATGCAGAAATGCAAAGTGGAATTTACAATTAAGTGATAGTAATTGTATCATGACTATGCACAACATAAATCAGAAGATAGTCAACTCTCTTTAGGGGAAATACGGAAAGATAGCTTTGAGCTGATCTTTAGACTGAGTTCACTAGTATGAGGGTATTCCTGGCAGAAAGAAAAGTATGTCAAAGGCTTAATGTCATGAAGATATAGTATAGTTTATTTTGAGTTATAAAGACATTGGTATTGCCACAAAGTGATACACACCGAGAACTAGACAAGACTGGTGAGAAAGTCAGAGTCCACATCATGAAGAAGCCTTATGTTGTGTAGTATTTTGGGACTTTATTCTCAGAGAATGGGGAATGAAACTAACAAAGAAGTTTACAAATATGAGGCTGTTCTTTTCAGCATTGATTGGTCTATTGAACAATGGACACATCCAGACTTTTTCTCAAGATGACACTGGTTAAAGTTTACAGTTCATTTGTGTAATGATATGCTACATAAAAATTTTACATTCTTTCTATAAATTAAGCATAGAACGATATACATGATAATATATGTTAAATGAGACAAGTTTCAACACATTATGTATTAAACCCTAGTTCTATTCCCATTACCCCTTTACGGTGATGTGTGTGTGTGTGTGTGTGTGTGTGTGTGTGTGTTTCCTTTTTCCTCCACTTTCTTAACTTTTAAAATGAGCAGGCACTATTTCTTTAAAAGATAAAAATATTAAAGCCATTGTCATTTTTATTTCTGCAAAATATTTAAAAGTTGGATTTTGCTGTCCAGTACTTTGATCCAGTGTAGTAAGGAGATAAATATTATACTCATTAAAATGTGCTCTACAAAGTATTCAGTGATTCATGAGTGGTACCCAAAATATGCTCATTTGATGTCACCACTAATATATCCAATTACCAAAGCCATATATATGAGAATTATTCTTGACTCTTTTAATCACTCTCCCTCCCATATTAAACATCTACTACTAGTAAATGTATTCAATGTTATATCTATAAAATATTTATTATAGTCATTCATTTCTCTTTATCACCATTACTACAGCTATAACTTAAGCATTCACTATCTCATTACTGAAGTAATTCCTAACTAGTCTCCCGTTCAGCATTCTTGTCATTATCAAAAGTACCCCTCACACAGTTGCTAAATGGATGGCAAAAACACAGTACTGAACATTTCATTCCCCTATTTAAAGCCCTTTGGGTCACACTATCATGGCATAGAGTCTGGATCTGTTATCATGACAAACTAGATCGTTCATGCCTAAGTGTCTGAATTCTCTAGCTTCATTGTGCACCAATCTCTACCTGATACTTCATGTGTCAATAGATCATTTCTGCTAGTAACTTCCCATCACATGAGGCTTTCTTACATCTATGCCTTTGCTTAGGAGCCTGACCTCCATTTCTAGAACTTCCTGCCCCCAACCTCATCTAGCCTAGTCATCATTTAAAACTCCATTCAATGACCACCTCTTTCTAATCATACACCCACACCATCCTAATTCAAGTTGGAGCTTTGTGCCTTGGCTTGTTGTTTCAATTAAAATATCCTGTCCACACTCTGTTACTGTAGCAACATATATTATTTGTAACTGTCCTATGTCCAACATTTAGGTTGGATAAATATACATAATTTTTTAAAATCTGAAAAAATATCTCTTATTAAACCTTATAGCTCCCCCTTTATTATATCATCTCAACAGTAGAAGATCACATTTTGTAAGGATCCTAATTCCTGGTAAAAGAGTCTTTAAAATTCAAAAATCAGCACCAAGTCCTGTCATAAAGTTGGCCCTAAATAAATAGAAACCGCCATTATTTTTATTATAGTTTCTGCATAGAGTAATGATCAAGATCAAACAATTTTAGTCTGAAAAAGTGATATTCAAATACTATCTCCACCACTTAGTTGGTCTGTTAACTTTGTTCAAGTTAAGAACACTGATTTTTCTTACATGTAAAGAAAGAGCTTTGCCCAGCTGGCATGGTTCAGTGGTTGAGCATCGACCTATGAACCAAGAGATCATGGTTGGATTCCTGGTCAGGGCACATGCCCTGGTTTCAAGCTAGTTCCCAATAAAAGGCCTACCGGAGGGAGCTGATCAATGATCTCTCATCATTGTTATTTCTATCTCTCTCCCCCTCCCTTCCTCTCTCTGAAATCAATAAAAACGTAATTCTTAAAAAAGAAGGGCTTTGTCTTGTCAAGTACTGTAATAGCAATTAAATTAAATCATGGACAAGAACTCAAATAAAAATTCTTGAATCATAATTATTAGAGTAAAAGGGGTTGTAGAAAAAACCCAAAGTGCTTCTAATACATATGAAAAATGTTATACAAGGGCTTTCTTTTATTATCTGCATTAGTAAAAATAGTAAAACAGTAAATAGTAAAATCTATTTTAGGCAAGTACAGTCAGTACCCATGCTTAGAAAGATTGTTGAAAAGCAAACAAGTGAAACACAAGATTCACAGAAGGGGCCCAAAAGAATTAATGGAATGAAGTACTAGTACAGAACCTACAATAAAGAATAAAACAATAATGTTTGTTGAATTATTTGAAAACAAAAGGTTGGTCTGTAACATCATCAGTGATTTCAAGTACATAAAGTTTTTGTTTCTTTTTTTTTGTTCCAAATGATGGAGGAATATTTTATGCTTTTAGAGAGTTCCAAATGAGTAGCAGTTAACATTAATGAAAGATGGATTTGAGTTTGCCTCAGAAAAATTTCTTGACAATGCTTGATATAACACAGTAATAAATTACTAAAGGAAGTTAAAGAAACTTTAAAAAAAAACACAACATTTGTGTTGAATTTTGCTATTAGCTGGCTTTATTTGGGGAGAGATGAAAGTAAGTAAAATAGGTTTTGTTTTATAAAGAACTTATTTTATTAAGAAAGATTGGAAAGTCCAACTCTAGCATTTGCCAGCTTTGTAACTATATACAAATTACTGATTTTCTATGAGGTGCAATTTCTTTAAATGCAAAATTAGAGTAATGATTAGACACATTGCTCATAAACACACATATTATATGGTGCCTTGCTCATAGCAGGCATTCAAGAAATGATATTAAATCATGTTTTGCACCTTCTAAATTTCTTTAGTTACTATGCAAATATTGTTAGCCCTGCGTGGTTATTTAGAATAAAACAGAAACATAAAGTACACTTAGACTTCATAATAGAAGGGTTCCTTTAAAGCTTATTTTTAAAACTAGAGGCCTGGTGCACGAAATTCTTGCACTCGGAGAGGGTCCCTCAGCCCAGCCTGTGCTGAGGAGGGGAGGACACTTCATTTCATAGCCATAAGCTAGAATTAACTGGGTTTTGGCAGCCACATCACACTGCTGGCTTATCTTGAAGTCAATGGAACAGGGGATCCCATGTCTTTTCACACTTTGCTGCTGTTAAGTCCCTCACTCCCATCCATTATTTGGGCTAGAATTACTAGTGTAGACCACTATAATAATCAACATTCCATTTTACATTTTTGTATCTTATCCATTAGTCCAGGATTTTTGTAACTTGCGGCAGGGGGAATCCTCCAAGCTTTTTATTATCTTCACATGTAATAAGCTTGCTTTTCATATGTCCATCTGAGTAAACAGCTAAAATAGCAAATGTAAAGGGAAGAGGAGAGAAATCTAGGGCCTACCCATGGAACTTTCCTTACTGTTATATAAACCCATCATCAATATCCTTTGGGTTCTGTCATTCGATAAGTCCACCAAGCTATAATCATGTATATTTTGTATTTTATCTTATCCATAGGAATATTGTCAGGTATCTTATAAAATGCCTTCAAAATTCAAAGCATGTCTATGCCTTTTTTCACCTTTTATTTCAGTAACCCTGACAAAAATTTCAAATGAGATAAACTAATACATTTTGCTTTTAGTAAATTAATGCTAACCTTTTGTTAAATATTCTTCTCTCTAACTCTAGGAATCTATCCTAATCTAACTCTAGTCTGCAATGGCATTTAGTTTAATTCAAACATTTATACTTCAGTGAAGGATTCTATGATAGAAATGTTGCTCATATTTTTCTATGTCTAGATTTAATTTATGTAGTTCATACCTATAAAATAATTTTGCAGGTACTTTCTATGTGGCTTGAAACTGGACTGAACACTGAAGAAGCTCTTCAAAAGTGATTACTTTTTTCAATGTCCAGTAGTTTTCCGAGTACAAGTCGTTTACATTCTTGGTTAAATTTATTCCTTAGTATCTTATATTTTTTTGTTGCAATGGTAAATGGATTGTTTTTAGTTTCTCTTTCTGTGAATTCATTATTGGTGTGTAAAAGTCGATTTCCGGGTGTTAACTTTGTATCCTGCTACATTGCCAAATTCATTTATTAAATCTAGTAGGTTTTTGGTGGAGTCTTTAGGTGTTTCTATGTACAATATCAAGTCATCTGCGAATAATAACAGTTTTTACTTCTTCCCTCCAATTTGGATGCCTTTTATGTTTTATTCTTGTCTGTTCGCATTCTCATTCTTTTAGCCACACAAAAAGCATCCAATGGATCCGCTGTGCGAGGTTAGCTTTTAGTTATGAAAGAAAGCAAGTGATGTAGAAATTTTGAATAAGGGTTATAGGCATTCAGGAGACAGAGCAGAGAATGGGGTACATAGTAAAGACAATTAAAGAACATATAGGAGGAAATAAGGGGAGATTCAGAAAAGAATCAGGGAAGACTGATAGTGTTGGTTCAGTTACAACTTGGGAATCATTAAAGGTTGTGTGAAAAGCACAAATTAAATTGGATAAAGAAAATCTGTTAAGAGAAAGACAAACAAGTGGTGAAATAATTTTTAAACATTCCACATTTCAAATACCCAATAGATATAAAATTGTGGTTAACTTGTCAAATGTTGTCTCATGAGGTTATTATTCTGAGTAAGTTGAAAACTATAGGATGGTGAGGTGAACTTGGAGAAGATGAGGACACAACTGATATTATTGATTATTATTTCCTCTGAGTTTTCAGAACTGTGCTGATGTAATTTCACTCATAACCTGACCAGGTACCCCGACTTTAGCTATAGTATTTCTATTCTCTTATCATCTTTAGCTTATTTTTTCCATTTAAGACTTTGTGAGAAAAACTGACTGTGCAATGGAAATGTTTGTAAACCACTGATTCTCTACCAGATAGCCTCCAACTCACTATTCCAGTTAATTTCTTGTGTAGTTCAGCTCAGCTCTCCAGCCCCTACCCCAAATAATGCATAGGTTCATGTCTGCCTACACAGAAATTCACTAAGATGATTTGCTAATAAAGGACCATCGACTTGAAATTGCCACCTTTTAACAGGAAAGCACCCGAGGGCTCTTTGAAATGAGTTTTCAAATTTTCAGAAAAGGTTCTCCCCAGATATCTACAACAAAACCCTAAGTATCCTGAGTTTTATTTATCATTCCAAAATATTAATTTATAACAACCACAGACACAACTAAAACAAAAACTGGTATGATAAAGTTCTTCCCCAATTATCAAAAGCCCATTTTATTGACAAACTCTATATATTGCTCAAGTATATGTACACTCAATCTTATGAGAATACATAAGCACAAATTTAAAATGTTACTCTTCTATTACCTTGTATCAGTGATTTTGAATTGATGTGCTGCAAGAGGCACAGGGGTGTGCCGCACTGACCTCTTTTCCCTTAGATCAGTGGTCGGCAAACAGCGGCTCACGAGCCACATGTGGCTCTTTGGCCCCTTGAGTGTGGCTCTTCCACAAAATACCACATGCGGGCGCGCACGTACAGTGCGAAGTTGACTTAAAATTTCAAGTAAAGTTTATTAAGTTAATTTTAGGGAACGTTGTAGAGTGAAAGAAAATGTAGTTTTGAGGATTGAGAAAGGTATGATGAGATGGTTTGGACATACAGAGAGGATGAACAAAAGGAGACAGACGAGACAAGTATACAAGATGAGTGTGGATGGGAGAGTTGGAAGGGGTCGACCTCAGCGAACGTACCTCAATCAGATTGAGGACGTTTTTAGCAAAGGCCAGCTTAGGAGTACCCTAATTAAGTCAATAACAATGTACCTACCTATATAGTTTAAGTTTAAAAAATTTGGCTCTCAAAAGAAATTTCAATCGTTGTACTGTTGATATTTGGCTCTTTGACTAATGAGTTTGCCAACCACTGCCTTAGATTGTCAAATAAAAAGTTGACAATAGCCAACACAACAAGAGCCATCCGGTGTGAGAGAGTCAAAATTATGCCTATTTTTTTTTTTTTGTCAGATCAAAAATTTACCTATTTTTTTGTTGGAGGCTGTCTGGTAGAGAATTGTGCTCCAGAACTGTAGTAATTAGTTTACATGTGCCATGCGATTAAAAAAAAAAAAAGGTTGAAAATTGTTGCCTTATATAAAACACTTTTGCTCAACTTTGAAGATAGGGGCTTGTGGAACCTAGAGTTAGAAAAAAAGCAGAAGGAGAGTAAAGAGTCTTTCCTCCCTGAAGGGGCGAAAAATCCACTGGCTTAATCTCTAGTTACCAAAGGAACATGATTCTCTCCTCTCTCTGTGGACCTGCCACTTAGATTTATGGGGACAATATTTCCTGGGTCTCTAGATTTATGCCTGATACTGAAGTTGCACAGACAGCCATTTACATTTCTTTAGAAGACTTTTTAACTCTGTAGCTCTTCTAACAACTGCTTTTGAGCAAAGGCGAATTAGGTAACTTTGAAGATCAAAGTGGTGCATTTTGTGCTTCTTCCTTACCAGTGCTATACCGTGTGTAGCTGACACAGCCTGAAGTTACAACATGATATACCATATGTGTTTAAGGGTGGAGAACAAAATCAACCTGGAGGAACTGACAGTCACCTTCAACATACCAATTTGTGACAATTGTTGACTTTCCCTTTTCCTTCAAGAGCCGGAAGGTGGCACCTGACTACTAATTTTAATATTTGAGTTTATGTCATTAAAATATATTATGCTTAGGTTGAGGATTTAAACTTTTTATTATTAAGTATAAGACTAGCTACAGCAAACAAACCCTCTGGAGAATAAAAAATGATCCAAAGCAAGAAATATGGGAAGGCAATAAGGCCATCCTTCTTCGTAGTCACAGAGTAGATCAGGACCGTCTTCCAGTGATTATGAGGTAAATATTTTTATGAAGATTTTTATAGGGATTTGAACTGTTTAAATAGCAGTAAGACTGTTAAAATGGGAAGTTAATAAAATATAATTATCTTTTAAATGACTATGACTTGAGCTTAAATTGTAAAGATCTAACTGAATGGGAAAACATGCAAGGAAATGATCCCTTAACCTAGAGGCCCATAATCTTTTCTTTTCAGCTGAGAGAGCCTACAATTTTGTTCACTGTGACTTACTGATCTCAACATTAGTAAAATTGTGGAAAAATAAACAGGAAAACATAGATAAAATGTTTTAAAGATGTTCTTTTCTTATAATGTCATTGAACTTCTAAATATTCATTTATTCATTGAAAAAATACTTTTGTTGCCATTTTGTACAAGCTCTCTGTTGTCAGCATCCTGGCTATAAAGAACAAGCCATGATCTTTGTCCTTAAGTTACCCATACGTAGATTAGAAGGCTGTCACAGAGATCATCAAACTGTAATGCAGGTGCCCCTGCCAGCATGACTCAGTGGTTGAACATCAACCTATGAACCAGGAGGTCACAGTTCGATTCCCAGTCAGAGCGAATACCCGGATTACAGGCTCCATCCCCAGTGCGGGGCCTGCAGGAGGCAGCCAATCAATGATTCTCTCTCATCATTGATGCTTCTCTCTCTCTCTCTCTCTCTCTCTCTCTCTCTCTCTTCTTCTCAGAAATCAATAAAAATATTTATTTAATGTAATGCAGTGATGACAATGACAGACAAATGCAAAACTATGAGGAAAGCTCAGAGCTAGGCTTCCCCTGAGGAATACAGTGAGAGCAAGTAGGGGAGTCAGGGAAAGCTTTCTAAAAATCGGGGCCTGAACTGAATCTCAAAACATTAGCAGGAATTCTGCAAAAACAAGTAGGTTAAGAAGATAGAAATGGCATTGTAGGTAAAGGTACTTGCGCAGTGGGGGGGTGGGGGAGTGTTTCCTTATGTGCTACATTAAAGAGTTTGATATTCGCGCTATAAGAGTTAGGACTCCTTTGGGGGGGGGGGGTACACACCAATAGGTGACATGATTAAATTTGAGTTATAAAACATTGCTCTGGTGGCAAAATAGAGAGCTCATCACAGCAGGAGAAGGCTGAACGCAGGCAGACGAGTCGGGAATCTATTGCATGACATGAGAACAGTTAAACCAGAGCAGTATTATAAGGACAAAGAGAAGGGAACCTCTCCCAGAACAATTTAGGGCAGGAAATTGGCAAGATTTCATAATATATGTAGTACAGTATATAAGAAAGTTAAGGTCTATAGCAATTTATTGTAGAGCTGCTGGATGGAAAGCAATACCATTCAATTTGAGGAAATATAAGAGGAAGAAAAGTTATAAAAGGAAACAAATGTGCTCACATTCAGAAATATTGAGAGTGAAGTTCTTATAAGGCAGCCAGGTAGGGCTTTCTGGTTGGCAGATGAACAGGAGACTAAACTGGAGATTAGAGACATTGATTTGGAAGTCTTTAGTGAAAGGTTAGAGCCGACATGAGAACAGTCAGGTTCTCTCAGACAGACTATGATCAGGAAATTAGGGGCTCAAGAAAAAACCCTGGCAACTTCCATCCTTCAAGAAGTGGGCAGAAGTTCAAGGACAGAAACTGAGAAGCTAAGGTCCATTTTTCAAAATCATCCACAAAATTTAAAGAGTGTGCTTACTGATAATCCTAATGGCCTGCATTTTTCTTTTTTAAAAAATGGCAATGAGGATTACAGATATTTAAATGTGTAAGCTCCACAAATTGAATGTTTCTCTGCCTAAATTTTTATTTCTAAATATAAATTCTAATGAAGTTATTAAGATTTGACTTGGGGTGATGAACACACAATCCAATATACAGATGATGTAGTATAGAATTGTACATCTGAAAAAATAAAAATTTAAAAAAACACTCCTCTTACAAATAAGTCTCCTCTATAAACACTTATACATTTTGTTGTTGTTGGGAAACACTAAAAAGTTTTTAAAGAGTAGCAGTGAAGAATTGGAAAGAGAAGAACTGCCAATGGAATAAAATACAACAACAGGTTTATTACCAGATGACGAAAAATAATAAACCAGTTGCTCCCTGCTTTATTAGTCAGGGGTTCGTTTTCTATAAAAGACCATATTGCAAAATTCTATGCATAAAGACAGATTGAAGTTTTCCTTTGGAAAATCAGTTATTTGTTGCTAGTACTTATTTTTACACAGTTAAATCTCTGTTCCTGTCCTTGTCATTTCACATCTGGTACTCCAAAACCCATTCCTCACCACCTGTCTTAGCCTTCTCTTCAATCTGTCCAAATCTTATAGCTAAAACTATCATTAAAATATCTTTTTTTAAATCATAGTTAGGGTTACTTTTCAATTTAATCATTAAGTCTTAAATCAACATTTTCTCTGAGCCCCCAGAGACATTCTGGTAACATCTTCTTAGTCTACCATGAGACTAATAACAAATTTATATATTTTTAATTGTAACAAATGCTATGCACAATTAAAACAGAAGCAAAAATAGTAACATCTTTTATGTGTAGAGTTACTAAACTTTTTCAAAAGCCTTTCACCTTATTCATTTTGTTATCTTAGATCTTCGATAGATGTTATTCTTATTTTAAGATGGAAGAAACTGAGACCCAGAGAGTTTAAGGGCCTTATTCAAACTCATTTAAAATCAAAATAAATAACAACAGTTTTCTCAACTATTTGTCCAATGCTTTCTCTATTCTAGTAAAATGATATGCTTACCATTCCCTGGTCTTAATGCCAGGAAGGACAGGGGCCAACATTACTGTTTGTCACTGAGCTAAATAAATGTTTAGACAATAATTTCTCTTAATCTTCTCAACAACCTTTTTTTTGAAGGACTAGGACACATAGAGTATAAGGGCCAGTAATATTAGTCATTATAGAAGTAATAAAGTAAGTATTATAATTTATTTCAAAAGTAATAGAGGAATAATTTGAAACTTTGTTTCTTAACCCAAAGTCTGAGCTCTTTCCATCTAAGTGCACTATCTCACACAGTACAAACCTTCAAATCCACCTCCATCTGTTACATTTGCACAATAGACTTTTTATTGAGTGGCTATTGTATCACATATTTCAGATAGGGTGACAGTATCACAGAAAGAAAAATGCCATGAGCCCTGACCTTGAGAGGTAGCAATGGGGGAGGGTTAGAAGTGAAAGAAGTTCTGTTAAAAAGAATTATACGAAATGTAGATGTCGGTATTGCCCAGTAACTCTCAAACCAGTGACTCACAAATCTTTCTCTATACCTTAGGACATGTATAATAATAAAAGCATAATATGCTAATTAGACCGGACGTCCTTCTGGACAACCTTCCAGATGAAGCCAGGACTGTGAGAGAAGCCCAGGTCCCGGGTGCCAGAGGGAAGCCAGTGCTGGCAGCCAGGGGAAGGAAGCCTACTCTTGCATGAATTTCGTGCACTGGGCCTCTAGTGTGATTATAAGCATAGGTAACCTATATCTCTCAAAGAAACTAAGGACAAATTTTAAGCCATACAGCAAACCATTAGTGGAGACTAATCATGAAATTAGATAAATAATAACATTTCACTTGTAGCACAGTCAGGAAGCATTGTCCTTCAAGGGGTGAAATATACTGGGTTTGGTGCAAATTTTGAATGCACACCTGATAAAGTAATTTGCATGTATGCCTGTTTAGTAAATGCTCATTAGTTATGGCAGTGAAAGGGAGGTGTTGTGCTCTTGAAAATGAATACTGAAATCTTCAGGAAGCAGAATCCTGCTTTGTCTAAAACATTTAGTAGCCATCATTTAATCAGTGTAAGAAAATTATACAGTTCAAATGTCATTTTCTACTGCTGTTGACCCGCCTGCTACTAAATCATTACCATCTTTCTAAAGTACACAAATTTTACAGAATCAAATAAAAGTCATCCTATTAGTGTCATAGAATTATGTTATCAATAGATGTTTTAGGGACCCAGTATGAGCCACATACTTAATGGAAGTTTCCTTGACAAAATGGACAAAATTTTGGAAAGATTGGCCTCACTGAATACAGAAACTAGGTCCTATTCATTCTGCATTACTTTCATACACATTAAATAAAGTCACATTTGTAACAGATTTAGATGGATATTTAGTAAGTGTGGATTTCAGGAGTCTTATTCTTGATAAATTTAAAACCGATTAGAAACATATGGGCTCATTATTTCAATCCAAATTCATCTTTTCAAGTCTAAATGAATTGGTTGTGAAACATGGATTTAGAAAGGCAAAGAGACTAATCAAAGAGGCTCCTAAGACTTCTCGCCCCTGGAGAAGCGTATGGATGTTATTTAAAATCAATCCAGAAAAAAAGACAGGTTGAAATTTCTTATTTAAATCAGAGCTTGTCTTCGCAGAATTACACACTGCATGATGATTCGAGGATGTGCATCAGATGGAGTTCACTTGAGCAATCGACACAAACCGACTCTGACTTATGTAAGCAAATAAAAAGAGTTTTTAAAAGATGGTGGCAGCTCCCGATTTGAATAATTAGGAAAAGTGGAGAGGAGAAAGAATCAAGTAGCAGCAACGTAGCCAGAACTAGAGGCAAAATCCAATCATAGACCTTCTGTAAAGAGAAACCCTATTGCTGTCACCACTAATTTCTCAATCTCGCATCTCAGCTTCCCAGATAATTGGCACTGGACCCTGGGTGACACCACTTTCCACTTGCACATCCAGTGAGTTTCTACTGTGCTCTCTACTTGACATCATTTATGCTATATAGGAAGTTTTAAGGATAAGTATTAAAAACAAGACGATATTAATGTTTGACACTGTGATAGAATTGCCGTACATTCTTTGCCTCTTATTTTCTGGTTTTGCCCAATTCTTCCATTTCTATTTTATTTTAAAAGTCTATAAAGGTCATCCTCTCACAGAATTTAAAGTCACATCTCTCACCCTGGCCAGTGTAGCTCAATTTGTTAGAGCATCATCCATGCACGGAAGAGTAACGAGTTCAATTCCCAGTTAGGGCACATACCCAGGTTACAAATTCAATCCCAGTCGGGGCACATAGAGGAGGCAATCAATCGATGTTTCTCTCACATAGATGTTCCTCTCTCTCTAGAATCAATAAAAAACATATCCTTCGGTGAGGATTTTAAAAATTAAATTAACCCTAACTGATTTGACTCAGTGGATAGAGCATCGGCCTGCGGACTGAAGGGTCCCAGGTTTGATTCCGGTCAAGGGCATGTATCTTGGTTGCGGGCACATACCCAGTAGCGGGTGTGCAGGAGGCAGTTGATCGGTGTTTCTCTCTCATCGATGTTTCTAACTCTCTATCATCCCTCTCCCTTCCTCTCTGTAAAAAAAATCAATAAAATGTTTTTTTAAAAAATTAAATTAAATTAAAAAATAAAGTCACATCTCTATCCCTTAGGACTTGAATATATCTACATTAGATATGATCAAGTTCCTTTGATTGAACAGAAAACCTCCAAAACAGAACTGGTTTGAACAATAAAGTTTTCCTACCCCTCACAAAAGGATTTTGGAAATCAACTGCCCAGAATTGGTATGGTGGTTCCATGATTATAAGATCAAGACTTTTTTCTTCCATTATACCATCAACAGCACAAAATGGTCCAGAATGGCTGTCCAGGCTCCACCAAGTGAAAAAGTGGAAGGCCCAAAATGCTGTTTACCTCTTCCTGCGTAAGGAGCTCTCTGGGAAGTCACACACAAAAATGTCTGCTTACATCTCCTTGGCCTTAATTTAGTCACCTGTTTGTACCTAGCTGCTAAAGAGTTAGGAAATACATCTTTAACTTGGGCAGCGACATGTCCAGGCTGAAAATTGAGAGTCTGATACTAATGATGATAGAGGTGAGTGACTACTGGGAGAAGAGGGGGTGTAAACAGTATTGTCTCAATTCCTTTCTACTGTTCTCTCAGTATTCCATAAGCGGTCTTTCTGTCTCACAAGCAGAACTGGCTGAATAAATGAGCATCATCTTCTGGAATGCCCACAATTCTTTAAAAGTAAGCCTCTCCACTATCTGTTCATGGTTTGCCTCCCCAGGTACTGCTTCCTGCTCTCCAAAAGCAACACCTGTTTCAGGGAATTGTTCTTCCTTCAGTCTCAGACACGTGGTTTCCTATTCTCGTGCCCTTAATTTCAGGGCCCATTGCCTGGTTCTAATATTTGAGTCAGTAACTGGTATCTTATTGAGACTAATTTCATTCAATAAAACATTGAAAATTTGGGGGTAGAGGTTTCTGGGGTGGGAGAGAGAAATCAGCCAACTAACAAATAATTTTTGTATATGTACAATATACCAACTATTTTTCTAAGGACTTAGAATATACCAGGGCACTGATTCAAGTGCAGACAACAGAAACTCTTCTAGATCGTTCAAGCAGAAAAGCATTTAGTACGGGGCACTTACAAAATCATCAGAGCAGCTAAAGCAGTAGTTCTCAACCTTCCTAATGCCACGGCCCTTTGATACAGTTCCTCATGCTGTGGTGACCCCCAACCATAAAATTATTTTTGTTGCTACTTCGTAACTGTAATTTTGCTACTGTTATGAATCATAATGTAAATATCTGATATGAAGGATGTATTTTCACTGTTACAAATTGAACATAATTAAAGAACAGTGATTAATCACAAAAACAATATGTAATTATATATGTGTTTTTCTGATAGTCTTAGGCGACCCCTGTGAAAGGGCCCTTCGACCCAGAGGTTGAGAACCTCTGCTAAAGGATCCAGACCAAGTTCTCTGCCTTTAACTACGATTCAAAGAACAGCATGAAACAACCGACCTGATAGGGCAGCTGCTTTCTTTCCCTGTTACCTGAAATCTGGGTGGTCAGGAAGCTGCGGGGCCAACTGCTAGCTCCTATATGACACTGTTTCCCCCAAGATTCAGGCATCAGGGGGCCCGCTGTTGGCCCCCAAGTAACATCGCCTCAATCGAAGCCCCATGTCCTGCCTCTTGACACCCGTGAGATCAAGACTGGACACTGAGAACTGTAATGACATTGATGCTGAAAAATGAGCGAGCATAACCTCCAAAACTGCGCTTACCTGCAGAATGAGCTGAAGTGGAGACTGACTGCTTCCCGCTTTGCCATGCTGGTGGCTTTGTGGCGGAACTTTATCTTCTGAAAGGGAGGCTAGAAACTGCCCTCACCCGCCTGGTCTCAAAAGCAAAGTACAGTACATTACACGGGAGGAGAAATGAAGCTTTTGCATCCCGTCTGCAATATCTGTCGCCAGCAGTCCACCAGATAAACGGACTCGCTCTCTTCAGTGATATTGAAGTGACGAGCTGTAGTCCTCACAAGCAGCTTTCTCTCTTCCTGGGGAATGTTAAACTACAGTCTATGCGCTGCAAAATGATGCTTTCATCAAGGACAGTCCGCGTATATGACAGTGGTTCCGGAAGATCTTAAAGGAGCTGGAAAGCAGGCCTAGTGAGGGCTTCGCAGCTATGATAAAGTCGTGACTGCCGTAAAGGTCAAACTGTCGTGAAGGTCATAACTGTCGTAAAGACAGCACACGCATTACTCACGTGTTTGCGGTCGTTCTGGTGTGAACAAACCTACTGTATTAGGAGTGGATGAAAGTAGAGCACATAACAGTACATAGAACTTGATAATAATAAGTGACTGCTACTGGTGTATGTGTTGATTGTACTATACTTTAATCGTTATTTTATTTTAATTTTTAAAAAATGATATTGTTATTTTAGAGATTACTGATTCTTTTCATATGCTCTGGTGGCCTTTGTAAGTAAGCAATAAAAATATAAGCCTGAAAATGCCTCCAAGTTACTCAATCAAAACTCTAATGACAGCCAATCACTAACAGCCAAGTAGGCTGTAGGCTATAGCCAATCAATAATTTCCTTGCCTTGATTAGCCTTTTCTCTATGAAAGTCACTCCCTGAGCTCCTATCAGTGAAGTGTCCCTAGCAATTTCTGGTTTGGCACTGCCCAATTCAAATTAATCTGTGCTTAAATAAAGTCATAAACTTTTTAATATGCCTAGTTTATAATTTAAACAGGAGCAACAAGATGGCTCTACAATCTGGATAGATTGTTGAGTACAGGTGAGGCCCTAACTTCTTTTAGCCATTTAATTATAATGAAGGAAGAGAGTCTAAAGATGAGACTAATCAATGGGAAAGAGAAGAGCCAAGGAATTCAGAGAGAAATATGCAGCTGGAGCTCTGAAAATATCATGAACCTCTAGAGATCAAGCAGTTGAACTTCTCTGTTAGTTCAGCCAAAATATCTTCTTTAGGGATTTGGATTGGATTTGGATTTGGATTTTTCATCTTTTCAACTAAATGATTCTTATTCATATAGAGTTTAGAACCAGAAAAGGGATATTGAAAAAGATTTAAGTTAACATACAGAATTAGCTAAATTGAAGCAGGGAGAAAGGTAATGAGGACTTAGTTATCTGGAGCTGAGAAACTTACTGGTAGCAGTTGTAGTGTTAGGCTCAGAGTTTGGGTTTATTGAAGTTGAAGTGTTAAAGAATTTAGTAGAAAATGTTCAAGATATTGACCTTTGTTTGCTACTACATTAAATATTTACCACATACCAGGCATTATTATAATAGTTCACTTATATTAGCTTAATTCTCAAAATAACTGACACAGGCATAATTATCTCCATTTTACTGATGAGGAAACTAAAACACTATTCTATAAGGAAGGACCTATGGAAAAAGAAGATAATCTGGGCCAAAGAAGAAAGAATATTCACTTTTCTCAGAGTGAGAAAATATTCACTTTTCTCAGAGTGATTCTTTTAGTTTGCTCCAAACAACCAGAATTGACTAGAAGTTTACTTTGTACAGTTGGGGGGGGGGGAACAAAACTGAATTACTCCATGTTAAAATTATTTGCAAGCAAAAAGATAGCAAAGAGATATAGTTCTCCCTTGGTATCTGAGAAGGATTGATTCGAGGACGCCCCTTAGACATCAGAACCAGTGGATGTTCATGTCCCTTATAAAAAATGCCATAGGGAATTTATACAGTTAGCCAGCCCTTCTTAACCATGGAGATTGGTTGAGTCCAGGTGAAAATTTCTTGGGTACGGAAAGCTGACTATATTAGCAAGTAATAAAAATGGGACCTGAGACAAGTCTTATCACCGAGGCACCTCCCAAGTAAACTCTTGTGCATTCACTACATGAAAAGAAGATCATTCCCCTCTAATTACAAAGATGTAGATGGGAGACTCCCTCATCCCCTTCCCATCATCCCAGAAGAGAGCAAGCAAGTCATGAAACCAACACCTATTTCTGGGAAACAAATCTCTCAGGCCAGATTATTAACTCAAAGACCATGATCTAGTAACAGCTCTGGTTTTGTTTACTACCCTTGAAGTTTAATAAAAAGAGTTTGAGGTCTGCTTAAAATTCAATTACAGTATTAAGGAAATAGTTTCAGGGCAAAACCCTTCAAATAATTAGTGAGGAATTAAGAATACTGATAATTCTACCCCAAGGCATTTCTCAGGCCCCACACCAAGAGAAAGAGTATATGTAGAGCCCAAAGGTAAATTCCATACAAATTCCTACCCAAGATGTGATTACATTGATAATGGATAAAAGAAATACCTAGGGAGATGCGGGTAGAAGCACCAGATAGGCTGATTAAAAATTTATTGTACTCCCAGGTTAAAAATCTGTGTTATTCTAGTCCAGCAGGAAACAAATGTGTCACTACAGACCATTGATTGAAATAGGAGTCCCCCGTTATCTGTGGGGAGTATGTTCCAACACCCCCAAGTGGATTACTGAAACTGTGAATAGTACAGAACCCTATATATATATTGGTCTTTTCCTATACATACATACCTATGATAACATTTAATTTATAAATTAGGTACACTAAGAGATTAACAACTAATAATAAAATGGCACAGTAATAACAACATTCTGTAATAAAGAAAAAATAAAAATATATCTTACCTAATAATAGGCAAACATGTAATTAACTGTCCCTCTGCTACACTCATCAGCCAATCAGGAGAGTATGAAAATTAACCCAACAAAGATGGCAGTTAATTTGCACACGTAAGGGTGAAGCGGCAGAGCGAAGACTGAAGGCTTCGTCCAGAGCAGCGAAGACTGAAGGCTCTATCTGGAGCGTAGCCCTGGGTCCCGGGTGCCGGAGGAAAACCGGTGCCAGCGGAAAACCAGTGCCGGCAGCCAAGGGAAGGGAAGGCCTATTGCACAAATCTCTTCTTGCAATAGGCCTCTAGTACTGTAATAAAAGTTATATGAATATTCTCTCTCTCAAAATATCTTATTGTACTGTACTAACCTTCTGATGATGTGAGATGATAAAATGCCTTATTAAGTCAAGAAGTTTCACTTAAACAAAGCATATTATGGGTTTTCTTTGGCATATCCATATTGTCAGCATCAGTAACTCTTATGATTTGGGGCCATTATTTAGTAAAATAGGGTTACTTGAACATAAGCACTGGGACACTGGGACAACCTATCTGACAATCAAGATGCTACTAAGTGGCTGATGGGCAGGTAGTGTGGACACACTGGACAAAGGATGGTGCAGGTCCTGGGTGGGATTGAGCAGAACAGTGTGAGATTTAAAACCAGAATTGTTGCCCTAGCCGGTTTGGCTCACTGGTTAGAGCGTCAGCCTGGGGACTGAAGAGTTTCGGGTTCGATTCTGGTCAAGGCCATGTACCTTGGTTGCAGGCATACTCCCACTAGGGTTGTGCAGGAGGCAGCTGATCGATGCTTCTTTCTCATCGATGTTTCTACCTCTCTATCCCTCTCCCTTCCTCTCTGTAAAAAATCAGTAAAATATAATTTTAAAAATAAAAATAAATAAATAAAACCAGAATTGTTTAGTTCTGGAATTTTCCATTTGATATATTTGGACCAAGATTGACCACAGGACCCTTAAACCATCAAAAGTGAAAATGCAGATAAGGGAGGACGGCTGTATATATTTCTGTTAGTATTTGTCAGATTATCACCTAATAGGAAGCTAGATCTGGACAGAGCCAGAATAGGCCTCACTACCCAGAGCAAAGGTCAACAAACTACAATGTGTGAACCAAACCTCTTCCCTCCCCACACCTGCATTTGTAAATAACATTGTATGGAAGCACAGCCACCCCCATTTATCTAGGAACTGCCCGGGGGGCTGTTTTCACACTGCACCACAGCAACTAGCAGATAGGTAACTGCCACAGAGACAGTAGAACTCACAAAGCATAAAGTATTTACCATCTGGCACTTAAAAATTTTGTCTACCCCTAAACTAAAGAATCCTCATTTTGGATCTGGACGCAGCAGCATGATTGTTTCAGGGAGTAGCACAACCACACACACTATTGATGATTCCCTAGAAAAACCCAGAAACAGTTATACTCAGGCTACTGTTTATCACAGAAAAAGGATACAGAATAGGATCAGCAAGGAAAAACAACTCAACGAGTGGAGTTTGCCAGGAACTAGGAACAGGTTTTCTCAGTCCTCCTACATGGGAGTCACACAGGGTGTACTGTTCCTCCAACAATGATCTGTATTAGCCCAGTTGAGTCTCGGAGTGGAGGACTTTTATTGGAGGCTGGTTATATAGTGACAGGCACCTGCATGGCCAGCCAGGATTTCCAAAACTCCAGACCCCCAGAAGGAAACCAGTGTCCACCAGAAACCACACTGCCTGCACAAGCTATCTTAACCCAGGTGTACAAATATCCTTATCAATTAGTAACAGAGGAAACATTCCAAGAGGATGTGCCCAAGAGTTGGCCATGGGTCAGTCACAGAACAGGCCCTCCTGAAGATATGTTAGAGTTGAACAATCAGGCCTGATGTGTTGATTTTTTCCTACTTACAGATGCAGGTTTAAGTAGTCTCCTTGCAGAGGAGATGGGGTAAGTACATTTGAAATAGGCCTCAGCATACCTTTATGAGAAGAAGGTGTAATCAATTAGAAACTAACAGATGCTTGCCTCCCTAACGTTTTTCCCCCAAAACAATACCTGGATTTCTTTGGAAGAACCACCTCACAGACAGAAATAATTTGAGGGATTGACTGACCCTCTGTTTCTGGGTTGGATCCTAACAGCTTATCCCATTTATCTGGCCACAGTGACTGTTTCAGAGACTACCATGTGATCAAAGAAGAGCCTTTTAGGGGAGATTTCTAGGTAAGAAAGTTTGCTCATTTTCTGTGGTAGATATATACATAGATGTATATATTTAAATATGCTGTTTTCTCTCTGTTCTGTTTAGTGTGTCATGTGGCCTGGGTGTTTGCCAGTCACTTTTGTTGCCATTAATACAACTTGTATTATATCCAAGCTCAGAAGTAAATAACAGAAAAACTCTGAGGAATGCAGAGAAAGAAAGCTGGAGCCTCGAAGGCACATCGCCCTGACACAGACAGCGCTTCTGATGCTGGTACGCCTCTGGGTTTTCTATTATGTGGGCCAACAAAAATTTCCACTTCTGTTTAATCTAATCTGAGCTGAGATCACAGTCACTGACAATAAATATTCCTGACTGATAAAGTATCAATCGTTACTCTTTTACAAGTGAGAAAAAAACTAGGTAAGTTGCCTATAGTCACAATTAGAATGGATAACAGCACCAGGAGTCAGGAGCAGTTCTCTTTGTGTCCAAAAGATACTTTTTTTCCCCCTAATTTATACAGCCACTAAATTAGAAGTTTCTTGTTGATTTCAGTCTGCCTCCCCGAGCAGGATCAGCTGTGTATTTGAGACCTGCCATACATTCAGATACTACAGGGGAATTTGTTGTTGCATCATCAATTTTGTAGCTATTTCATCATTACAAGGTGAGAATATATAAGCCTTGAAGTGAAAACAGAGTGGAGACCAAACTGAACCTTTCTTTGGTTTGTATCCTCCTCCTCTTAACCATTTCATATATTACATTCCATTTTCTCTGAACCAGATATGGAGTGAAATAGATTTTTTTTATTATTCTGAGATTCCTAAAGAACTCTGGATTTTAGGTTCAAAAGTTAGATCCGAATACAAACTGCTAGTTGCATTTAACTTCTAGTAAAAAATCATCTGAAATGATTTTACTAGGTTAGTCTATAATTGTATTTATCAAATATTCAAGCCTATGTATAATCATATTCATATTGGGGGGGGCGGGGGGGAGGAGGGAGAACTACTACGATGTCCCCAGAAAGAAAAAGGTGAAGTATAACTGTGGGGGAAAAAATCTTTTCAAATATTCTCCTACTGTGAGCCTATTATAAGTGAAAAAAGATTAAAGGTGTGGTATAAAGGTGTATATTTAAATGACTACAAATAGCTGTTTAACTGGAGCCGCCTAGGGTACATCAGTAGCCCCTAAGTGATCAAAGGCTATTGCTGCAGGCAAGGTCCAAAACCACCTGCTTATATAAAGAACTTTAGGTGGCAGGACTGATATTGTGCATGTATATTGATACTTCTTGAAACAACAATTTAAAAAAAAAATTTTTTTAAGTATTTACCCAATACTGACAGAAGGCAAACAGATTGAGAGTTGAGTGTGTAGTTCTGCTGCCAACTCACCCTTTGCCTTGGGCAGAAACATGATCATTTCTTAGGATTTTTCACAAATTTCCTATCCTATTATCATTATCTACAGGAGGGGGGAAAAGTCAGATTATATTGGAAATTAAATGAGCATCCTCTCACTCACCCCATACAATCCCAAGAGAAATTGTAAATTAAGATAGGTTATTCTCTAAGTCCACCTTAAGTCCCACCTTTGTATAAAAGGTATATAGTGAACTAGTTACACTATTGTTATACATTTTTATGCAACCATAGGAAGAAATACATATTATAGCAGACTTAATAACCCACATATATGTACAAATAGGTAGATAACATATAACTTTTATATATATAAAGTATATACAAGGTATATAATTATTTATACATGTGTAGTATAATGTAAATATGATATATTTAACATATTATATGATTGAACCAAAAGTTATATAAAAGAATTCTTACTTGTACATTATGTAATGCACTGTGACAGTTTTTATTCTATTCTGTCCTTTTTCATCTTTGACTTATCAAATTGATCTCAAACCTGCTAATGGGTTTATGGCTCACACATTAAAAAGCAAAAACTTACAGTAAGAAATAAATACCTAAGAATGTCCCAAATTTTTACTTCTAGAATTTATATGGCATCAAGGATAAGAACCATTGAAATAGACTTAATAGTAAGATATCAGACATCAGTGAGGACACAGGAATACTTACTTGAAAGTTTTCCTTGCATTTAGGAGATTTTTCCACCAAGACACTTTTTTTCTTCTTGCAAAGCTCACAGTAAGACCATGGTATCCCAGCCTCCCTTGCAGTTATGTATGGCCAGGATGGAAGTAATGTTTGCCACTTCCCTGCTAGTTATAAGTCTTCTCATGCATGGTCCTCATCCTTCACCCTCTGACATGAGGCAGATCAGCAGAGTGGTCTTGAAAGCCAGAAGTGAAAATGGCAAAACCACAAGATGGAATAAGCCTGGGTACCTCAATCACTGTTCTCTGTTTTTAAATGTGTGTTTTATCTCTTTCTTATGATATTTTATTCATTTGGATATATATCTCCAGCTAGCTTTCTCTTTTCTATAATTTTTCTTTGCTTATTTTTCCTCCTTCCTGCCTTGGATTAATCTAATTTTCTTTATTCCCCTCTATTGATTTGGAAATTATATTTAGTATTTCTATTCTTACGTGGGTTGCACTGAAAATTTAACAGGCATTGCTGACTTGAAGTTAACCAGCATCACTGCCAAGGTCCTGTCTTCTCTATTTGTTTTGTTCTTGTGGGAGTACATTATTTTTAATGCTTATTTCACCGAAATTCAATATGCAGTGGGTTAGCTTTGTGTTTGTTTGGTATATCTTTATTTCATTTCCCTCTTACATGACAGCTTTTCAGGGTAAACACTTTCATAGGAACAGTGATTTGCTTTCTATACTTTAAATAAACTATTGCTTTATGTTTTCATAGTAATTTGTGTTCTCATGGAAATTTGCATATTCAATCTAAGGTTATTTTTACAGGTAAGTCATCTGTTCTTTCTATTGGCCTTTATCATATTCTGTTGTCTTTGGTGTTTTTCAAATTTCCAATGATACATGCGATGGTCTTTAAATACATTGCTTTAGATTTAATGTGCTTATTTATCCTGGAACTCTTGCTTTTTAATAATTCATGGAAATTTTCAGGTATTATCTCAGAGTATTGGTTCTCCTCATTTTCTATACTCTTCTGGAAAACCTGTAAGACATATGTTGAAATTTATTATTCTACCCACTATGGCTTAATTTCTTTCTCATCTTTTCTATCCCTTAATCACATTTTTGCTATGATCCTAAGAATTTACTCTGTCTTTCAGCTCACAAATAGAGTAATCTAGTAATCTACTGAAACTGCATATTTTATTTCTAGATTTTTTTCAGTTCTTTCGGTTCTTTGGTGATAGTGTTCTATTATTTCATTATGATTTGTGTGTGTGGGTTATATGTTTTTATATCATTTAAACACACAATTTATACTTATCTTTTTACATTTTTCTTTTGTTTCAAGTTCTTCGTCTTGAGAAAATTTTAACTCCTGTTTAGTATGCCTGCTTACTCTTTCTCCTGTGGAGCCTTTCTGAATGTACTTTATAAACTTTACAAACAACGAGGCTTTTTGTTTTCCTTCATTTCTGCTGTTGTGGTCTCGTTGGTGCGGGAAGTACTGTTCACTCTGATTTGGGGAAGCCTCCCATATGGAGACATTCTGCATTTACTTTCGCCAAAGGGGCAGGAGCCTCACAAACAGAGAGCCAGTTTTTATATTAATTTCTCATCTTGTATTTCAATATCATTGTTCAAGCTTTTGGGTTTTTTACTGTTTTCTTTTAGTTTCTGGGAGATTATTTTTTTTTCCCCCTATCAGACTCCCCAGCAGGAACAAGCTTCAGCAAGGCAGAATTTTCTAGTCCCCACTTCACATTTTCAAATTTGTACAGTTTGGCTTCATCTCATAACCTTGCATGGTCCCTGGGCCATGTCACCTACTCCTTCAATGGCTTCAGTGGCCCTTTAGCCGTTAAAGCCAATATCTCTGTCTACTACATATGCAGCCCTAACCTTTTGCTCAGCTGTTACAGCATCAATTTGCATTCTTACTACTCTGCTTTGAGATTTTTGGTTGTTACCTTTTCCCCTCGGTAGGTAGGAATTTCCCTTCTGTTCTTTTACATTTGAATGGAGACTAATATTTGGATTATGTCTTATACAGCCTTGCTATTTGTAGGCTTTCTATGAATTTATGATGCCAAAAAAATAAGTATATTGTCTTCTTTTTCCAATTAGTGAAGTATCATAAAATGTTTTTGCTAATAAAGAAATGTTTCTGGGTAGGTAAATAATACATAATTTGGAATTTTATTCTTTTTTAATATATTTTTATTGATTTCAGATAGGAAGGGAGAGGGGGAGAGGGAGAGAGAGAGAAACATCAGTGATAAAAGAAAATCATTGATTGCCTGCCTCCTGCACACCCCACTCTGGGAATGGAGCCCACAACCCTGACATGTGCCCCAACCAGGAATCAAGCAGTGACATTTTGGTTCATAGATTGACATTCAACCACTGAGCCATGCTGGCTGGGCAGGAATTTTATTCTTATATAAAAATAAAAAACAACAGAAACAGTAACTTGAAATATTGAATTCTATGGGTTAATTACTCATAGGAGAAAAAAAATAGATAAATTGAACTTACATTTTAAAACTTCCATTCATCAAGAGACACTTTAAGTAAATTAAAAGCAAACTTTAAGCTTGGAGATAATATATTTAATATATTATCTGACAACTTGGATTCAGTGTATATAAAATCTTACAAAATATTAACTTTTATAATAAAAACTAGAGGTCCTTTCATGCACTGGAAGGGGGGTCCCTCAGCCTGGCCTGCCCCCTCTCACAATCCGGGAACCCTCAGGGGCGGGAGGCAACCCAGCGATCAGGGGAAGGTGACTCCCCCATCACACCTCTGCTGCTGCCACTGCTGGCAGCGCAAGCCTCAGCCGGCCCTGGTTACCTGAGCCTCAGGCGGCCCTGGGCAGCTGGGGAACTGAGAGGACTGAGGGACTCTGGAAGCAGGCACGTGGCAAGGCTGTCCAGCAGGGCTGAGGTTACTGGGCAGCACCATCTTGTGGCTGTGGGCACCACCATATTTGAGGGTGTGGCAGTCAATTAGCATATTCCTTCCTTATTGGCTGTGGGCACCACCATCTTAGAGGGTGGGGCAGTCAATTAGCATATTCCCTCCTTATTGGCTCTGTGCACCACCATCTTTGTGTCAGCATGAGGGTCAAGTAGCATATTCTCCCTTTATTAGATAGGATTACCAAAAGATAAAAATAGATAATTTATAAAAGATATAGGAATGGTTATTAAGCACATCAAAATGAATCAACATAATTATTCCTCAGAGAAATAAAAATTAAATTCACAACTAGACACCACTTCATACTTACTAGATTGGTGAAATTCAAAAAACTGCCACCACCAACAAATATTGGTGCCCATTCAGAGCAATAGAAACTCTCCAAACATTCGAGTGAAGGTATAAATGTTACAACCACTTGTAAATGGTTTGTTAGTTTCTTATAAATTGATTGTATAACTACGTCATGCATGACTCAGTAATGCCACTCTTAAGTATTTACCCAAGAGAAATGAAAGCATATCCCCCAAAAATGTTATAGCTTGATTTCTAATAGTAAAAATATGTAAACAACCCAAATGTTCACAAAGATAAAGGTAAAAAAAATTGGATGCTACTTATACAAGGAATCACAGTTCAGCTCATAAAAATGAGTAAACTACTCACATGCAATAACTGCATGACACAAAAATATTATGTTGAATGAAAGGAAACAAACAAGATATATATGAATCATATGAAGTTCAAAAATAGGAAAAACTAATTTATAGTGGTAGAAACACAAAAGTTGTCTCTGCATGAAGAGATGGGTTAAGGGCTGGAAGGGAGCATTTGGGGACTTACTGGAGTGACAAAAATATTCTATTCCTTGACTGGAAAGTTGGAGTTAAGTACATTCATTTGACAAAACACATTAAATTGTTCACTTAAGATACTGCGTGTAAATTTTAGCTAAGTTTTAAAAAACAAGAACAAAAACAAAAAAACATTAAATCCATGGGTAATAAAAATTCAGGATAGATACTTGATAATCTTATTGATAAGGAGAAGCAATAATGCATTATTCTGCTATAGGTTTCCTGAAGTTCAGCTTGGCCAGAGGACCAGTCTGAATGCTTTCTTGAAGCTTTATCTAGCTTTGAAGTTCTGAATTATTTCTATGCCTTCTAAGAGACAGCACAAAACTTTCTATTCTTACAAAGAGTAAAGAAGTAACCCTAAAATAATTCCATAAACATGTAGCTATTCCACTCTTCCAAGTAAATGCCATTAAGTAAAATGCTTACATTGGTAATGCTTCAGGCTTCCCCTTGGTAGCTAAAGCCAAGATTTTTTTCATCATCAACTATAAAGGTTACGAAGGTGAACTAAGGGGCAATTCTGTTGCTGATGTGCAAGGCAGAACCCAACACAGCTTGTCCATCTGTAGCTCTCAAGTTTCTGTACTGCCGTCAGGGAGAACAGTGAGGGTTTTGTCAATAAATTTAGCACATTTGACACAGATATTTAAGACATGCAGGGAGCAGAGATTTACAACCTGCTGCCATTTTTACACAGACAGTTCTCCTATTCCTATAAAGTCAATGGGGAAGTAGTAAGAGTGTGCTCCCTGCGGAACTGTTTTTCACACATTCTGTCATAGCAGATGCAGCTGGTGTTTCAACTACTTCACTCTAGACACCACCGAGTGATGAGTCTTAGAAAGGCTTTGTGAACGTGCCACATGCAAGGGAGAGCAATGGGCGAGAAAAATCATCGAGGAAAGACATGAGAGCAAACAAGTCCTAACACTTGGTGATAAGTCCTGGGCTTCAGCTAAATCAAAGATGTTTTTAAATTTTCTGAAAAATTTCAAAACTGTCTCTGATGCAAAGAAAAAACAACCGTCTTGTTTCTATTTCATTTGATTTGCTTTTTACAGCATCTCATTGAAAAAAATAAAAGGAAAATAACGAAAGTGAGAACCATAGGCCATCCCTCTCTTCTCTTCCCTAATAATAGTGTTTGGCAGTCTCTGTCCATCTCTAGGTCAAAGGCAGATGCAAAATGAACAGACCTCTATTCTTGCTCTGTCTTCCTGGGATTCTTCTACCACTTTTCTAATTTCTCCTATTACTTTAGTGCAGATCACCTTACAGTCTCACCTGAACTTCTGAAAATGCCTCCTATCTTATTTACCACTTTTGTGCCTTCCACATATTCATCATCTAGTACTCAGAGGCATCTCATTAAAACACACATAAGATTATGTTGCTTCCCTTGGGAATGAATAACTCTTAGAGGCTCTGATTGCTCCAGACTCCTTTCTAAGGCCATAAAAATTTAACGGGCACTATTCTGCTTATCTCCCTTGTAAAGATAATGGTAAATCTTGGAGATATTAGGTTTAAGTAGGTATCTCTTGATATCAGAGGAGATGATCACTGTCTGGGGTGTATAGAGGTGGCCAGTTCTGGCCAATAAGCATAAGATGAAGTCTGCTGGAGGACATCGGGGGAAAATCTTGTCCTAGAATTGAAGG
>NW_006292334.1:1914424-1938619 GCF_000327345.1 Myotis davidii | reverse complement strand
AGAAGGTGAGAGGGGGGAGGGGAAGAAGGAAAAGGAGTCAAACAATAAGGAAAAATTTTTCTCTGTTTGCTATTTCTTGCTTCTGCTATAAGTTGTATAAAAATGTTGTATATGAAGATATTGCAGCCATCATGCAACCATGAGGGTAAGATAGGAGGAACTGCAAAAGTATATTCTCCGTCTGACATTGACTTGCTGGGGGGAGGGCGGAAGGGGGTATGAATCCTGCATGACTATGATTCCTATCTATCTTTCCATCATGTTGAATTGACTCCAGGATCATGAGACATTGTTCACTTCCATGCATAGTCAGACTTGTTTCCCTCCTCACAGCCTTTGTCAAACTGCAATATCGAAGTGTATAGGGCATATCCAGGACATTGTCTTCTTCAGATATGTATTTATTACAGTAATTGTCCGGCAATGTCTTCAGAAATGGATCTCATTTTCTACACCATACAAAGCACCATTTGGCCTATAGCTGCCTTTGCACTTGCTGTTGACCCTCTAATGGAAATATTTTCCCTGATGCTTATCTGACTAGTTTTTTTTTTTCTTTTCTTATCCTTCAGCTTTCAATGGATATACCATTTTCTCAGAGAGGTTGTCTCTGGGAATCCCAAGTAAAATGAAACTCCATTATCTTCTCACACAACTTAGTGATAAGTTTCCTCATAACCCTTGCCAACATTTGAATTGACTTTATTTGTTTAATGGCACTCTTTTCACTACCCGTAGTACTATAAGCAAAGGGCTGTATCTGTCTTTTTCACTCTTAAACCACCAGTACCTTGCCCAATGTCAGGCATATAGAGGACACTTGCTATTTCTTGAATGAATAGATGGAATACACAAAGAAAGCAGCAGGCTGGAAGGTAGGAGGGGAGGGAAGGAGAGAAGGGTTTTCTTGAACTGAGGCACACCAGTATTTTGTAATAACCAAATCTGAATTAATTTGAAATCAGAGAATGAGAAACTTGGTTATAATTAATATAAACTATTGTGTGTGTGTGTGTGTGTGTGTGTGTGTGTATACATATTTATATAAATACAGTGGGGCCTTGACTTACAAGTGTCCCGACTAACAAGTTTTTCGAGATACGAACCGTCTCTCGGCTGATTTTTGCTTTGAGTTGCAAGCTAAAATTCAGGTTACAAGCCAGCTTCAGATACCTCATCGCTAGTTGGCACAGCAAACGTCACAGTGAACGCCACAACATCAGCCCAGCATCACGTGTCTCACTCATTCACTTTTTGATTTGACATACGAGTAATTTGAGTTACGAGCTCCATCACGGAATGAATTAAACTCGTAAGTCAAGGCCCCACTGTATATAATTTTTTATGTTGTGTATAGGTAACCATAAGAATGCACCTTCTAAGTATGCCATCCAGAGAAACATGAGTAGGAAGTCTAATTATTCAGGGAAGAATTATTCAGCCCTGACTAGGAAAATGCCCTCTGGCAGTGTCTCATTGGGAAGAAACCATTCAGGAAGGACTCAGAGCACTGACCTAATACCAGGAGCAAGTTAGTGTAAGCCGTGTTGTTAAATTTAGCAAGAAGCTAAAAGAGGAAAGTCATGCAGGGTAACAAATTCTTAGAGTTACCTTCACAGAGTAAACAATTTGGCTGCAATTGGTGAGTTCCAGCATGAGAATTTATTGTCCAGTGGTATTAACAAGCATCCCTATCTTTCTCATCATACCTCATTCCAGCCTATAAACCTAAATATTTTCTTCTTGTCTCCGTAATTTTGACCTCCAGGGTCTGGATCCTGGTTTAAGTCCTCTTTACTTTGACCTCTGACAAGTTTTGTCACTGTCATTTTGAATGTTGATGATGATGGGAAAAGATTTGATGGAGTCTGGATTTCTGAGCTCTAGTTTCAATTTGACAACCAATAAGCTGTGTAAGTGTGATTGGTCTTGGTCCCAGTTTTTCTTATTTGCAAAAGATGCACACAAAAACATTCTCTCTAAATTATATTTCTAATTTCTCCAAAGCTAAGGATATCATGTTTGGTGGCCAATTCCAGCAATCAAAAGATTCATTTCCCCTGAAGACATTTATTTATACACCACCAGGGGTGGATAGCAGGGCCTGACTTGTATATGCATTTTTGGAATGCCAAGGCAAATTTCCTTTAAAATTCCTCTTTTAATTATCTAATAAATGAACATCAAATACATTTATCTGAATTAATGTTGGTGATTGATTGAACCTAAATATGCTATTTGTTCAAACCACCCAAAAGATTCAGTATGATTGTCTACTCTTCTAAATTAAATTTTTAAAAATGTATTTTTTTCTCACCTCCACATCTACTCTATAAACTCATTGTGGTGATTCTTTGCACAAAATACATATTGAGCTCATCATCACAGCTGTCACTTGGAGAGTGACATCTAGAGCTGATTCACAGCCACCACTTCCCAACTGGTCACCCTGCTCCCACTTTTGGTTGCACTCTCTACAGAGTAGCAAAGGGGAACTTGTAAATATGTGATCCTGCTGTGGAAAGTAGTTCACAACTTCCCACTCTCCTTAGGGAAGAAATGGAATGTCAGCATGAACGGGCCCCAACCCTTCTCTCCAGCCACCTCTTCTCCTCATTCCCCAATCCTTTTTCTCTGACCCTCTGAGACTCACAGCTCTTTCCAAGAATATCATCCTCAAAACCATCTTTTACCATCTCCAATGACCCAATCCCTTTCATAACTTCCATATTTCTAACAGATTTAAGATTCATCAAGGATTTGAGACCACCTACAACACATCACTTTATTGTCTAAACCAAAGCTTCTACTTTAGCATTTTATTTCTTTATTAAACCTCCATATACATCAACTTTTTCATTTGTCAAAGGGGAATCATAGTATATGCCCTTTAGTATGATCATAAGATTTAAGTGTGTGTGTATGTGTGTGTGTGTGTGTGTGTGGTGTGTGTGTGTGTCTGTGTGTGTACATCAAACATGGGGTGTAGAGCAAAATAAGCTCTCACTGATTGAATATGTGGTCCTGGGCTGAGGAAGAGATAGTGATGAATACAGACATTTTCAAAGCAGGTATTTAGATGACTTTATCTTTCTTCTTTTTATTTTTCTATTTTATTATGTATGTTTAAAAATATTCTTACATATTGCTGTGTGCTTTACCTTCTTTCCTCAGTCTGCTAATCTGCTTCAGCTGTTAGTTTAGTTTTGTTTTTCTTTCAACAGAGTATTGAGAAAAGCTGAAACATTGTTGTTTGAAAAAAAATTAGCTCTCTTTTACCTGTACATTGGCCAATTCTCAAAATAATTATTAATTCTCTTAAATTTATCCCATGATCATCCCTAGTATAACATCAAAAATGCATTCAGTGCTGAATTAATTCCTTCAGTCAATATTTATTGTTTATGTATCAATAGACTTTTTGGACTTCAAGGAACCAGCACTCCCCACCTGTGCTTTTCTTAGCCTCACACCATTCCTGATATCACCAAGTACAATATGGAGGGCGGCTGAACGAATACTCAATATAGTCTTAATTTAATACTGTAAACAGAGAGCTGAAAAATAAATCCAATAAAATCAGAATCTATTTTCTACTTGCCTTGTAATATTTTATGAAAGTAGTTTGGATTTTGTAGAATATTTTAATGTTTTTTTTAATTCACATAAATCAACAAATTAGTTATTCTTAAAAAAATTTATATACTTTAGATTTGTTACATTATAAAATCACTTTTTAAATGAGGCAGAAGCAAAAAGTAATAAATACAATCTTGTCAGTGCATAAATGATTCCTATTCTCAGAGCTTTCTTACATAAATAATAGATGCTAGTACTCATATCATAATTACTTATAAAAATATCTGCCACTCCATTTTTCTTTTGTATTTAATTTAATTTCTTAGACTTAAATACACATTATGTAATTATTATAACACTTCTCTAAATAAAAAAGAAACAAAAATATTTCAGGCTAATAGTATCATCAATAACTGTTCATCTTACAGATTAATCTGAGTTAATAAAGGTAAATTTTTCCAGGTATTAATTTTTCAAGAATTAGTAAAGATAATTTTTTTTCTAGTTGTCTGGACCTAACATACAGGTGTTTTTGTCTTAAGGTGGAGTTCATTTTCATGGTCCTGAAAAAGAATGTTATATTAATTATCATTCTTATCCTGACTATTCTCTTACCCTATAACCAGATGTCAGTTAAGACCACCTATAATATTTTCTTCCTTTACTCTGTTGCTTTATTCCCTTGAAATATAATTATTAAATTACCTTGCTAACTTCTTCCCCACCTTTTACCCATGTAAAGGCAGGGAATCTTTTTACATTACCCTTCTCATTGACTTAAATTATGCCCTTAAATTAGTAGATTCTTAGTAACTTTTTTACTGACTTGAAACTTATGAAAGCTATGCACTTTTTTACTGAGCTGAACAGCTACATTTTTTTTTATAAAGTTAGTCATGAAAATGATCTTGTGCTCAAATAAAGGAAAATTTTTTTGTTAAACCTATTGTCCATTTGATAAGTTGGGAAATGATAGGTAGTACTGGCTATCATCTAAAATTTTTCATCCATCATTTGTGTCCCTTTTCTTTCAAGAGGCATCTGTATCTACCACATACCTTTGAGATGGGATTACGTGAGACAAAAGCAAACACCTATTGTCAATACCTCAAACTCTAAACACCACCTATGGTGTTTGACTGACATGACATACACCTTTAACAAGAGCTGTCTTACAAAGAAACCAGAAAAGAGACAGGCAGGCAGACTTCAGACAGTGACTTAAAGTGACTGGCGTTCTTCTTTTGACAGTTTCATTTTACTATAGCTCAAGTCACCTTATCTTTCTACTCCTCGTAGATTTCTAATTTACAGGTAACTATCATCTTAGAAAAAGAGGGGAAAGAAAAGGAAACATTAGTAGGGCTTAGGAACGCAGAGTGGTGAAGTTTAAGTGGCTCAGTTTTCTCTAGAAACAACATCTAACACTTGTAATTTTCCTTTAAGTCCACTTAAGAAAACTAAAAAATAGAAACAGAGACATAGATACATGGAACAGGCTGACAGCTGTCAGAGGGAATGGGGTTTGGAGGACTGGATGAAAGAAGGTGAAGGAATTAACCAAAACACACATATACTGGTACATAGGCAATGCTGGCGTGGTGACAAAGACAGACACAGACAACAGGTAGCGTGGTGACAGCTAGAGGTAACAGGGGGTGGAGAATAGGTGGAAGGGGGCAATGAAGGGTAAAATGAGGACTGCTTGGGGCATTGGGCACATTATGTGACCATTATGTTTTATTGAGTTGTACACTGGAAACCTGTATGGTTTTATGAACCAATATCACCCCCAATAAATTCCATAAAAAATAAATAAAAGAAAATAATAAATCCCTATGCATATTTTAAAAAATTAAAAAAATATTTTAAAAAAGAAGAGTGTTTTGATAGCCATACGAGATTGACTTCTGTTATTTTGGTCTTAGATACATTTCTCATTTTCTTTTAATAACAGCTTCTTTGTTCTATTTGGGTAAACAACCCTCTCCCCATCCTGTTTATGACTCTTCAACCAATAAATTCTCTGTCTCTGGAAGCAAGGACTAGCGCCCATCTAGTCTATCAGTTTATTCCATTCTCCATCAGTAAGGAAGCATTCATCTACAAGTAAGAGGTAACCAACTAAAAGTGACAAATCAACTAAATAACTAATTCCAAGTTATTTCAGCAGCTTCATAATTTCAAGCTGTTGTATAGATGTCCATAAGACTGTCTTGGCTTTTCCATCATGGTTACATGACTGCATCTACAAGCAAGAAGGAAGAGTGCATAATAGGGTGGAATGAAAAAACATTCTTCGCATACTCATCTCACCTTTTATCCTGGAGAAAAATAGTTCCCAGAAATCCTTCAGAAGATTTTATTTGTATCTCAATAGTCACATCTGCATCACGTGGCTATCCTTAGTCATAAGGAATAGAAAATCAACTATCTGGCTTATTGTGCTTACATCATGGGAAGCATGTGAAAAAGTCAAAGGGAATAGAGGTTGCTGAAAATCACTGATGAGGAATCCTGCAATGTCATCTACAATATATTCCTTTGGCCACTGGGATTGTCAAGGATGGGCATGTAAGTCAATCCAGGTCAATGAGACTATATAAATTCTCTTAACCGATATGTATTTAACCAATTTTATGCTTTAACTAATACTCTTTATGCCTTCAGTAAAGCATAGTGATTTGGCAACCATACACACTAAATGTGGCCTGTCTGACTTAACAATTTTATTATCAAGGGTCATCAATGTTTTTCTCAAATTTATTGTACTTATAACATTATATTAAATATTAACTATCCTAATGAAATCTGAGTAAAAAAGGAAGGTGATATTTTTATGAAAAGTTGAATGCTTTGGATAGAGTAGGTAAAAGAAAATAATATAGAATTAGATATGAATGGCACATCAATAAATGAGGGAACTTTTAAAAATCCATAAAGTTTATACACAGGTTTATGTTTCACTTTAAATATACCTACATTGAAATCATAGATGATTCATTATAAGATTTATGCAACAATGGGTCCTTAATCAGGAACACACACACACACACACACACACACACACACTGGATTCAGTCCCACCTGAATAAGATATAAGCAAATACATACACTATACTAGTTTCTTACTATTTCTACAAATACTTATCACAATTTAGGTGGCTTGATGCAACACAAATTTATTTATTTTTTTAGTGGTAGAGATCAGAAGTCTAAAACCAAGATGCATTCCTCAATTGAAAAGATTATATTTCTTTTAAAACCTCCAGGGGAGAATCTGTTTCCTTGCACTTTTCAGTTCTCGAGGTCATCCTTGGTGTGTGTCCCCTTCCTCATGTCACTCAACTACTTGCTTTCATCATCGCATTTCCTATTTCTGATTTGGAGCTTCCTTTCTCCCCTCTCATGGGGACCATTGTGATTACATTGGGCCCACTATAATAATCCAGGATAAGCTCCCCATTTCAACGTCCATAACTTAATCACATTGTAAAATCCCTTCTACCATGTAAGGTAATATGTTCTGAGGATTGAGATATGGACATTTCTGGGGGGTCATTATTCAGTCTATGACATTCTCCTCTCTGTTTAGGCCATTTTGCATTAATTTTCCATATATTTCAACTAAAATATTTCTGAATAACATAGCACATAAGCCTTAAGTGGATGAGTCAGGAGGTGTCAAGAAAAAGATTAATGATAGCATGGGCAAGAAAAAAAAAGAACAAAATAACACACAAGAATTATTAATAGCAAAGTAAAATCTATTTTAAAAATATATGAGCATAGAATAAAATACAGTAGGACTAATATCTGTTACTAAGGTAAGATCTCCATCAGGATTTGGAAACAATGGGTAAAAGGACAGACAAGAGGGGAAATAAAAATTCTAGCATATTATAAAGAAAAAATTAATAAACAAAAAATAAATTAATTGTATTAGAGTTAATAAGGGTCCTGTTTTAAGAAATAAAAATTCATTTGAAGTGGCATTCTAAAGCTAAAGTCATAATCAAGTGCAATATTATAAAAATGAACCCTATCAAAGTCAAATTTGCTCTTTCCACACCTTATATCTTTCTCTTTTTTTCTTCTGCAAGAAGAAAAATTATTTGGGTTAAGTCAAAAAAGTTTCAAATTTAGGGAGGAGTCCTTAGTTAGCAAGAAGTTCCTCATCAAGTAATTAAATACTACACAATGAGGTAAGTCCCAATGTAGTTGATGGATATAAATTTTATTTAACAATCACTCAGTAACTATTTAGTGTCTGTAATATGAAGACCATTGGAAGAGAAACATTACGTGCTACGATACGTTCAGGAGATACAGAGAATCTGAGAGATATAATAGAATATAGAGTTTTACCCCCCATGCCCAGGGCATGTGATGCATACATATATGCTAGTTAAATACATAGATATAAAAATTCTTCTATATCTTACACTTCTATTGTATTGTGTCCAAAGACATTTTTCAGAAAAAAAGAGAAAAAATAGAGGATAGGAGGAAGAATCATCCCAATATAAGGAAACAATTTCATATACTAGGAATTGAGACACACTAAAGAAATATTGACCATTTAACTTTAAAAAATTTAATACAATCCAGGATTTAACTCTTGCTCATATCATAGAAGAGACAGAAGTCTGATCCATGCAATCATCCATCTATGTCCCTGGCATCTTGAGGGATCCTAGCTTTTCCACTGGATCATCCACATCTAGCCAGCAGTAAAGGAAGAAAGAGCATGAAGTGGGGTCCCAGAAGTTTTCAGGCTCTGAACTGGTCTGGTAGTGGCAGGTATCAGTTCTTCCCACATCCCACTCACCAGAACTCAATCTCATGGCCCCACTTAAATGCCAAGGGGCTAAGAATGAGGCTGGCAATTTGATCAGGAATGGGGGAGCCCAAGTTTCTATTCCTTCAACTCTCCAAAATGACCATTCAATTTCAACAATTGTTATGAATCAGTTCTTGGCCACTTACTACTCTGCAAAATGAAAAACAGCAATCTCCTCTCACAGTGCTTTCTGGTTTGGAGAGACTCCTGTTGAGTTTATTCTAACCTCACAAGGAAGCAAAATGTTTTCTTCTAAGTTGCTGTTATCTATACAATCATTTGTGGGGCACAGACCCTTCACAAAGTGAGAAGTGTCTTGATGGCAGTCAATCTCCATCCAGCCTGAAAGAGAGAGATGTTTCACTTTCTCCTCCTGACCCATATACCACTCACAAATCCACAAATAAACATATAAACACTTACCTGAGAGGAGAGGGAAAATTACCATTAAATCCTTTTCTTGATTAGATTGCTCCACTTAAAAATCAATGACAACAACAAAAGTTCATTTCTGTACTAACTTAGAAATAACCTCTACTGCTGTGTATTCATTCAATGACGCCATGTCCAAGGCACTAGAGTACAATGGTGAACTAGACTATGGAAGACTTTACTTTCACAGAGCTTAAGATCTAGTGTGAATGACAGACTATTAAATAAATCAATAACCACTGTGACAAGTTTGACTATTTCATATGCTTGCTCCTTGACCTTGTTCATCTCACCCACTCATTTCCAACTAAAATGAGTAATCAAGTTCATATCTATTTTTACCATGTGTTTCTTTTCTGAACATGGTATTGTCGATTTCAATTGATTGCTGAATGCCTACATAGGTACATGCATCTTCTGCTGATATCACAGCTATCCAAAACAGATCCAGTCATTTCCCTAGACAAACCGAGTTTTCTTGTGCCAGTCCTTTAAACTCAGTTAACCATATTAACTCCCTTCTAAGTCTGTATAAGGTCATGTTAACAGGTAAGTTAATAGCTATTGACTCTAAATGGTTTCTTGATCTAAGACTCCACTGAGCAGTCACTTCTCAAATGTGTTATTCCCTATGAAGACTAAAGAAACTAAACAAAGGTAGTTAATCCCAAATTCATTCATAGTCCTTAGGAAATAATTTGAAAATATTTTTTCTTGCTAATCAGATGATTTGTGATATTACCTTTTCACATGATGGATAGAAAATTAATATTAGTTTGCACATGTATTCCATGTTAGGACCACTTTGTCTTTTTTGAGGGATTGTTTAATGCACACACACACATACACACACACACACTTGCTCACCCCAAATCTTACTCAAGTGTTTATTATCATCTTCTGTTCAAGCATCATATCTGAGAAGTCTGACCTTATTTCTTAATATTGAAGAACTGAAAAGTAAGAATAAAGGAAAGTCAATCAAGTGGTTGGTATGTGTTTCTTAGTAATTTTATTATTGCTTTCTTAAAGTTGTCAGTGTACAATCTTGAACTTAGCAGGCATAGTAGTTATCAGGCAAAGGAGTTGGCATATCTTCCAGTCTTATTCAGATGCTAGTTTGCAATAATTTTCTGAAATCCACAGGGGATGTTTTGGAGAGAAGCTGTGAGACAGTAATCAGAAAAAGATATTCTAATGTTTAGTTATATGACAGTGTAGCAGAGGCTCCTGGGGGATATGGCAGAAGCACCAATGGTTGATTCATTTTAACAGGGTTGAATAAAGCAGAGTAAACAACTCTCAGAGGAAATCTCACACTAATAATTCTCGAAATGAGCTCAAACATGTGTTTTCTAATTTCTGTACTCATTTTTTCAAGAATTTACTTTTATTTTACTTTCTCTTCCCTTTATTCTCTTTAGTTTTATGATCCATATTTATCAGCTTCTAAGATTTATTTAATTTTTACTGTGACTACTGAAATCTTGACAAAGGATACAGAGACATTCAAAAAACACAAGTTTAAAAGAAAACAATTCCAGATGAATTCCTTAATTATCCCTATTTGCTTTCTAGATGTAAATAGATGACATGTATATAGTAGGCATTGTTTTTGGAACATTACAAACCAGAATGTTGCCATAGCAACTTCAGCCACCTCCATGAGAAATGAACTCCCAAGGGGTATGGAGTCCTTCGCAGTTTACACAGTACTTTCAAGCCGTAAGTGCACTCATTATTTATTATAATCATGTAATTAAGTAAGGCTGTTAAATCACTCTTATTTACAAATGACAAACTTCAGCATAAAGAGGTTAAAAGACTTGTCCAGGGTCGTGTTAACAGGTAAATGGCAGGTTCAAAACTGAAAGTCATGTCTTCTGAACCTAAGAATCATGCATTTACTAGAGTTAGCCTAATTACTAAAAATAAGAATATATATCTAGTTGGACTAAATATTTTTAAACTGTGGGAGTTATAAAATGATCTGGCTGAACATTCTCTTGTTCTTTGTTTTGTTGAGGTAAACTTAAGGTCTAAAACCTATAGGTATGGGGCTTCAGGTCCTTCCTTGATAGCTGTGATTTGAGCAATTAGCTGTGGTGACTTCATTAACAGATAGTCCTTTCAGAGTCAGTGATCTAAACCAGTCACAACTTGTCAGTTACTCTAGTCCAATCTCTGAATTGGGGCTTTCTCTGAGGAAAGGAAAATACAGCATATCCTTCAAGATGGAGACATGAAAAAACAAAATTTTACAGGAAGGGTGAACATATGAGAGAAGATAAGTGGTCTACCTATGAATTAAGAACGGTATCATTAGAATCCACATAAAAGTGAGATCATGTAATGCTTGTCTGGGAGGGGGCGGGAGCAGGATGAAGGGAGTCAACAGGGGGGAAAATGGGACATCTGTAATACTTTCAACAATAACAATAAAAAGAAAGACTGACCTCAATGAATCAAGCAATATGTGTAAATCAAGGGTTCTCAATTGCAGCTTTGTTTTGCCATCCAGGGGGCATTGGGCAAAGTCTGGAGATAGATTTGGTTGTCACCGCTGGGGGATGTTATTTGCATCAGGTGGGCAGAGGCCAGGGATGTTATTAAATATCTCACAGTGCACAGCACAGCCCCACAACAAAGAATTATTTTGTCCAAAATGTCAATCGTGAAACTGTTGAGAAATCCTGCTATAAGAAATACAAATAATTTAATTGTTATACATTTGACTATCTTATAAATGTAGTTCTTGCAATTGGTTTGTTTAGAGTTTACAATTAAAACCATTTTTAAAAGAAATTATTAAACATTCCATGGCCATCATAGAAAAATTTGAAAATACAAAGTGGCATAAAGAGAAAAAAATCAAATCATCTTAAATCTCACTATCTATATATATAAAAGGCTAATATGCTAAGTGTCCTTCCCACTGTCTGACCAGTCGCTATGATGCACACTGACCACCAGGGGGCAGACACTCAAAGCAGGAGCTGCCAAGCTGCAGTGACTTTGCAGTGGCGGTTCTTGGGTGATGCATCTTGAAACCAGAGAGGGGGAGTGCCTAATTACTCCTGGGGCCGCAAGATTCCACCTTCTGCCTTGGGTTATGTTGTTGCTGGGGCACTGTCGGCCTGAATCTGGTTTACTACACACTTGCATTTGCGTTCTACATCCTGTATGACAGAAACTTTGCAGAGTGCCCTCTCTCACTCCAGGACCCCTCGGGGGATATCGGAGAGCTGGTTTCGGCCTGATCCTCACAGGCCAGGCCGAGGGACCCCACCTGCCAGAGGGACCCTGCTCACTCCACAGATACCTTTCAAGCCACTGTGCCACCCCAGGGGCGACTGGCCTGGGAAGGACCATGGGAGGTTGGCTCCAGGGCGTGTCTGGCCCATCTTGCCCAGTCCTTCCCCTCCTGCCACCTTCTAATTAATTTCCTTTCAATGTGCACAAAGTCATGCACCGGGCCACTAGCCTAGTAAGAAATACTTTCTAGGGTTTCTTCTTATAGACTCTACGTTACACAAATATTCACATATATACTGGCATTCTGGGACAAAAATCAATCATATTATATTTTCCTATAATTTACCAATATATTGTCAATAATCCACTATGTCTAATAATTCAAGATTTACCTAATTTTTTAAATATGTTTTTATGGATTTGAGAGAGAGAGAGAGAGAGAGAGACATTGATTAGCTGCCTCCTGCATGCCCCTACTGGGGATCGAGCCCAAAGCTCAGGCATGTATCCTGATCTGGAATCGAACTGTGACCTACTGGTTCATAGGTTGATGCTCAACCACCTTGACATGCCAACTCGGGCTACTTAATTGTTTTTAAAGACTGACTAGTATTCAATGTATGGATGTAACCAATTATATTACCTCTTTTTAATAGCTACTTAGATTAACTTCATTTCTTGCTGTTATAGGCAATATTGTCATAAATATTCTTATGCATAAATTTTGGTATACATGTCTGATTGTTTTTAGCATTTCCCAAAAACAATATTTTTGGGTCAAGGGAGATGTGTAGTTTTATTTGGTACACTTTGCTAATTTCGCCATATAAAGGTTACATTAACAAACTACTAACAAACTCATAATTAGTGTCCATTGTAAATACATTAAATGGCATATTGAAAATCATTCCTTAAACTTCTATGCTAACATACAAAAAGAAAAACTCTCAGGTGCATGTATGCATATATGGGTGAATGGTCTGAGTCTATGACCTTCATCAGGATCATAATCCTCAATTTGTGGAGCTAAATAAGAGGTTTTTAAATTGCTCTAATTCCCAATTTGTGTTATTCCAGGTCAATAAAGTTTTTAAAATGTCTGAATTCAATGTATATGTCCAGTTGGGTACTTTTATAAAAGGAGAGACATGACTGACATCAGGATTCAGTACAAGCAGAATTCATGGCAGAAATGAAGAGAGAAAAAAATGTAATACCTCAAATATCCCTCCAAAATATTGGGAATTGTGATGATTTTTCTATTGTTTGTAGAATGGGTTATGAGAACATTTTTTAAAATTTATAAAAGGGAAGCCTGTCTCTGTTGTGCTGGAAAATTTGGGCAAACCCAGTCCACTGGCATTTGGGTTACTCATAAAAAAATATTCAAGGAGAGAATAAATTTAAGGAAAATGTCAAGGCTTGTGCATTATTGTTTGTTTTCCAAAGCCAGAGGGGAAAATGCCACTGTGGTGGCAAGAAAAATGTTTTGCTATTCCCCTCTCCCATTTGATATAAAAAAAGATATTTATTTTAAAAATTTAGTACATTTGCTAAAAATTAACACAGAGGTGGGTTTTCAGCTAATTAACCTACTCTCAAAAAAAGGCAGTAGGGAAATACTTATTAATGCCTAAGCCGTAAGATATACAAAAATGCAGGCAATATTTCATTGTGACACCCAGGAGACCCGCGTGTGACACAATATAGAGTCTATGTGTATCTCACTCTCCACAGGAATTAATTTTGAAGCAGCAGAATGCTGTGAATTGGCTGTAAAACAATGTTGAAGAAACTCAACATAGAACAGAAGGCACACTTTCCTTAGGAAGAATGCTGATAAAATTTTAATGAACTAACATGTTGTCATGGGGATTTGTTGCTATTCATTAATTCATTGTGCAGTTCCTCTATAGTTTTGCTGAAGTTGAGTGACAAATTGTCAAGTAGCTGTTCAGGTGGTTTACATTGCCTCATTGATACCCTAAATTTAGGGGGTAAATTCTTTTTGAGATTTACCCCATTGCGTGTGGGGTAACATTTTTCAGCACCATGTGCATTCCATTGTATTTCAAATGAAACTCCATCTCTAGGGTAGGCCTTTGACTCTGCAAAACAGTGGAAATAATCACAAAATGATTGACAGCTCTGGTCACAGATGGGGACTACCATAGGAGCCAGGGCTGGGGAAGTCTCTACCATACAAAATAGTCAACTGGCTGCCTATGTGTTAGGGTAAAATTCTCAGTATAAAAGAATAATTCAATCATAAAATTGAAGAATGCCAGAGCTTGGAGGGATCTCAAAATTTGTCTAATGAACCAATTGGGTTCATTATTCATATGAGAAAAATGAGAAGGCCCAGAGAGATAAAAAGTTATAGAAGATGTGATAGGCAGAGAAAGGATTAGAAACTAAGTATTTTGATTTACATCTATTTTTTTTTTTTTTTTTTTTTTTTTTTTTTTTTTTTTTACCAAAGGCCCTCCCTAGGTTTCTTGTCTTATTCTTTTCACTTCCAATAGCCTTCATGTTTTCCCCTTGAAATTAGCCTTAATGGCAAAATAATGTGAAACAATATCCCTGGAGTCTAGGGACACAGCCAGGGGTGGCTTATCATCAACCCTCATATTGTTTTTTTAAATACAAATTAATGTTATGCTATAAAGAACCAAGTTTGTAGAATTCCCCAAGTCTTTGAGTAAAATGGATGCTTTATGAAGATTTAGAAAACTTATCTAATACTTTATATTCCCCTTGGCTGCATAGCCAGTCTATGATAACCAGGTGAGGATGATAGACAAAAAGCAGTCAGAGCACAGATTTTTAAAAAATTTCTTTATTGTTGAAAGTATTACAGATGTCCCCTTTTTTCCCCTCATTGACCCCCTCTGCCCTGCTCCCACCCACTCCCCAGGCCTTCACCGCACTACTGTCAGTGTCTATGGGTTATGTGTATATGCATATAAATTTTTTTGTTAATCTCTGAGATTCATCAGTCTGTTCCATGCTTCCATGTCTCTGGATCTATTTTGTTTGTTAGTTTATTTTGTTCATTAGATTCCACATATAAATGAGATCAAGTGATACTTGTCTTTCTCTGACTGGCTTATTTCGCTTAGCATAGCACTCTCCAGGTCCTTACCACGTGTGTCCTTATCCTAGTTACCATTAAACAACATTGAAGGGACTCGATTCCTGCCTCTGTGCCCCGGTGGAGGCCAGCCGAAGGGACGAGCACACACCATTTTGTGGTGATGGTGGCACTGGGAAACAGCCCGTTGGGAAAAAAAAACACCACCTGGCTCCAAACAATCATATTTGCAGAGACAGCGAAAGTGAGGATGGAGAGGTTTTTGTTTCTGTTTTTATCCTATCTTCCTCCCACCTGTGACTTGTTTGAGGATATCAGTTTTACATAAATGTGTTGACTTCCCACTTCTGCAGAACACCGAGGAGACAAAAAGTGACACTTACTAGTATTTTACCTCGCTGTTGTTCCCAGCAGGCAAGCATAATTACTACTCTATTGCATTCTACTTTTTAAAAAGAAGTTTCTATTGCTACATTTAAAAGCTTGTTTAACCGGTATTGTGTATATAACAAAAATATTTGCTATTTTTGACTTCCTCACAAGAAATGCAATGCTTGTAAAATACCAATACAACTTTCTTTGCTAATGGCTATATTCAATTAATAGCAGCTGCTAACATTCACTGGGGGCTCTTTATGTGCCAGGCACTGCACAACATAGATTACGTACATTACCCCAATTCATCTTCTCCACAGCCCAAAGATGTGGGCAAAAATATCATCTTCATTTTATAGGAGGAGAATTTAAAGCACAGGGGTTAAGTAATCTGAGAACACAGTTAGCAAGTAAAAGTGAAATATAAACCCACAAAAGTGGGATCTGCCATACATCACACTAGTTCTTGGTTAAACCATTAGAACTGGAAAACAATGCCTAGATAAAAACATAAGTATTTCTTCAACCTAACATCAGTCTTCAACCATGACATGTTTTTAATTTTTAGAAACCCTAATGACTAATAATTACACATCTGCCATACCTATAAAAGCTTTTTTAAAAAGAGGATTAGTGCCAGGCCAAAATGGCTCAGTAGTTGAGCATCAACCTACAAACCAGGAGGGCATGGTTCAATTCCTTGGTCAGTGCACATGAAAGGTTGCAGGCTCCATCCTTTGTGTGGGGCATGCAGGAAACAGCTGATCAATTATTCTCTTTTATCACTGATGTTTCTATTTCCTTCTCCCTTCTCTCTAAAATCAATTAAAAATATTTTTTAAAAACTATATTAAGCAGTTAAGAAGATTTATAATGCTCATCATTAACTTTAAATAAGATTTGAAGTCTTAGAAGATGATAAAAATTATTGATACCCTTTGACTTAGTAATTTTACCTGAAGCAAATACATTCTAGAATAAAAAGCAGAAATAAATCAGAAGTAAGAGTTATGCCTCACAGTCATTTATGTCTTTTCAAATTTAACTAATATGAACTCCAACATTAGAGTATTACATAAGTGAATCATGGTGTATTCATATATTAAAATATAAAATTGTTAAAATTGTATTTGCAAAGAATTTGCTATGATGTGGAAATTTAGTTCATTAAATAAAAAAGGTTGGGTACTATTTAATTAAATGTGATATATTTTTCTCTGATATATATTCTAAAAGTAATTACCTATGAAAGTTGATGTTAAGTTTATATTCTTTATTCTTTATATTTTTGGGTATTGCCCAAAATACATAGACATCTACACTAATAAAAGAGAAAGATGCAAATTGACCATACCTTTGCAATGCCCATCAGCCAATCAGGAATGCGTACGCAAATTAACACAACAAAGATAGTGGTTAATTTGCATATGCAGGCAATAGCGGCTAAGGGTGGAGCTGGATGCTTGCGTCACCATGGCGACAACGCAGGCATTCTGCACCGTCCCAGCCACTCGGGGCCTCTGGGCAGCATGGGAAGGCAGAAAGGCGGCTCTGGCCAGAGCAAAGGCGGTGCTGGCGGCCAGGGGAAGGAAGGCCCATTCTTGCACAATCTTCGTGCATCAGGCTTCTAGTTATTCTATAAGTAACTATAATTTTCAAACCAAGAAAATTACATTCTCTATTCATTAAGTGCCAAGAGTCAGTTTGACTATTTCTTAAAATTTTACAAAATACATTTAAATTTCAAACATTTTGCACTGTACACAGCAGAAACTTTGGCTCATTCAACATTTTCCTGAGTGAACACATGCAAGTAAAAAGCCTCATTTGGATAGAGCCAGCAAGCACTTATTCGAAGATTCCAGGCTTGCATATTGTTAATTATGGGTTGCCCTTTAGTTTATGTACATAGTAGATATTTGACTTGATACATAAAGCACAGAGAGACTATGAAGTATAGCAGAATAAAGCCTGCATAGATTTTAGCTGATGTCACTGGAGAGTTCTATTGGGCCCTATTTGCAAGCAGTTAGAGATTTAAAGCCTCATTATCATTTTCTCATTTTAAGACAGAAACCATTGCCACTTAAACATCCTCTTTATTTCTTCTCTTAAACTATTAATGATCATGAATGGTTCAAAACAAATTTCCCTTTGAAATTCTCAGTTCTGAGTGCATGTTTTGTCATACACAAGGCACAATTTCACTCCCCATATTTAGGTCCATTTCCCTGTCAGTGGGGCTCCTGGTAACTTCCCAAATAATTTCTGTGAGCACACACATAGTTCCCAGGTGCATTTTTTTCCCTAAAGAGATTACTATAAACATCAGGCGGGTGGGGGAAAAAAATCACTAACAATCAGGTTAAATTCGGGTGATCTAGCTATTTTCGGCATAGAGCTATGTTCCAGAACCCTATGTTAGCAAAACTTACATGAGCAGTCAAATCCTTGCTTTTTAAATGTAGACACAAAAGAATGTCCAAAGCAATGGATGACATGTCATCATGTGATTCCCCAGTAATTAATTTGTTACAAGCCCCACAAATAAAATAAGTGCTGAATAATACACCGTCTTCTGTTGTCAGAAGCATCCCTCATCTCATTCTGCCTCTCTGGCTCCTGACATTATTTTTTGGTTACTGGTTGACAGTTCAGTGCCTTGAATGTTGCTCTCGCTGTAGGGTTAGCAGGATAATTGACAAACCACAGGGATCGGATCCCTGGATTAGGATGACCAGACTGTCAAAACAACCATGACATACTCTCACATCTGCTGCAGCTGCAAGTCAAGGCTGTGAGGAAAGCGTTTACCTTGGCAGGGCCAGATGGAAAGTATTTCATTTAAAATACTTCCCACTGTAAAGTATATTTCAGCAAGGAACAGGAACAATGTAATAGCATTTTTAAATATAATTCATGAAAAGATATAATGCATTGAAAAAGATAATTCACAGAAAAAATTCACCACCGTCAAAATGAACTCAAGAATGTATTATAAACATCCTAGAGTCTTATTTTACTTACCAAAACATGTCATTTGAATTTCATAAGATGTCTTTAACTTTTATCAGGAGAATGACATGTATTTGGGAGAACTCTATCTGTATTGAAAAGGATATGTTTATGAGATAGTATGTATGTATGTGTATATTATGTATGCACACAATCAAGGAGGAGTGTGTTAACAATCCCTCTTTATGCTGCAAGTATAATTTTGTTTAAAAACAATCTTGTAAACTTTAAATAAAATTGATGCATATATGCAATTCATGTTAATGAGCAGCATGCCCTAAGTTGTGATGATCCATTAGGGGGCTGTAAACAGTTCCATCTTAAGGAACATAGTTAAAAATGGTTAAAAAAACCTCTAAATTTGCCACTTTAAATGTTGTCTCTAGATTTTCAGATTCCTATCATAGATCTTTGAAATGACAGCTCAAGTGACATCTATTTATAATGCAGGCAAATTCTCTGTATGAAAACATAGATTGCAAAACCGTTAAAGGGAAATTAAAATGCAAATACAAAAAAGGGTTATTTACTTAGTTCTGTGCCAGCTAACACATGGGATGTGGACACTTAGGATTAGAAAGATCCAATTATTTTTAAAATATGAAACTTAAAGAACTTATTCATGTACCACTTGGGTCTTGGAATATGATCAAAATAGTTTTGGAATAGTTAATCAGTATTTTTTCCATTAGAGTCAAATTTTTCAAAACATTAAAAAGAGCAAGAAAGCCTGAGTGAATATTATTTACTGACAGACACTTCAGTTTAACAAATACTCAAATGTTCAAAAACAAGGATTGGAATAAGATGGCTTTAAATTATCCATTTTTATCTTGATCAAGTGACATTTTTTGGAAAGTTTCAATAACATTTGTGAAGAAAAAAAAATCACAAAATTTGTTAGTCCCAAACAAGTCAGTCTTGTTTTTCTAGTACTATGCCTCAAAATATCATTCTGGAACAAACATTAAATATCCTCATATTTTAATAGATATTTTGTCTTTTTTTAAAAAAAGGAACTTGGGTCTAGAGTTAGAAGTAATATCTAAGTAGAGTGGTCTAAAAGATAGAGTACATTTTCAGAAACTTGTAATTGGTAAATACCAATCTTTAAAAGAAAATACTACAAGCATTCAGAAGCATTGCTTCATATGGTAGAGCAACACATAGACCCTTATACCTCAAAGTGATTTTGTCCAGTGTTAGTTCAAAGAAAAGATACTGCTGGCTGCATGGCCAGCGTGGCTCAGTGGTTGAGTTTAGACCTATGAACCAGGAGGTCAAAGTTTGATTCCTGATCAGGGCATATGCCTGGGTTGCTGCTTGATCCCCAGTAGGGGGCATGCAGGATGCAGCTGATCAATGATTCTCTCTCATCATTGATGTTTCTATCTCTCCCTCTCCCTTCCTCTCTGAAATCAATAAAAAAATTTTTTTTAAAAAGAAAATATATCAAATGTAATTTAATCTTAATTATGTCACCATGAATTAGGCAGGGCAGGTATTAACACTGTTTTTTTGAGGCCAGAAAAATGAAAGGTTAAATGACATCTATATGTTGGAAAGCCAGGACTTGAACCCCATTTGAGTAACATAGTTTGCTCCTTTTCCTAGAACATAATTAAGGTGTGTTCCCCCACACATGAAAGCAAAGTTCTTTCATATTGCATTTTTTCTTTATGCAGTTCATGAACCATATCAGGACATTTCCAGTAAATGATCAGAGAGCCAACCAAAACAGAATCATAGAAACAATGACTAAAGGTGTCACTCATTGGCAGAGCAGAGGGGAATGGGGTAATGGGTGAAAAGTGTGAAGGGGTATATAGTCAATGATATTGTGATAATTTTGCACAGTGAGAAATTATTATTAGAATTAGTAGGGTGATTGTATTATAGAGTATAAAAATGTTGTATCTCTATATTGTATACCTGAAACTAATATAACTAATATTTCATACCAACTATACTTAAATTTAAGACAAAAAGAGAGAGAGAGAGAGAAAGGAAGGAAGGAAGGAAGGAAGGAAGGAAAGAAGGAAGGAAGGAAGGAAGGAAGGAAAGAAGGAAGGAAGGAAGGAAGGAAGGAAAGAAGGAAGGAAGGAAGGAAGGAAGGAAAGCAGGAAGGAAGGAAGGAAGGAAGGAAGGAAATAGACAGGCATAGACCAGATTATTTGGCGACAATAACAGTACATTTTTAAGAATATCCCAACACACCCTGGCTGGTGTGGCTCAGTTGGTTGAGTGTCATCCTATGAACCAAGAGGTTGCCACTTCAATTCCCAGTCAGGGCTATGCCTGGGATTGCATTCCAATTTTACAGATGAGCAATATCAACTTTAAATTTATTCTAAATGATCCCAAAGTCATATTATTATAATGGAGGGAGGGGACAGGAAGAGTCTTCTTTCCATTCAATTACCCTGCTTGTCCATTCTCAACATTATCACATTACCCCCACATTACTATTATCATATTACTGTCTATGATGCAGTTCTAAATATTCAGGTGTTGGACCAATAAAAGTTCTAAAACTTGATGAAGGACTCTACCCCAGGCTGGACTATATTTTAATTGTAGAAGAACAATTAAGCAATTATTCAGCTTTTCAAATTCTTCAGTATCAACCTATGCTCAGAGTTCATATTTGTGGTACTCCCAGGAAGTGCCTGATACACAGTAGGTGTTCTTTTCTTTTCTCAAGCATGTGGCTAAATATTTTTTTTATTACACTATGAAAATTTTCTTAATTAGTAGAATTTTCCAAATTAAAAATTCAGTAACAACCAAAAAGTATATGAAATTGAAGTCAAGTTATAACAGGTATAAAATTCATGATCACAGCTGTTTTTGCTCTGGTTGGCAAATAATTAATTCTGTTAGAAGTGGGGGTTTTGATATTTGTGGATATGTTTAATGAAATTACTGTCTACCTCAACTGAAATAGCCTTTTTAATAAAGACAAGTAAAAAGAAAATATACAAAACCAATAATTCAAATTAACACATCATGAATATGTCAATAATAAGGAAAACAAAGATTTTTGAATACTTTAGGCAACTATTGTTTTAATAAAAAAAAACAAACAAACAAACTCATTTAGCTACTTATATAGTACTGATCTTGATTTCTACCACAATATTTTCAGCGGGAAAAAAAGAACAGAGAGAGGAACAACCCTGATGGGAAAAAAAGGATAGAACAGTTAGGGTACAAAGATGTTGATAAAAAAAATAAAAATAAAGAGAGAGAAAATGAAATATAAATTACAGAATGAAATCTAGAAAATGATGCTGAAGAACAAGACCAATCCCTTGATTGAAAGAGGTTGTTAAATCCCCTAACAAAAAAATTCAAAGAGATTGAATGACTTCTATATGACCCAAATTTGTAACAATTAATTTCTTACTGGCAGGAACTAGGTGTCTGGATTTACTGTTCAGTGCCTCCCCGAGAAGAGTGTAAAGGGCAGTGGAGAGCCCTAACCGGTTTGGCTCAGTGGATAGAGCTAGGACCACAGACTGAAGGGTCCCAGGTTCAATTCCAGTCAAGGATATGTCCCTGGGTTAGGGCTCAATCCCCAGTGGAGGTATGTAGGAGGCAGCTGATTGGCGTTTCTCTCTCACTGATGTTTCTGACTCTATCCCTCTCCCTTCCTCTCTGTAAAAAAAATCAATAAAAATATATTTTAAAAAAACACAAGAAAAAACTAGTTATTTAAAAAAGTTTTTAAAAGAGCAGTGGAGAAATATAACTCCAGATAGTGAATAGTACAGAAGGGTTGTGAGAATGGCCCACATCTCTCTAGTTTTTATTTTTATTAAATTTATTGGGGTGACATTGGTTAATAGCATCACATAGGTTTCAAGTGTACATTTCTAAGATACATGATCTGTATATTGCATTGTGTGCCCACCACCCACAGTCAAATCGTGTTCCATTACCATATATTTGGCCCCCTTTTCCCTTCACTACTCCCCCTACCTCCTTCCCTCTGATAACTACAACGCTCTAGTCTATGTCTATGAGTTTCAGTTTTATATCCCACATATGAGTGAAATCATATGATTTTTGGCTTTTTCTGACTCATTTCACTTTAGTATAATATTCTCAAAGTCCATCCACGTTGTTGCAAATGACAGCATTTCATCCTGTCATATATATATATATATCCCACATCTTCTTCATCCAATCAATCCTCTATCAAAGAACACTTTGGTTGTCTCTATATCTTGGCTCCCTTGGATAATGCTGCAATACACATATATATTTGTGAATAAATGTTTACAAGTTTCTGGGGTAGATACCCGGAAGAGGTATATCCCACATATGAGTGAAATCATATGATTTTTGGCTTTTTCTGACTCATTTCACTTTAGTATAATATTCTCAAAGTCCATCCACGTTGTTGCAAATGTCATATGGTAACTCTATTCTTAATATTTTGAGGTATCACCATACTATTTTCTATAGTGGCTATACCAATTTGCATTCCCACCAAAAATGAATAAGGTTTCTTTTTTCTTCACAACCTCTCCAACACCTGTTATTACTGTCTTGTTGATAATAGCCATTTTAACAGGTATTTCATTGTGGTTTTGATTTGCATTTCTCTAATAGCTAATGAAGTTGATAATCTTTTCATTTATACCTGTTGGATATTTGTTGGTCTTGGGAGAGGTGTCTGTTCAGGTCCTCTGCCCATTTTTAAATTGGATTTTTTGGTGTTGAGTTGTATGAGTTCTTTACATATTTTGGATATTAACCCCTGTTGGAGCTGTTGTTTGCAAATATCATCTCCCATTTGGCTGGGTGCCTTCTTATTTTGTTGTCAGGTTTTTTGACTGTGCAGAAGCTTTTTAGTTTGATATAGTTCCATTCATTTATTTTTTCCTTTACTTCCCTTGCCTTTGGGGTCAAATTCACAAAATCTTAACTAAGACTAAGGTCCATAGTTTAGTACCCATGTTTTCTTCTATGTAATTTATTGTTTCAGATCTTATATTTAGGCCTTTGATCCATTTTCAATTACTTTTTATACATGGGACACACTGTAATCTAACTTCATTCTTTTTGCATGTTGCTTTCCAATTATCCCAGCACCATTTATTGAAGAGGCTTTCTGCTTTCTTGTCTCCACTGTGTGGTTTGGTTCCTTTGTCAAAAATCATTTGCATATATATATATATTTATGTATATGTATATATATATATATATATATGATTTTATTTCTGATCTATCAATTCTGTTCCATTATTCTGTGTGTCTATTTTTCTGCCAATACCATGCTGTTTTAATTATTGTAGCTCTGTAGTATAATTTGAAGTCAGTTAGTGTGACACCTCCAACTTTGCTCTCTTTACTGAGGATTGCTTTGTCTATTCAGGGTCTTTTTGTGGTACCATACAAATCTGATGATTCTAGTTCTTCAGTCCTATTCCTTCTAGTTCCTTGAGTGAAATAATGCCAAAAAGGAAGAGGAATGAAAAGAAGGGCTAGAGGAAGGGGTAGGAGAGGAATTAAGAATAGAGTTTGAACACCACAGGGACCCATTGGTTTCATGCAGACCCAGCCAGAATATGTTCACTGTAAATTTATACCT
>NW_006292334.1:1904762-1913311 GCF_000327345.1 Myotis davidii | reverse complement strand
TTTGTATTTATCTTATGGGGGTTATATATATATATATATGTGTGTGTGTGTGTGTGTGTGTGTGTGTGTGTGTACATATACATATGCATAACACATATGCCTTTAGGGAATTTTAATATATATATATATATATTTATATCACATATTTGTATGTAAACACATACATATTTCTTTTAAAGAAAATAATACCTTGCGGGTATTATCCCTGAGTGTGAATCAAATGTTATGTTACCAAAGTAGGTGTACATACCAAACATTTCAAATTTCTTACGTTGATTTTTGTGTGTATTTTTAAAAGCGTCATAAGCAAAAAATTCAAATAAGCTTTAACTTTTACAGCCTGAGAAGCAATATAGTCAGAAAGTTAGCTCTAAGATGCCTGAGGGGGCAAACAGTTATTTAATGAGGACAAATGGAATAAAATTAAAATGCAGCCTAACAAAATAACTTCTAAATATAATGTTAGCTAAGTCATGTGCCTCAAATAATATTTTTGCTCAAAGGTGCATACATGTAATCTGAGCAAAATAAAAATATAAATGAAAGAGAAGAAAGAAAATGATAGAGAATTCTTAGCTATTATATTATAGTAATATGGAAGAGGTAGAAAAATATAAATTATAAGATTTTTTATTATGATATATCTCCATCCCTCCCCAGTAAAATTTTCTCATGCAAAATCAGGATGCTTAAGATATCAAAAAAGATCTGGGAATACGCCTCAGACATGAAAAATTCAGCTCTCATTGGTGAAGAGAACTTCAACACAGAATTTTTACAAATAGTTCATTAGCTTCAAGTCTGATTAGAATTCTATAGACCAAAGCCCTATAACTATTGTTTGATTTTAAGTTGTTGAGATATGTACAAGCCAGGCCTCAGCAGTTTTTAAATGTCACTGTATTTCCTAAGATCAGGAGTCTCTCAACACCTTATAGTTCAGTCCCAACTGGCCTCCAGGGAATCCAGAAAGAGCCCAATAAAATAAAAGAATTCACAATAATTGGCATTTAGGCTAGTTAAATATATTTGTAACTCCTATTTCCCAAACAGGAAGCACATGTCCATAGTTTGATAAAAGAGTCATTACAGGTTGGGGCATTTGGACTGGGGACTAAGCGTTGCCTCCCGGCAACAGTCGATTGGTGAGACCACCTAGCAAGGAAACCCCGTGCCTTCCTCCAACCTTCAGTACATTTGCAGGGACTTTAATTTTTTAGATATTTTAAAAATTCCTGTTTTATTTTAGAGTGGAAGGGAGAGGGAGAGAGAGAAACATCAATGATGAGAGAGAATCATTGATAGGCTGTCTCCTGCATGCCCCCTACTGGGGACCAAACCCTCAACCCAGTCATGTGCCCTGACTGGGAATCAAACTATAACCTCCTGGCTTATAAATTGACCCTCAAACACTGGGCAACACTGGCTGGGCTTACAGGGGCTTTTAACCCACACATAGAAGACTTCATGAGGCCAGGGAAGATGTGCTGATTTTCTACCTGACCATGCCGTAACCCAGGGGTGGTGCCGCTGTGGGACTGCTTGAGAATGCAGTCCTGGGACACTGAGTAGACCTCACTCCAAGATCTACCAGGCAAAGTTTCTCCTTCTCTCAGCTCTTCTTGTTCATTAACATCAAAACTATTTCCTGACCACAAAAGATGGCCCCACTTCGCTGGTGTGCCTGCGTCAAATCCACATTGAACAATTTCCTATTCCGTCACCCAAACACCCAGTAGCCACCAATCTGAATGAACTTAGACTCTGTGTGTTAACAGATAGATTTCAAGAAATATTTTTTAGTAAATAAATCAAGTTACAAAATAGCCACAGTATAAATACATGTACAAAAATACACAGATAAATAAAATGTGAAGACCAGAGAAAGAGAGGGGAATGGGATGAGGGAGGATTTATAGAAAGATTCCAAATGTCAATGTTTTCTATCTTTAAAAAAAAAAAGAAAGATCAAACTTCTCCTTCTGGGAAGGTGGAGTAGATATACTGCTCCCCATACCTCCTACTCAATAACAACTAAAAACCCTGAACATTCAATTTAAAACAAACATAAGACTCTGAAAGGTAGAAAGAAGAAGAGAAGGCAAACAAGGTAGGAATCTCAGCACCCCGCCCCCTCAAAAAAATAAAGAAAAGGTAGAGAGATCTCTGTGTTTTCTTTATACCTTATACAGACATTAACTTTCATTAGCTGTTAGGGAAATATAAATTTAAAACATATGGAACACCACTACACACCTATCAAATTGGCTAAAATAAAAAATAGTGACAACATCAAAAGCTGGTGAGAATACAAATAAACCAGATCTACCATAAATTGCTGGTGAGAATTAAAATGATACAGCTTCTCTATGGAAAACAGTTTGACAGTTTCTTTGAGAAAACATAGAATTAAACGTGTAGCTATGATACAACCTAGGAATTGCACTCCTGGGCATTTACTCTGGTTTAATGGCTAAAAAGCTGTGGTATATCCATACTATGGAATATTATTCTATAATGAAGAACAAATTAGTGAAATGTGAAACAACTTAGATGACTATCTAGAGAATTATGCTGAGGAAAACAAAACAGTCCCAAAGGGTTGCATATTGTATGATTCCATTTATATAAGATTTATGAAATTACAAAATTATGGACAAGTTGGCAGATTAGTGTTGCCAGGGGTTAAGGACAAGGGGTGGGTTGGTTGGGGAACACCAGGTCTGACCATAAAAGGACAATATGGTGGATTATTGTGGTGATGGAAATGTTCTGCATCGAAACTGTATTAATGTCAATACACTATTTATGATATTATTCTATAGTTTTACAAGATGTGACCATAGGGGTAAATTGGGCAAAGGCATATGGAATGTTTCTGTACTATTTTTTTACAACGGCATGTGAGCCTACAATTACCTCAAATCAAAAAGTTTACTTAAAATATATGTATACTGAAGCAAATTATGAGATATTTTGGCATAATTTTAATGTTAGATTTTGGCATTTCAAAGGATATTCATGCTGCAGAACTCATAAAGATAAAAATACATATACACTTTTCAATTGTGGATTATTCTTTTACTTTAATTAAAATAAACTCTCAAAAGCTTTTTGAGCCATAAAACCCCATTTAAACATGAGAGTTTTTTCCAAGTGGTTTATATTTCAGATATACCATCTATTGCACACTCACAAACTCAGATGACTAGTTCTCTTCACATCCATTAGGTAAATGAGGACAACTGGAGTTGGAAAAGGTGGATTTATTGAAGAAATACCTTATAACTAGTTACTGAGCAACTGAAAGCAGAACCCCATTTTTATAAAATTATCCAGAGTTGCCACCATCAGAGTAGGATCACAGTAGAATACTTTCCTAGTGGGAATGTAAAATGATACATTCCAATTGTGGAAGTTTCTGGGAACTAGTTTGGCAGTTTCTTTTAAAAAAAAATACACATGAAACTATCATAGAATAAATGGCAGGATAAATGTTAAGGAGTAGAGTCAGAGGGTGATAAGAGCCATTCTATTCCAGTGGAGATATGAAAAGGAGACAGAAGAAAGCTAAGATAAGAGATCAGTCGTGAGCACCCACAAGGGGAGTGGACCTTAGGGATGTGAAAACATCCAAGTACATCTGGGAAAACCAGAGACCATGAGTGACAGCACCCTACTTCCTTGGGCATTTCATAGGAAAGACAGCAAACATCTTTGAGAAGGCAGGCATTGGGCATGATGCCATAGTCAATGTGGCAGCAAGTGGTGAGTTACAAAGAAAGGAGGTATGATGCTAAGCAAAATAAGCCAGTCAGATAAAGACAAGTGTCACATGATCTCACTCATATGTGGAATCTAATGAGCAAAAAAAACTGATGAACAAAATAGATCCAGAGACATAGAAGTATAGAACAGACAGGCGAATCTCAGAGGGAAGATGGAGGTGGGGAAGAGGGGTTCATGATTAACCAAAGAACTTATGTGCATATATGCATAACCCATGGACACAGACAATAGTGTGGTGAAGGCCTGGAAGGGGGAGGGGTGAAGAGGGTATAGAGTGTTAATGGGGGTTGGGGGGGGGGCATAAGAAACCATCTGTAATACTTTCAGCATTAAAGATAAATTTAAAACAACAACAACACACAAATAAATGAGGGAGCTGCTTAGGAGGGTAAGCCTGGAAGGACCTTGAAACTCCATAGTGATGCAGAAGTAATAGCTTTGAATGGGGCAGGGAGGCTCAAGGACAGAGTCCTAGAGAAGGTCAAAGATCAAGAAGCCAGAAAAGGAAGTTTCCCTTAGAAAGAAACCACCCTCAATATGTGTGAACTTTAACTTTATCCAAGTGACACTAATTATTTACAAGGAAGGCACTGTTTTAACTAAAAAAATGATGGTTATTTTTACTTGTAAAAATATCTTCATTCCCCATAAGGTACATGAAGCTCCAGAGCAAGTTATGCCAATTTCATACTCAAACTAATCTTAACTCCACCCAGTTCTCTTCACTTCCACTACCACCATCCTAGTCTACTTCACCATTAATCTGGACTCATACTAGCCTCGTAACAGGTCTACATAATACTGTTTTTGTCCACTTCCAATCTATTCTCCATAACCACTACAGTCATCTTTAAATATACTATCCCCCTCCTACTCTAACTCCTAAATACATTCTCATTGATCTTGGATCACATCTAAGCTCCTTGACATTGCCTTTGAGACATTTAGTGATCAAGCCACACCTGCCTCTTCACCTTGTCTTGTTCGGCTCTCGCCCTCACCTAATTTGCTCAGCCATACTGGCCTCCTTTACGTCCTCCAGTGGTCCAAAAGCTGTCCCTCTTAGAGCCTCTGTGTAGGGCTGCTCTTTACCTACCTAAGTCTTCATCAACCTCCATGTTCCAGTCGTAACTCCCCTTTATAAAGAGAACTTTCCTTGGCCCTCAATTCTAAGTTAAGTTGCTCATTATACTCTCCTAACACTCTAATATATTTTCTTTTATAGCAAGCACAAGAGGCCCAGTGCACAAATCTGTCCCTTGGCCTGGCCTGCAGGGATCAGCCAAAACAGGCCCAGTGCATGGATTTATCCAGGGCATGTCTGGCCTGTCTCATATAATCCCGATCAGCTGGACCCCAGCAGCAAGCTAACGTACCAGTCAGAGCGTCTGCTCCTCTGGTGGTCAGTGTGCGTCATAGCAACTGGTCGAACGGTCGAACAAATGGTCGGACACTTAGCATATTAGGCTTTTATTACATAGGATTCCTCAACATGTAATTACTTGCTTATTTGTCTGCTTATTTAAGTTGCACTAGCTGTAAGTTCTCTAAGAGTATAAGAGGAGGAACACTATTTTGTACATTGTTGCAATTCCAGAATCTGACACAAAAAAATGTTTCTCAATAAGTGTCTAATGAATAAATGAATGAATGAATAATGAATTAATGAATTGTTTGTCACTTGATAGATGAATAGCAGCATTAGAGTAAAAGAATAAATTAAATAAATAAACAGACAATGAAAGTTTCTTACCTGTTGAAGGAGGTCATCAAGAGGACATGATCACCAGTTGACCTGAGCGCGGGACCCCAGCAATCTGGGGCTCCCAACCCGTTCTTTTCTTGTCTTGGAATGTGAATTTCACTTGTTTCCCTGCCTTAGAAGCTACCCCAGGGACACAGATTTGAGATCATAATATGTTGCTGAGATCATCTGGACAGTCAATATATCTGACTCTATAAACTTTAAGATTTGGGGGGTGGGGTGGAGATCTATGCGTCATGCAACTGTCAAAGATAAGCTTCCTGCCACCTACCATTCTGGAGCAATATGACTCTCCCTTTTCTCTCCTGGTCTTCTGGACAGTGCCAGTTTTCAAACCAACATTACCCTGCAAATAGGAACACCAACACACACCCAGCTTCTCTAAAACCTAATCACACCCAGTTAGGGAATATTTGATTAGTGAATAAATTATTACTGATACATTTACAAGATGTCTAGATATATGCATATATCTGGAGACTGTAATTTCCACAATCAGCACAAAATTAGTTAATTTGGTGACTCATACTAACATATTGGTAGCCAAATATTTTATACTAGAGGCCCGGTGCATGAAGTTTATGCACCCAGGAGAGTCCCTCAGCCTGCCCTGTGCCCTCTCACAATCCAGGAGTGGGAAGCAGGCCTAAACCATCAGTCAGACATCCTTAGTGCTGCCACGGAGGTGGGAGAGGCTTCTGGCTAAGCGGCACTCCCCCTGTGGGAGCAGCCTGACCATCAGGGGGCAGCTCCTTCATTGAGCCATCTGCCCCCTGGTGGTCAGTGCACATCATAGTGACCAGTCATTCCACCATTTGGTTGATTTGCATATTAGCCTTTTATTATATAGAATGACAATGTTGAGTGTACATACTGTTGTTGTTTTTTACAATTTTTAAAATATATGTAAAAACTAAATTTCAAATCAATCTTTCATGGAGTCCCCTGGAAGGAGTTCCAAGAATAAAAGGTGAAATCCATCCTCAGGTATGAAGATGTTTCTCTAAGGGAAAAAACAGTTGATAAATACTTCCTCACATAAATGACAGGCAGTAGTTTATGGGAGAGAAGAGTTAAAACACAGGTGAGTATAATAAAATCTTAGGGCAGCATTTATATTTCACAGTTGTTGATACTGATATTAAAGCTGTGCTAAGAGGATAAAATAACTTACAAAATAACCCAGTCACAAAGCAAGAGAACATTTAATTAAAAAAGAAAAGTGAATTCTTAGAGAGTTATTTCCATTAGTAGAAAAAGAATTAACATTTTAGTGCACAAAATGATGATAATTTTGCCTTAATCCCACTATTTAGCCCATTTAAATCTCCTCTGATTAAAGATAATTCCAGCATTTTAAAGATCAAAGCTTCTCTGCTGGTTGATGAGTTTCTAGGCCCTAATTTTACAATCTTAGTCAAACCATACAGTCTTAAAAAAAATTTCAATTTGAGAAAGCAGGAGTATTACCTCTCCCAACAGAGAGAAAATAACAATTGTCCATGCATAAAATCACTTTTCCAGTAAATGATACATGCTAGTCAAATTGCTCATTAATTATCCCCATGCTCATTAATTATCCCACACCCCATGCCCTGTGGCTGGAACTCCCTGTTTTTCTTAACTTGCCAGGAGTGGTTTCATTGGACACTAACCTATAAATGTGCCACTATTTCTCCAAACTCAGAACATGTAACAAATACCTCCCCTTCTATCACCCTCCCTTTAAAAATATATAATCATCATCCAGGAGGGATTATTTCAAAATAGTCCTCCAAAATCCTTAATTCTACAAATGAGAAACTAGATTCTTCATATAAATCACACAGTTTATTTATCTTATTCTGAACAAAGATACAGAAATTGAGGGTACATATCAGCCAACTATGTGGGGCCACTGCAGCCAGGGTTGTATTTGGCTCCAAAATGCAGGCTTTATTTTTCTCACCTTTTCCCAGGCCCAAGGACCCAGCTTCTTCTAATTGCCCACAGAAAACCCACAGACCTCCTTTAACTGGTTCAACTTCTTGGCTAGACTCTCTCCAACTCTCATAGAACGCGTACATTATGTAGCTAACACTTAGGTACGCATAGTTTGCTGAGATCAGTGGCATCTGTTCACTATGGGCAAATCCATGTCTTTAACCTTGTACAGTATTCAGGACAAAGAGGTTGGCATTTATCAGACACTTTTTGATGTGACTGAGGATTCTCACACTTCCTAGAAGATTTAAGAGAGACTCAGCATTTGTTATTTCCACAAATTCTGACACGTGAGGGGATTCACAGGCTCCCAACCAATTCTGAAACTCCAAGGTACCAATTCAATTTCTTTCGATGTGAATATTCTCAAGTCTCCTTCTTTTTTCTTTACGGTGAAAGTTTTAGGAAGTTTATATGAATTAATAAAAATCCTGAGCTCTATGAAGCCAATCTAGCTTTGAACATGCTTTTATTGATCTTTCAGGTAAATCTACTGTGAATGTGATGAGCCAAGCCCAGATCACCAACTTCAAACAGAATTAGAGGTACCTGTAGAGAGTTATGCTGGCAGACGGGCTTTTACTAAAGCCAGCAGAGCAGAGGTGAGGATTAAAAAAAAAAAAAAGTTGCTTAATTAACATTTCAGCTGTGTTGTAGGGTGAGTGATTTAAAGCAGCTTATTAAATTCTCCCTGCTGCATCTGGAGGGTGCAGTTTTCTTTTCTATTTTACAGATGTGATCAATGTGTTTCTAATATCCAAGCACATTAGCATAGGGAAGATTTTTAACATGCTGGGGTTCTTTTTCTATTCATTCTTATGAGTCAGTTATGTGGCTTGAAGATATCAAACAATTTTTACTACAGCCAATGCAGTGGGAAGATATTTTCTCAGTCCTCACTTCTTAGAAACAGAGAGCACTTCTCAACCACTAAAGGAAGTATTTTCATTCCTTATTTTGCATATGGATGAAGGGAACAATAACATGATTATCCATCCCTTTTCTCCACAGT
>NW_006292334.1:1900096-1904673 GCF_000327345.1 Myotis davidii | reverse complement strand
GACCATTCCTAAATGTTTCCATTTGCCCAAACAGTTTCAGTTCACAGGTAGTGGGAATCTAGAGGCATAAGCCATCGGTGTTACTGTCATTTGGTCTTTTTTCTTTGCCGAGACCTAATTTGAATCAAATAAGCCATGAAGTTTCTTGTAAATTCCGTATGAATAAAACTTTGCTGATCATGCTAGATCACAACACCCCAGCGGAAATCTCAGCCCAGGGATACCATATATGTCATGGTGCTAAGCACAAGGGCCTTGAATCCAGAGCACCTGGATACAGAACCTCAAATTGACCTCAAGCCATAGTGTGTGACCTTGGGCTACTCACTTTATCCTCCCTCTGTCTGAATTTCCTTATCTGTAAAATGCAAATAATGATAGTAACAACTTCTTTTATTTTTTCCATACAGAGCAATTCCTACAGCATATCCTTGGGAAAAAAATTGCCTCTAGTTAACATTGCAGCTAGCTTAATCTGTGCCTGTTATCTTGGCCAAGCCAATGGCAGGAAGATTTTTACATTCTCATTCCAAGGTAAATTTTAATTTCTCAACATAAAAATAGACAGGATATCAATAAAAATTACATTTTAAAAAGAAAAGTTGTGCATCACCTAGATTCAAATATTATCTACTTATGGTGAGTCTTGTTTCATCTACTTCTACTCCCTCTCCTATTAACATGGACACTGCATTACTTAATCTGTAGTTATTTTAATATGTCCTTCTAAAAGATAAAAACTCTGCTCAAAAATTAAAATAACCACAAAATATTATAATACCTAAAAATAATAATGTCTTAATATTTTCAAATATCCAGTTAATGCTCAGTGTCCCATCATGTTATATTTTTTTGAATCAGGATTCAAATAAGGCCCACAAATAGAAATTAAGTAACATAAATCTCCTTTACTGGATAGCTTTCTTTCTTCATCTCATTTACATTTCACCAGAGGCCTGGTGCACAAAATTCATTTCATGCACTGTGTGGGGAGGGTCCCCCAGCCCGGCCTATGCCCTCTCAAAGTCCAGGAACCCTCGGAGGATATCTGACTGACTCGCTGGGAGTGGGCCTAAACCAGCAGTCAGACATTCTTAGTGCTGCCACAGAGGCAGGAGAGTCTCCTGCCACCGCCACTGCACTCACCAGCCATGAGCCCAGCTTCTGGCTGAGTGGCGCTCCCCCTGTGGGAATGCACTGACCACCAAAGGGTAGGCCCTGTGTTGAGTGGGATCGGGCCGAAACCGGCTCTCCGACATCCCCCGAGGGGTCCTGGATTGCGAGAGAGTGCAGGCCAGGCAGAGGGACCCCACCAGTGCAATATTGAGGTGGAGGAGGGATGTGGGAGGTTGGCCAGACAGGGAGGGACCACGAGAAGCCTCCAGGGCGTGTCCGGCCCATCTTGCTCAGTCCCAATCTGCCAGACCCAGCAGCAAGCTAAACTACTGGTTGGAGCGTCTGCCCCTTGGTGGTCAGTACACATCATAGCAACTGGTTGACCAGTCGACTGTCTGCCCTCTGGTGGTCAGTGCACATCATAGCGAGTGGTTGAGTGGCCTTAGCATATCATTAGCATATTACACTTTGATTGGTTGAACAGATGACCAGACGACTGGACACTTAGCATATTAAGCTTTTATTATATAGGATTATACTTATTGACAAAATTAGGTACTTATTTTATAGATTTTCTAAGTCTGGATTTTTCTGATTGCATCCTGTGAAACTTTTAATTTATTTTTTAAATGTGTTCCCCTGATTTCTACATTTCTTATAAATCTGTAGTTAGACCTAAAGGTTTGATGATATTTAAGAATGATATCTTCGGTAAGGATATTCCCCACACTAGGGGGCTTGTAATATCTAATTTTCTGTTTTTTATGATGTTAGCAACTATTGTACAATACTCAGACCCATTACTTCATTAGGGGTTACAAAATGTTAATATTTAAATTTTATCATTTATTCCTCATTTATTAGGTAATATACTTCTATAAAGAAAAATGGTCCCCATTTACCATCTACCACTTACTTATATAGAAAAGGCAAAATAAATGCTCAATTCTATCATCTGTTTATCAACTTTCAAAACTCTCCACCCTCTAATGATGACTAATTATTTTTTAATATATACTAAGAACTCATGGATTTAAACATACTTGATGTGTTTAAATCTACTGAAGATTTTACCTTTATTGATGCTCAAACTGCCCCATGTTTGGCTAGTGGAAGCCTTTGATGGTATCTCCTGAGTCTTTTTACTGAAACCTAGAAGTCTTTGATAGTTTTCTTGGTATCTGCCACAATAAAATATTGAGGATTATCTTGTAAAATTTTATCCCAGATTTAGAATCACCCATATCTCTAAAGAATTTTTTTCCTTTCAGTAAGAAGCAGTATCATTGACAGAATACTTCACTATAATTTCTCTCCCTCTTTTTAAACTGTACCATCTGAACATTGCAACATCATCGCACTTTATCATTAAATATTTTAGTACACATCTTCTACAAACAAGAACAAAAAGGATAAAAGCACTATGACCTAAGAATCAGTAATTGTTATATAATAACACTTAATATTTAGTCCATATTTAAATTCCTCCAATTCTCCAAATTTTATTTTTGTATAACTGCTTTCTTCTGACCAGAACCAGGATCCAACCTACATTAGAATAATGCAATTCATTCTATCTGTTTAGTCTCTCAGAATCTACAATAGTCTCGCTCTTTTTTTGCTTATTTTTATGTTATTAACTCTCTCAAGAGCCCAGTGTTCCACCTTTTTGGATTTTGGATTGCTTAATGATGACATTCTGTTTCGAATTTTGACCCTTCAAGAAAATTCTCACCCTGAGCTATTGTGGTTAGCCATACATCTAAAACCTGGAGCAATACTGATTTTTATTTCTGTGTAGAAAGTACATTTGAATTTCAGGAATATTTTAAGTTATTGACATAGGATTATTTGCTTTTTATGAGGCACAGAATATTTTAAAATCCATAATCCCTTATTTTTATATAATGACTTATTTTACAGAATATCATGGGGAAAAAAGAATATTCTACTTGACGATTTAGACAAGAGCTTAGCCCTGTGAAGATCCATATATAAAACACCACTGCCCTTGCCGAAACCGGTTTGGCTCAGTGGATAGAGCGTCGGCCTGTGGACTGAAAGGTCTCAGGTTCAATTCCGGTCAAGGGCATGTACCTGGGTTGCGGGCACATCCCCGGTGGGAGGTGTGCAGGAGGCGGCTGATCGATGTCTCTCTCTCATCGATGTTTCTAGCTCTCTATCTCTCTCCCTTCCACTCTGTAAAGAATCAATAAAATATATTTAAAAAGAAACAAAACAAACAAACAAAACAAAAAAACACCACTGCCCTAATTATGATCAGTGCCAAAGTGCTGGGGTCCAACCCCAGCAGGTCCAGGGGTCCCCAAAGGTGTGGACGGAGTCAGCAAAGAAGCGTTCAGTGGATCAGCAGCCTAGCCAGGATCTCTAGCCACAATCTCCAGCCAAGTTCTGTGTCCATATTCTCTTGCTAGGTTCTCCAGCCACGTTCTCCAGGTTCTCCAGCCAGGTTCTGCAGCCATGTTCTCTCGCTAGTAGGGAGGTTCTTATCTCCATTCCAGGGAGTAAAGATTATGTAGCTTAAGCATGATTGTTCGTAGTTAAAGAGATTAACTACCTGCCTGGCACTTAGTGAAGGGGTTTTATTCCCTCCCTAACTTCAGGGGAAAATCTCTACCTGGGGAAACAACCTTTCTCGGAGAGGTGACCTTGGTTAAAACACATAGTGCCAAGAAGGTGAGCAAACATATTAAGAACAGTATGCCATATATGCCAGGTCCCTTGAAACAGCAAAGATGGACCGGCTCCTAGCACCAAAGCTCTTGGTAGATATTAAATCATAGTTACAGGAGACATTATAATGCCAGCAACCAGGGTCCCCTTTATTTCCAAACTATCTCTAATATTTTAATTATGTAATGATTATTTTAGTTATATATGCTTTTCTTCCTTCCAAAATCTCAGAAAACTTTTTCTAGTAGATCTCCTGAGCTTCCGTCCCTCCTTCTATTATGAAAAACAAAAAGATCTTGATTTTAGTTTATTCTAACCTACATAGTAAGACCATATACTTGCATTTTTTTTTTCCCAATACCTCTTAAAGCAGGGGTAGTGAACCTTTATTCTGTCAAGGGCCATTTGGATATTTATAACATCTTTCACGGGCCATATAAAATTATCAACTTAAAAATTACCCTGCTATATTTGGTCAAACTTTTAATTAACTCACCCTTAATGCCTTGGCAGGGCCAGACCAAATGATTCTGTGGGCCTTATACGGCCTGAGGACTGGACGTTACCCACCCCTGTCTTAAATCAATTTTTTCCCAATTATTTCTGGTAAGAATTACCCAAGAAGCTTTGTAATTTTACAGATGACTGGAATCCACCCTAAGGGAGGGACCTGAGAACAGATATTTTGAATAAATCCCTAGGTCATGCCTATATGCAAGTCTGGGGAATACTGTCCTTGTGTGTAGCCGCCCCACCCCCCTCGACAA
>NW_006292334.1:1898231-1899689 GCF_000327345.1 Myotis davidii | reverse complement strand
GATAAAAAAAATCCTCATAGACACAGATAACAGTATGGTGATTACCAGAGGGAAAGGCGGTGGAGCAGGTAGAAGAGGGTACGTGGGGGCTAAATGGTGAAGGAAGGAGACTAGGTCATGCCTATATGCAAGTCTGGGGAATACTGTCCTTGTGTGTAGCCACCCCACACCCCTCGATAAAAAAAAAAAAAAGCTCTCTGGTATGACATAGGGGTTCCAATCCAGACTTCTGAAACCACACTGCCTAGGTTCAGATTTCGTCCATACCCCTTTCCAAAAGAGAGACATGAGTTAGTCTTCTGACCTCTGCATTCAATTCTGTATAATGATGAAAAAAATAGTACCTACCTCACAGGTGAGAATAAAGCATGATACCCATATTAAGTACTTAACGTAACCTCAGTAAATGTAGTCATTCATTATTATTCATATTATTTCATTGTAGGCCAGTGGGATCCTAAAGTTAAAAATCTTAATTCATGAATTTTTCACAAGTCTTCATAATATATGTTTGAAATAGATTTGAATTTAAAGAAAGTGCTTTTTCTCCTATTTAAGATTTCGAAACATTTTGACTCTTTTTTTTCTTTTAAAGAAAAACATTGGAAGGACTCAGTCACCAAGTTTCCTCCCCATGAGAAGACTCAACTATATTTTTGTCTTGCTGTGACACTTGTAACATTTTTAGCTATAATTTACCTTATGAATTACATCCCTTTCTAAAAGGACACACTGCTTGCCCAGGTGACTAGTTGTATATTGATGGTATTTTACCCCTTTAAAAATATATATCCCATAGTAGAGATAATCATCGCTAAATATATGAAGAACAAGAATAAGATATGAAGCCACTGAGGGAAAAAGGATTTGCTCCCCTGGGCCACTCCTCTGGAGGTAAGGAACCTTCAAAGACAACATAGAAGTCCACAGTAAATAGAGTATTATTAAATGAAACATGGCAATACCAAAAGGTTATTTTATTCTTGGAATCAGAACTAGGTTAGAGTTCATCCTCCCCATCTTTATTTGTATATTTTAGATCAGAAGAAAGTGCGTTGTTATTCTTGCCTTCACCATAACAGGACTGTTGGAGAGCCAGTTTTTATTTATAATAGAAGAAGAAATTTAACATTTTTATTTTTCATGGGTTTCATAGAATTTAGCCTACAAAGTGATATAGGTTACCAGGGGATCTTGCTAAATGCAGGCTCTTATCCAGTTGGTATGGAGTGGGCTCTTCCTATACTGCTCCAGGAATGGCACTTTGAAAACCAAGACCTTAAATAAGTAGTTTTCTTTCCATTATAGGAAGATTGTGAGTCAACAAAACTGACTCTAATCCTTGACAATAGCTTCAATTCTACCATGAACATGGACCCATGTGCAGAGTATCAAATGTAGCCTGTCTTGTTTGGCTTTGCTTTTTTTTTTTTTTTAGAGGTAATTTTCTCCTGAGAA
>NW_006292334.1:1888239-1898101 GCF_000327345.1 Myotis davidii | reverse complement strand
TGTTTTGCATGGTCTTTTTTTTTTTTTTTAGAGGTAATTGTCTACTGAGGAAACACAATCTAAAAATATACACCAGGAAATCATTCCTTGTCATAAGAGCATCTCACTGCTTACCCCAAATCATTAGCAGAGATATGAGATGAGAATCCAGAGTTTGTCCACAAATGGGCATAGGCTCCAAATTTGTACTCATACATTGTAGAACTTGAAACCCTGAGCCAAGACGCAGACATAAAACCAATTCAATATTGGGTAATACAACAGGGCGTGGGCAGGCAAAAGGGAACTTGATAACCACCTAAATGATCCTGCATAACCAAAGCAATCTAACAGGGGCTTTCAAAGAAGGGTCTTTAAGTATTTCAAAGGCTAAAGGAAGAAATAAAAGCCAGGGAACAAGTGATTAAGAAAAAAGACTGATGTTTAAAAGAATTAAATAAAATCCCAAGAGAGTTACAAAAGGAAGTAGAAATGAAAAAGGTAGTATTTTTGTTTTTGTAAAATGGAAATTACTAGAGTAGCTTTATCGGTTGACGGGAACAATCCAAGAAAGTGGAAGATGGTAGTTTCCCAGGAGAGAAGAAAAGCTGAGCATGCAGAATTCCTGAGTAGGGCAAAGCAGGTGGGCTGCAGAACACAAGAGGAGAGACCTGCTTTTGAAAGGAAGAGGAACACTTTCTTAATGTAACAGGAGAGAAGAACGAGGAAATGCCTGTGGAAGCAGTGAGGTTGGTGGATTTTGTGGTAGAAAATAAAGGAGTTCTTATCTAATGGCTTCTTTTTCTTTCCTGAAGTATGGCATAGAGGTAGTCTCCAATGAGAATGAGCAGAAGGAATGTGTGTGATGATGAAGGAGACTAGAGAAGAGATGAAATAGTGTTTTCAACAAATGAGAAATATAGCTTTCTAGTAAGCACATGATTACAAGAAATTATTGAATACTCATGTGAGGTTTTTTTTAAAATATAAATTGATTTTATGGATTGCATAGTATTTTATTGTATGAAATAAACCATAATTTAAAAGCCTCTCCATGTTAAATATTTAGTATGGTTCTGAATTTTTGTTAGTACACCTAACACTATAACAAATGTCTTCACATAAAATAAATCTTTGTGCTTGTCTCGGGTCATTTTCTTAGGTAAATTTATCTACAAATTGAATTATTGGGTTAAAAGGATTGACAGTTAAGGCCTTTGATGTTGCCAGATAGTTTTTCAGTAAAGGGATTAGCATTGCCCCTTTTCTGAGAGGTTCCGACAATATGTGGCCAACACCATGTTGCTGCACTACCACCAGCATTAAGTACAGGGATTTCAACAAGAATTTGTCAACTTGACATCAAGAGGTGTATGTGTTGTTTCTTTAGTTATTAATTGAGCTTCCATTTTTTTTACATATATTTGCTGATTGAAAATAATTTATAAGTCCTCTTTACACATTTAGGAAATTATCACCTATTGATATTTATGAGAAGCAGTTTTCTAGACTATCATTTGTTCATGGTGTCTTTTGACACATAGGAATTCTAAAATCATAGGTATTATACACCCATTGATCTTTTTCATTGTGATTTCTTCCATTGCTTTTATACTTTACTAGAGGCCCAGTGCACAGATTCATGCACTGATGGGGTCCCTCGGCCTGGCCTGTGGGGATTGGGCTGAAACTACCTCTCTGACATCCCCCAAAGTGGTCCCAGATTGCGAGAGGGTGCAGGGACCCCATCAGTGCACAAATCCCTCCTCCCACCTTCCCTCTGAGGTTTATCAGTCTGTTCCATGTTTCCATGACTGTGATCTCCTCTTCCGCATTGAGTGTCTGCCCCCTGGTGGTCAGTGCGTGTCATAGCTACCAGTTGGATGGTTGGACAGTTGGATGGTTGAAGGGTCGGCCAGTAGCTTAGGCTTTTATATATATAGATAATCTTTATCCCTAGAAGCAGGACTGCTAGACTACAGAGAATGTAAACAGCATATGAAATCAGGCACCCTTGGTGTACATGGTACATTCTTGATCTTAAAATGCAATAGTGAGCATGTTTAAAAACCTTGAATAGATTCCCATTGTTATAAATTTAAGACATAAAATCCTTCCTCTTGTTCTCTACAGCCTAATAGTAATAGATTTCTATTTCTCCATGGATGACAAATGTTCTGTTTGGAGTCTACCTAGTACTGCCCTAACGGTGGGCAAAAAGTCCCTTCCAAGAACAAAGGAGTAGGGAGGAGCCTTAGAGTGCTCAGGTCCAGCTCCTGGGTCAACCACAGACACATCCTCTCAGTGACCTTCTCCAAATGGATCCCATGTGCTTTTTTAATGCCTAATAAGTTTTATCAACTCTGAGCTAGAAAGAATAGCTTCTCTTCTCTGTTGTATATTTCAATTAGGACCCAAGAGAGATCCTGACCACCAAACCCTCTTCTCTCACAAAAGTCCACTTTATTCACATTGGTGAACAGCATATAGTAAAAAGAAAGCAGAAGCCTTGAATAAGGGTTGACCTAATGGTCCACCTCCCATTCTTTTGACATCTGATTAAGTATATGGACTCACCTTTGTCTTCGTGTCAGAGGAAATTCTGAAGAGCACCTATACTCCCTGATGCAGAGAGACATTTTTGGCATAAAATACTTTTTAACATTTCTATGGACTTTTCTGAAATATCTAGAAATGTTAATTTCTGGTCAGCCCCCATTGGAATCAATATAGTCAGGAATGAGGAGCAGTGCCTCCTTAAGCTCTCCTTGAACGCCTTTCAGGGCACATGTTCCTTTAAGTTCTGCAAGAGACACAGCTTTAAGTAAAAGTGATCCTCCCTTGTCCTAACTTTGGATTTAGTTTCATCAGCTACTTCTAATTATAGACTTTTTGTTAAAATAGGTTTGGCTTTAAATAATGCAGTATTCTAAGTATGCTATAAGACTGTGATTTACCTACACATTCTTACATCTATTTTATAAGGACACTCAACCAGCAGACACTTACCCTGGTAGAGTAGTGACCCTTCTTAAACATGTTTAATTACTGAATAAATTGAACTAAATCCAAACTATTGACAAATTTCCAAAAATAACAGGACATTAAGGACTAATAGTATCTGAGCCAAAGATTTACTATTAGCTGGAAAGATCAATTCTAACAGTAAAAAACAAACAAACAAGAACAGCCCAAATCTTCAGACCTCAGTGTTTAGAAGCAGGTTTCTCCTGAACTAGTGTGTATATAGTTAGAAGCAGTTTCCTCCTGAGCTGGTGTGTATATAGTTAGAAGCAGGTTCCTCCTGAGCTAGTATATAGTTAGATGCAGGTTCCTCCTGAGCTAGAGTGTATATAGTCCAAGTGACCATGCTGAAAGTACAGACCAGGATCGGGCCCACAACCTGAGTATGTGCCTTGACCAGGAATGGAACCAGTGACCTTTCTGTGCAGGCAACGATGCTCAGCCAATTAAGCCATATGGGCCAAGGCTACATTGATTCTTTTTATGATGACTTTCACTTCTCACAGCTCAGCGAGAATACTTTTTTTAAGCCACAATTTCATTGTCATTTGCTTCCAGTCAAAACAAGGCTATTAAGTAGTTAATTTAAATTCATTTTTATTAGCAACTTTCAGTAAAACAACTTTAAAACTGGAACAAGTGTTTTATTTTCTATTAATAAAAGTGAATTTTGACCCCAAAAAAGTAAACGTGCCATATATTAACTGTATTGATCACTGGGTGATATATTGTTTTTCCCTCTTTCTATCTTTTTGTATCCTCAGATTCTCTGTCACACACGTGAATTACCATAAAATCAGGGGGAAATACATTATTAAAGGAAAGAGAAGATAATTGTCATCGTGCCTCTCTTCAGGCTTGTTTACTTCTGCCTTGAAGCCCACACGCAGAGATTCAATCTAACTCTGCTTTTTTTTCAGCGCCTAGTACACCTCGGAATCTAATTAAATGTTACCTCATTTAAAAAACAAAAACTTTGTTCTTTCGTGCCCTCTTTTCTTTGCTTTGCACCAAGTAACTAGTCTTCTACAGCTATGTACGAACATACCTAAGATAGATAAATTCAAATATCTCTTCAAATGTTCTATGACATGAAATCATCACAAGAGAAATCTGAATTACTATAATTTTAAAGCCTACTATTATGTGCCAAAAATATAAATTATTGATTTTTCCTTTTTCTGCATTGCTAAGTAAAATCTTGTTAAAATCTTCTGATTTATTTTACATTAACCCATGATCTTTGTTGGTAGCATATGTGTGTGTGTTGGGGGGGTGGGGGGCGGTATTTTGGTCACATATTTTATCCTCATAAATCCACTAGTGACTTATAATTTTTAAGACCTCCTCAGTGGATAGAGGGCATGATTATTATTTTATGGCACGAGCAAAAAGTTCTTAGAGGACTTTGTTTTTAAGAGAATACTTTTGACAAAATATTAACACAGAGGATCATTTTAAAGCAAATTGTGTTTTAAATAACTTTTTAAATAATATTTTAAATAAAACAAAGGTGTTTTTACTTTTAGCTGGTTAATTAATGCATTTGTGCTTCAGTTTCTTCAGCAATAAATGAGAATAACAGAAATAGTCCTACCTACTATTTTGGTATCTGTGAAGGTAAATTAGAACCATAAAAAATAGATATAAAAGCTTTTGGAAAAAAAATAGTACATATTACCATCACCATTTATAAAACTAGAAGGAGAATTAGAGATTTTTCCAGTTCCCAATTTTAGGTTAGAAAATTGAAGAACTAAGAGGTGAAGTGACTTGCTTAATTTCTGATGACTCCCAGGAAAATCGAGGCCAACTTCAGAAAGCTCATGGAAATAAAGTTTTATCTTTTTTTCAATAAAATCATTTGTGAAATGTACTAAGGGGATGTGCTACATACTATTAACAAAGCAAACCAGAAATTGGCCTTAGACTTAATCAATATCAAATTTAAAAAATAGGTGATAATGTCTTCATAATTCTAAAAAGAGTTTTAATTATTTGAATTCTATAGAAGACAACTGATCAATCAAATGTGAGAAATCAATACAGAGTTTTAGATACACACTGACCCAGAAAATGTACTTTTCAATCAACAGTTCTTCAGAAAGCATACTTAGAAGAAATTGAAACGCAGAAATTAAACTGAAAGGTGTGGTTTTCCTCTGAGTAGGATGCAAGGTGGCTTCCTTCCCAGGTCCTTGTCCAGGTGGATTTAAAGAATGAAGCCACAGACAAAAGGTGGTGTAGGAAAAGGTGGAAATGTATTGGAAATTTTTGGGAAACAAGCACAGACTCCCATGTGGGGAGGGGGAGAGAGACCCACTAAGTGCCTCTTTCTAAGGCTTATAAAGGCTGCAGTTCTTTGTGTCCTGATATCCCCTCTGATTGGTCACTTGTAGCAGCTTCAAGATTCAAACCCCATGTGGGGTCGTCCTCTTTTTCTCCTCTTTGTGTCCTGATATCCCTTCTGATTGGTCACTTATAGCAGCTACATCCATGTGGGGTCGTCCTCTTTTTCTCCCCCTTTTGTGGTAGAATTGTCTATTTCCTGTGAAAAATCTGCTTTCCTCTATCTCCCTTTTGTTTTTCTACTCCCTGTGGCTTTCCCCTTGTCTTCTGTGATTGAGTGTCTTCCTCTCCCCTTATTCTGTGAATGTAAGACTTTTGGTAGCTCCCCAACCCCCAGCTTTCCAGTTCTCCCCCATGAGCCCTCTAATTCCTAAAACTCCCTAAACCTGCCTTTTTTACCCCTAAAAACTCTCTTCAAAATAAGGTAAGATGAAAATATGATATTTTAAAATATAATATAATAATATATTTTAAAAGCAGACAAATGGAAACTTTAAGGGAAAAAGGCTCAATGAAAAAGAAAATTTATTCACAGAACCCTTTTTGCTTTAGCAATGATCAACAAAAAGTAGATGAGAATAAACATCATTAGATTGTGAAATCAAATCCTTAAGGAACAGAAATCATACCTAATATCAAACTTTCATATTAACTGAAAGACTATTAATAACTGTGAGAAACAGAGGTACATGGAGAAGTCTGAGACCCCAGTTCCTTCCCTACAATATTAGAACATACCCTGGCCCAAAGGGAACAAAAGGGAAACAAAGGAAAAAAGTAAACAAATGGGACTACATCAAACTAAAAAGTTTTTGCACAACAAGGGAAATAATCAATAAAATGAAGAGACAACCCACTGAATGAGAGGACATATTTGCCAATGATACATCTGATAAGGTGTTAATATCCAAAATTTATAAAGAACTCAAATAACACTAAAAAATCAAACAATACTATTTAAAAAATATGGGCAGAGAACCTGAATAGACACTTCTCCAAAGAGAACATACAGATGGCCAATAGACATATGAAAAAATACGCAGCATCACTAATCATCAGGGAAATGTAAATTAAAACAATAAAGCAATATCACCTCACACCTATCAGAATGGCTGTCATCAATAAATCCACAAATGACAGGTGCTGCCTAAGAGGTGGAGAAAAGGGAACCTTTGTGCACTGTTGGGAATGCAGACTGGTGCAGCCACTTTGGAAAACAGTATGGAGTTTCCTTAAAACATTAAAAAAGGAACTGCCTCATGACCCAGTGATTCCACTTCTGGGAATATGCCCAATAAACCAGAAACACTGATTGGAAAGAATACATGTGCCCCTCTGTTCACTGCAGCATTATTTACAATAGAAAAGATTTGGAAGCAGCCTAAGTGTCCATCAGTACATGAGTGGATAAAAAAAGCTGTGGTATATTCACACAATGTAATACTATTCAACCATAAAAAAAAGAACGAAATATTACCTTTCACAACAGCATGGATGGACTTAGATATTATGCTAAGTGAAATAAGCCAATCAGAGAAAGACAAATACCATATTTAACTTACATGTGGAATATAATGAACAAAATAAACAAAATAGAAACAGACTCATAGACACAGAGACTGACAGCTATCAGAGGAGAGGGCGCTGGAGGGCTGGATAAAATAGGTGAAGGTGATTAAGAAAAAAAAAAACCTCATAGACACAGATAACAGTATGGTGATTACCAGAGGGAAAGGCGGTGGAGCAGGTAGAAGAGGGTACGTGGGGGCTAAATGGTGAAGGAAGGAGACTAGGTCATGCCTATATGCAAGTCTGGGGAATACTGTCCTTGTGTGTAGCCACCCCACACCCCTCGATAAAAAAAAAAAAAAGCTCTCTGGTATGACATAGGGGTTCCAATCCAGACTTCTGAAACCACACTGCCTAGGTTCAGATTTCGTCCATACCCCTTTCCAACAGAGAGACATGAGTTAGTCTTCTGACCTCTGCATTCAATTCTGTATAATGATGAAAAAAATAGTACCTACCTCACAGGTGAGAATCAAGCATGATACCCACTAGGATGATGACTACGCAATACAATATACAGATGATGTATTATAGAGTTGTACGCCTGAAACCTATGTAATTTTATTAACCACTGTAACCCCAATAAATTAAAAAAAGCATACCCTGTCCTAGATTTAACATATGACTAATGAATTACTTAATCAAAGGGAGCCCTTTCATTCATGAAATGTCTCTCTTTTATATTCTGATCATGATATAGCTGACACTGACATTTTCCAACAGGAAATTTCAAGTTTTTCATCAAAAATTTTAAGTTCCCAAAATTTTCAGTTTTAAATCAAAATGTCCAGTTTTCCACCTATAAACTTCAAGTTCTCCATCAAAATGGAATACTTCTCTCCAACCCCCCAATTTTTCTTTCTCTACCACAGTAGAGTAGAAAGGCCAGCATATAAATAGCTGCTAACCTATTTCCTCTGTACTAGTCATAATAATATAAATAATATTTGTTGATCTTCTGATTTCTAGAAACAGCATATAGCAAATTATAGATTTTTAATTATGGTTAATGATTACAATGTAATCAATCTTGACATATAAGACTAGGGAGGACAAAAATTAGGGTTGGAATGGAAGATGAAAGCTGAAAGAAATGTCAGAAGTGCTAATATCTTCACCTTCAAAGCAGATAATCAAGGAATACTGTCTATAATTGACCAAATACGAAATGCCGGGCCTCTAGTCCTATCTAATAAAGACGAAATATGCTAATTGACCCTCATGCTGTGGCAAAGATGGAGGCACCCACAGCCAATAAGGAGGGAATATGCTAATTGACTGCCATGCCCTCAAAGATGGCAGCGCCCACAGACACAATATGGTGGCGCCCAGTCCCCTCAGCCACCCAGCCACCCAGGTCCGGCCTGAGGCACAGGAAACCAGGGCCGGCCGAGGCTTCCCCTGATCGCCAGGTCAACTCCCGCCCCTGAGGGCTCCCAGACTGTGAGAGGGGGCAGGCCGGGCTGAGGGACGCTCTAATATAGACATAATAGTGGTTGAGATATATCGATGTTAGAATATATAGCTAAAAAAATTTAAAAGGTGTCTCCTTTTTCAAATGGCACTGTGGGGCAGGAGACCTGCTTTTCCTTATAGGTCCACCTGTACTCTGTGATCTTTTTAAACCATGTGTAAGAATCATTTTTGAACTATTATGGTAATTTTTTACTTACTTAAAAAAGATGACAATGTTCCATTCTGGTATCATCAGGGTCCACATTGGTGCCAGACCATTGAAGTATCATTGACTAACGCCAGTTCCAAAACCACAGATGCAATCAGGAAGATTTCCCCGAAGAAGAGGTGAACATCAGGATTAAAAGCTAAGACTCCACCGACCCACTGGGCCTCCCAACACTGTGGCGCCTCCTGAATCAGAGCTGACTATGGTACATTTCCCAGCACCCCTTGCAAATAGGTGTGGCTGTGCGATTTTAGTTCTGTCGGAGAAATACGAACAAAACTGATGTTTGTCATTTCCAGGCTGTGTCCTTAAAAGGAATAAACTTCCTTTGTCCTCTTTATCTTCCCTTTGCAAGCATTGGTTCCAGGGATGGAAGCCATATTTTGAGGATGGCAAAGACTTTACTGGGCTTAGGCTATCTCAGTCTATTCTGTTATGTGAGAGAGAAATTCACTCCTGAATTGTTTAAGCCACTGTATATTTGTATTTCCCTCATAGCAGTTTAGACTACATCCTAATTAATGTCCCTTGTCTTCCCTGCCAGGCTTATATTTCATTCAGTTTGTGTAGGTGTTTTTTTTCTTCTGGATTAACTGAATTAATTACTCTGTCTAGTGTCAAGTTCTGCTTGTCTATTGACAGATCCATATATAATTTTATCAGTATCCACGGATTTATTTGTAGTTTCATACAAGTACTGTTATGTAGGTTCTTAGTTCAGTTTTAGTCAATTGCTTTTCCTGATTGCTTTATTCATGTTAAAAGCATCATCACGCCTTTGATAAAACACATTTTTAATTGGAAATTGAATGTACTATAAACTTGTTCTGATAAAAAAAATGTTTTAAAACATTTCCAAACTGAATTGCATTGCACACCAATGTAATATATGAAGCTTCCCTTGTCTTTACCTGGTTTTTTTCTTTCATTCGAAAATCCTAGAAAAAAATTATTGGAGACTGAAATAGTTTCCTAGTGGGGTACACAGGCCTCAATTCAGATTTTCCATTAAGGGACTCACTTGCCAGTTCCCATTCATCTTTAATATTGTGAGATTCCGGCTTTTGTGGTTATAAGTATTGATTTACACAATGGCAAACAGCCACTTGATGTAATATTTATTCTTATTTTAATTTGATTGTTATAGATTTCTTCCTTATTTTTCAATTGTTGCCCTTGGTTGCACAATTGCCACTTATCAACTGAGTTTTTCTTCTTTGATTCTCTAGTTTTATTACTTATAAATTAAACTAGATG
>NW_006292334.1:1866664-1888054 GCF_000327345.1 Myotis davidii | reverse complement strand
GTCCCTAACGACTCGCCCGGGTCTGGAGCTCAGAGTCTGCGACTCCCTCCCAATTGTTCGCGCCGCTCCCTCCGAGCCGCCGTCCGCGCCCAGCCCCGCTCCGCGCGCACTGGTACCTGAGAATTTCCCTTCAGCACTGCGCCGCCTCTGAGTCTGGATATGATATTCTCTTTACTCCTAGTTGTAGAATTTCCACTCAGCCAGCCCTCCTGTGGCTCTGGACGTTGTCCTTTCCCTGGATCAAGCTTAATTTGACTTAGTTGTTCCAGGCAGCAATCTCTGGTGTTAACCTATGCCGCCATCTTCGGTTCTTCCAATTCAGATTTTCCATTAAGGGACTCACTTGCCAGTTCCCATTCATCTTTAATATTGTGAGATTCCGGCTTTTGTGGTTATAAGTATTGATTTACACAATGGCAAACAGCCACTTGATGTAATATTTATTCTTATTTTAATTTGATTGTTATAGATTTCTTCCTTATTTTTCAATTGTTGCCCTTGGTTGCACAATTGCCACTTATCAACTGAGTTTTTCTTCTTTGATTCTCTAGTTTTATTACTAATAAATTAAACTAGAGGATTTCCAAATCGTGAGTCTTCTCAAATATACCTCCATTATAATTCTTGTAGCATTTGCCAAGTTATCAGTTAAGATACTTTTGATTGAAAGGCATAGAATTCCTAACTGAAAATCACTCAGGTATTTGGCATTCATAACTACCTCACATAACAAAAATATTGAGGTACAGCTCCAGGGTGGATTTTGTAGATCCATGATGTCATCAAACACCAGGATCTCCCTGTCCTTCTGCTCTGCCACCCTCAAGAAACTGGTACTATCTCTTCATGGCTGCAGAATGGATGCAGCAGTTCCAAGTGTTATATCTTCTCACAAAGCAGGTGCAAACTCAATAAGGGAAGGCAGGAGCTTCCATTTGTCCACCTTACCTTTCTCCGTTTATCCAGAAGGAATATTTCTCCAGAAGCCCCAGCATGACTCCCTTCATGTGTCACTGACCGGTTCTAGTTCACATGGTCTCCCTTAGTTGGAAAGAAATCACAAAAGTACATATCTGGTATTTTCATCTTCTCTCCTAGTTGTTGTATTTTGCCGATGGAAGGAGTCAGAGAAAGATGGCTTTTGGGTATGTATCAGTACCAGCTAGAGGGAAGGGATAAATGTTGAAGGCGATTCAGGAGGGTTGCGAATAGCAGGGACTTTTTTACAAGCCTCTTTCCAACCTGTCTCAGTACCTTAGCTATATAAATTGAAGGAATGGATTTTTTTCCCTCACTAATAAAAATGGAAAGCAGAGCATACAGTTTCATTGTGTGGTTTTCTGTAACTATTGTACTATTTTATGTTATGTAACTAGTTAGAGAAAATTCCTAAAGCAACCGAATGCATGATTTCAATTTTTGATAATACTTTGTTATAATTTCACATAGGTTAAGGAAATGATTATTTGGGGGAATGTTAAATACAGGACTATTTTTTTTTCAATTTCTGCTATATGCCACAACTCCTCTGGTACTCAAAATTCTACTAAATTACAATTTTCTCTACAGAGTTTTTAGAATTTCATGAGCCTTTGTTAACAAATGTAATCTACATATCACCAATTCCATTCAAAAGAAATAAATCTTATATTACATAAGCATGCTCTTTTTTTTCCTTCCTCCTATCTCATTCTAAGATGAAGCAAATTGTACATAGCTTTTTCAGCCATTAACATACTAATCCAAGAAGAAAACAGATAGTTAATAGAGAAAACATATTAGTCAGTCCATATGCAAAGGCCAGCTTAGAGCAGTGCCTAATTACAAAAGTTCTGTTCCATTTACCTGCCATCGTATCTATTTTGTAGTAGAAACAGGTGTAAAATAAAGGGGAAAGACAGGGACACATAAAACAAGAATTATGAAAAGAAGCTGTAGCTTATAAACTGTTACACCGTCATCTGGCACTCAACGCTCTGCGGTAAAGCTGTTGTCAGACTCCGGTCTCACCAGACTACAGAATGAGGTAAAGTTTCAGGCCAGAGACGAAAGGGAATGCCACCCTCTCCCTAATTGCAGTCACAGGCGCTGGAATGACTGCTCTTGAGAGCAACCTGTCCACGAGGAAACAGCTCTAGCAAACTTCCATCCCCACAGCAGCTGGCAGGCAGCAGGGCTTCACTCCTGGTGGACCACAAAACGCTCTGATCCTTGTGGAAAATGCCGAGAAGCATTCTAATTCAACGCGTGGAGCTTAAATTTTAAGCATTTTCCCCCCTCTGAGCAGCAAGAACAGATGAACTCTCAAGAAATAAAGATCTCATTTTCATGGAAATCATCTCCCAAGAACAAGAGAGAGAAAAAAAAATAAAGAAAATGTATGAGGTAGACTTGGGATTGCTGTAAAAGACAACAGGTGTCAGGGTTTTTCCAGGAGGGCTTAACTATTCCTTGAGGTATATTTCAATGACTTTCTAACAGTTGACACAGTTTATCTTCCCTTTGGAGTAAATGGGATTTTAGTAACCAAGTGCAATATAATCAGCTCTGAGAAACAAAGCTTGGTTATAAAACTGTCGTAAATGCAAGATTGCTCCAAACCTAAGGCTAACACATGACGACATGCAGGACACTGGGTAAGGACAAAGGTGCGTGGCTCCCAGTAACCAGGCTGGCGTTCTAAATACTAATATGACAACCCATATTTCTGATCAAATAATAAACACTTAATAAAACTTCACAGGGTCTCAATCTATAGCACATCAGAAGCACCGTGGAACTCTCCACAATAAACTCACTAGGACCCCAGCCCCAGGACTATATTGATTCACTAGGTCTGAATGCAGCCCCAGGCAACTGTGTATTGAAAATGCTGCAAGGTGGCCTGGTGGGCACCAATGTTTGCAAATCACTGAAATACCCACTGGTTGAACAGAGATGTCAGAAGTGTTTATATCCGTATCTCAAACATGGGGTTGGTATGAAATAAAACAGTAGACACTCATGAGGTCTTTTAATGTATTTGCTTATTTCTCTGTCTCTTCTAACCCCTGACCCCATGAATCCATGAGCTCCACAAAGACAAAGATCGTGTCCTTTCATTTTTGTATGTCCAACAACAAAGTCAGTTGCTGGTGCATGCTAAGCATTCTGCCAATGCTTTTAAAAAAACAAAAATAACAATTATTATTCCCGGCCTGGCCAGTGTGGCTCAGTGGTTGAGCATCAACCTATGAACCAGGAGGTCACGGTTCGATTCCTGGTCAGGGCACATGCCCAGGCTGCAGGCTTGATCCCCAGTGGGGGCATGCAGGAGGCAGCCAATCAATGATTTTCTCTCATCATTGATGTTTCTATCTCTCCCTTCCTCTCTGAAACCAATAAAAATACATTTTTTAAATGAATTTAGAAAATGAATGATTCCCAAACACATTGAATCCCCATATATTCTTCTTAGTATTTTCAAGGAAATAATTGAAATGTGAATTTGAGGTACCAAATATTCAATCCTAGCTTTTATTGACAAAAGTCAGAAAGGCAACAAAAATGGAAGGTTTAACGTGCAAACAACAACGTTTTAGCTTTTTAAGTTCACAGACTTGGGGGTAGATTAATGAAGGATTTCTATAAAAGATGTTTCCAGGACAGGAAACCTTGGATGACACTGTCCACAAGGGTAAATATGTTAAATACATTCAAGTCTACTCTGTTAATGTGGAGCATTTGTAGCTTAGAAAAGTGGGTGGATTCACCTGCATCTTGGACAGCAATGAGCAAGTGGTTCTCAACCTTCCTAATGCCACGACCCTTTAATACAGTTCTTCATGTTGTGGTGACCCCCAACCATAAAATTATTTTCGTTGCTACTTCATAACTGTAATTTTGCTACTGTTATGAATCATAATGTAGATATCTGATATGCAGGATGTATTTTCATTGTTACAAATTGAAGATAATTAAAGCATAGTGATTAATCACAAAAACAATATGTAATTATATATGTTTTTTCTGATGATCTTAGGCGACCCCTGTGAAAGGGTCATTCAAACGCCAAAGGGGTCGTGAGCCACAGGTTGAGAACCGCTATTTTGTATAATCCAAAAGTGCTATAAGCCTAGCTTTGCAGGCTTCCTAAAGGCTTTGGGGCCTGTTTCTTCCAACACCTCCCACAACTGTGCACTCTGAAGGCTTCTTAAACTCTTCCAAAGAGTTTTCCAGGATATATGGTAACTAGAATATTTGTGCAGCGGTGAACAAATTACACTGATATACACCTGCTACATTTACCGTTTTGAGAATCTAGCGAATGCTGTGAGCTCTGTGATGGGGGCCAGTGAACTTACAAGCAGAACCTGCCATTCAATTCCAGAAGGTTCACAGTCATCCTAAAGTCCATCCACGTATCTCCTAAGGATCCTTAAAACCTAGGTTGAGAAACCATGAGGAAGTGTAATTGAGTAAAATTTTGCAGCCTATCTATACCAAATGCTACACTAAACACGGGTATTTCAAATACATATACACAGCTCACTGCCACCATTATTTCTAAATCATCTTCTCCACTTACCCATTACAAAATGCTTGATGAATTTGCATGATTAGAACTTCAAGTTGTAGCCTCATCCATTTCTTCTTTTTCCTTCCCACATGACCTAAACCTGCGGTTCTCAACCTGTGGGGCGCGACCTCTTTGGGGGTCAAACAACCCTTTCACAGGGGTCGCCTAAGACATATATAATTACATATTGTTTTTGTGATTAATCACTATGCTTTAATTATGTTCAATTTGTAACAATGAAACTGGGGGTCACCACAACAGGAGGAACTGTATTAAAGGGTCGCAGCATTAGGAAGGTTGAGAACCACTGACCTGAACCAAGGGGTAGCTTGGCACTTGATTCACCAAGTTGCCAAATCCACATGCATTTAATACTAACGTCTCCAACATGATTGTCAAAGACTCAATCACAGTGTTCATTCATCACAGCGACCTCTCTTAGAGATGAATTACAGCCAGCAACGTGCACATTTGCTCAGCATTTGTAGACAGCTCTGGGTTGTTCATTGCATAATTGAGGAGGGAAAATCCTTCAGGTTTAAATTTTCTTCCATCTGCAGTTCATTTTCAATAATTGTGTTTATGTGATTGAAAATATTTACATTAGCGACACAGTCGTTAAGGCATTCAGTGGTGCCTCAGCTTTTCCACATTTCCTCTTCTTCAGCCAGTGATCTTAGCGCCCACACGGTGAGTGGGGTGCACTGTTGTGGGGAGTCACATGAGAACTGCACCTCCAATGTGGCAGATAGCAGGCACTGAGGCAGCAGCTACCACCATTTAATCTCAGTGTGAGCCCATTAAACTCATTCAGTATGAGGTTCATTCCTGCAGTGACTATGAAATGAAATATTCTCTTTTTTTGAAGGATAATAAACTTTTTCAAGTTCCCAGGGCAACATTTATCGCACAGAAACAGTCATTTTATAAAATAGCACTTTAATGGTCCCAAAAGTTTCACACATGAGAAAACTTTTACACAATTTCTCCTTATGGTCTAAGATGAAACCCCATATTGGTGAAAACCTCTAGATGAGTTCCACTGCTGTAAAGGTGACTAAAAGTTAGGGCTGGATGACAGATGGCTTTATGAGACAGTAAGCAAAGTTTAATTAGCCATCGCTAACTTCACCATGATATACATTAACATCACACAAACACACAGAGATTCTCAAATATTTCTAAATACTATATTTAAAAGTATGTTTTTAATACACAGAGCTAATCAAGAATAGGAAGAGGCAGTTAATTGTAAGTGATATTTATTGATTCATTTTATTTTAAAATGAGCTAGTTCACTTTAGGACTTATGCAAGAGTTTCATTTCTTAATGGCTTGATAGCATCCCATAAATGGGTGTTTCAGAATATATTCAACTAGTCTTCTCCAACTGATGGACCATTCTGTTAGTTTCAGTGTTTGGCTACCACAAACAATATTACATAAACTTTTCTTGATAACTCTTGAACATGTATGTTCACACATAGGGGCAGGCATATCTATTAAATTCCTAGGTATGAAATTGTTAGCTCAAAGGGCATATGATTTTAATTTTGATTTTAAGATTTATTTCAAAATTGTCCTTGAGACAGGATACAACAATAATGTGGGAGAGTGTCTATTTCTTCACTTTTATACTCAGTGTATTATCAAACTGATTTTGGTCTGAGTTAATATGTCAGGTGAATAAATACATTTTTTTAAAATATATTTTATTGATTTTTTACAGAGAGGAAGGGAGGGAGATAGAGAGTCAGAAACATCGATGAGAGAGAAACATCGATCAGCTGCCTCCTGCACATCCCCCAGCGGGGATGTGCCCGCAACCCAGGTACATGCCCTTGACCGGAATCGAACCTGGGACCTTTCAGTCCGCAGGCCGACGCTCTATCCACTGAGCCAAACCGGTTTCGGCTGAATAAATACATTTTTGACAAAACTTTAATTAACCTTCCTCTCATTAAATATAAGCTAGAGCACTTTAGCTTTACATATACTGTACACATGTTGTTATTGATTTAGGGGCTTTTATATATTAAAGAAACTGGCCCTTACCTCTCAAATATGATGTAACTTTCTTCTACTTTGCAATTTGTATTTTGACTTAATTTATGTTTTGTTGTTTTTCTTTTTTTAACCCAGAAGAGGTTACTGTTTCTGTATTTCAATATAAATTATTTTCTTACCAGGTATGGTCTCCGGGTTTTGGTCTTGCTTAGAAAGGTATTTAAATGGAATGAATATTAAAACCAAAACCAAAACTGAAAATAAAAATCTTCTCTTGTATGTTCTTCTGAAAGGTGAAGATATCTTTATATCTAGATAAATAGTGATGTTATAACAAAGTATTTCATTTACTACAATCATTAGTATTCCATGAGTTCTCTTCAAAGAGGTGGTGAAGTTTTATAAAAACAAATGATAACTTCTTAATATATTTCTTCATAAGACTGAGTTCAATTTTAAATCTTACAATAGAATAATAGATTCATTGCCCCAGACCCCACTGACAAAACTTGCATTCATTCCCCTTATTGATGGGAAATTTTTGGAGAGTTTTTAAGAACTATAAGTAAGAATTACATCTAAATCCACAAAAAATGAATCTTTCTACATTTTTCATAACAGACTCTTCCTCTAATCACCAAATAATGATAAAAGTACATTCAGTTATCTGAATTAACTTAGTCAACAATATTTTATTGAGCAGCTACTATGGACTAGGCTTCTTTTAGGCACTTGGGATACAGAAATTAATTAAATACCAAGATTCCTAACCTCAGAGGTACTGACAAAAATTTCTACAAAGCTAAGAAGATTTCTTCTATGAAGAAAAATGAAGGTAAGACAACTGTATTTTCAAGAAATTAAGAAAGAATTTTTCCTCCTGAAGGAGACTCATATTCCTAAAATTCTAAATTCTGCATAGATTTCTTTCATGGCCATATCTCTGATGAATCTTAGAAAGTATCATATATTTAAAGTATATCACAGATGTTGAGACAGGTGAGTATTTTTAGATCTTTCCTAACTCAAGATTTTGAGAACTGTTCAAAACAACTGAAGCTCGGTAATCGGCATTGTACTCCTGTTTTTTAAATAATTAAATCAACTTGCACGTGAAATAGCAATAAGAAATAAATCTGTGGTACTGCGCTCAGCACAGTGCTAGACACACAGAGAGATGCTCTATCTATACATAAAGATCACGTAGCTGAGCACGGGAAATAAAGCCATATTTCCCATTCCATCTAAAGAGAGATTTCTTTGATCAAGTGACCCACATCTCTGGAGAACAGATCCTTGCAGCCCCATTTGGGCCATGGTGTGGATGTGCAAATTAACTGCAAAGACCATTAGAAAACAGTTTTGTTTAAAGTGCTAAATGGGCTGCAACTTTCAAAACTAACCGGCCTGCCAAATTGTGATTTAAAGTGAAATTGGCATGAGCAGACATTTCCACATCAGCCTGTAGCACATCTGGTCCAGACCAAACAAACAGAAGATTTATTCTGTCAGGGAGATCATTTAGCATTCCTTTTCATGCTTCAGAAGGAGGCTGTACCTGTCACTCACCAAAGCGCCCGGCTTTTGGTGGCGAGGCTCTGTTGCTCTCCCTGACTAGCCTTGATCTAACACTTCTAAGGAGGCTCCTGTGCACTGCTCCACCTGGGAGCCCAGTGCCCATGCCAAGTTCATTTCCATAGTCTTATAGGAACCTCCTGGAGGATTTCAAACATCTGCTCATAAGTAAAGAAACATTGTCTTGAGCTCTAACAATAATATAAAGGGCAACTGAACCTTCTCTTGCAAATAAAGCAGAGCTGATAAATGATCTTATTTCACAGGGCTGGGGGCAAGTTTCTTTGTGTCTTTCTGAATTCAAATCCTTAAAATGAATATCGTCAATCTTGGGGAAAACTGAATGGGACCCAGGGTTTTACCATTAACTTAAGTGGTATAAGAGTCAGGACTAAAAAATAGGTTTAAAAAATAAAACTATGTCATTTTGCTGAAACTCAATGAACGTTTTTACAAAGCTGGGTCATTATTCCTCTCTCTCTGCATGTTTCTCTCTGTTTCTCTCACTGGCCGTAGCCTCAGAGCCAAGTGTAACACGGAGCACTGTTGCTGTGGGAGCCCCACAGCAGCCTTCTGCTCGAGAATGTTAATCTGCTGCTGGTGGAGTCAGGCACCCCTGGAGAATCACTTCCCGGCTCGTCTCTTCGGACATACTATTCTTTCTCTCCGACCTCTGGAGAACTGTGAACTCTCTGAAGGCATCGATGTACCAGCACTGAGATTCCCCAGGTTTCCTTAGGATGCTCCTCTATGTGAATATAAAAGACTCCGTTTCAGTCGAAAGGACAACCGGAAAGGGAATAGACCGCAATCTCTGTGTACTGATGTACACATTCTTTCTCCTTTCTAGCTAAAATGTACCTCTGCTTCTTCTTTTGAGAAATAAGTGGCTTAGATAAAGTGTCCTAGTTGTGACCTAATTAATATAAATTCCTGTGGTTCTTTTTTCCCCGAGGAACTCATTTAATTCATAAACACCATTACTGGGTTTTTCTACTAACATCTAGGTCTAGGCAAACATAGGGAAAGTTTATCACATAAACATAGAAAAGTGTGGCCTTACCTAAAAATATAACAAAATCGGTTATTTTTAAAAATCTGGAGAAGGTCTATCCTTTGTGCAAATATTTTCATCCTATTGATTTGTGGCAGTAGCAAGATAGTATGAACAGGGAATTACATCTCTACTGGTTTCATCTACACTGTCCCTCCCATTGAGTTATTAATAAACATGATGCCACCAGTGATGCATTGTTAATAGCCTGGTCCGTGGAACGCAGAAAACACTCTTCTCAAATTCACAGAGAACATTCTTAAATAGGTTACAGTCTACATACAGCATATGCCAATAAAAAATGTACATCTGTATCAAAATCCAGCCTTTTCTGAAGAAAGAAACAAAATCAGTCTTCCACAACAACAGAACTAGTTTCAAGCTTGAAATATATCCTGATGTGAAATATTGGTAACTTCTTAGTATATCTGAACACTTTGTCTACCTGGTAAATTTCAAGTGAGAAAAAAAATGTTTGTAATAAATATGATATTCAGCACCTAAATGGTTCACTTATGGTTAGATTTGTTTGTGTTCTTATTCTTGTGTTCTTATTTGAAGATATGAAAATAACATTAAAAGTAGCATGTTTGTATACTTTCACCACAATAAATTAGAGGAATATCATATAGAGAACAAAGGGTTTGTCTTCTATAGAAATCTGGAGAACTTCAAAATAAGAGATAACAATTTTGATTCAGAAAAGCCATTACCATAAGTAATAAGCATTTAAAGGAACCCCACTTATGAATAAAAAAATTCTAATTCCAGTTTTTATTCTTTGAAAAGAGGAATTTAGATTTTTTTTTTAAAGAAGCTCAAAGCAAACAAGAAGTAACTTTGTTTTTAATAGGACATTGCACCAGTTAATTAATTAAAGAGGAATAAAAAGTAAATCTACTTATAAAATAAAGATATCTAACTCATGCAAAAATGATGGGTAACTCATAAACTGTATCCCAATAAGATTATTCAATGTTATTGGAATATCGGGTTATCTATCAAGAACATAACCATAAAGAAAGAAAAAATAACCAGAGTTGATAATCAAAATAATGAGGGATATATGTAAAAGAAAAAAATAGGAACAAAATATGGTCAGGATATATGAGAAGAAACTATATTTGAAGACAAATTCAATTTCATTGAACAGGAATTCTCAGAATGGGGTATATGGAAACTTTTAAGAACATACTTATAGACTTATTGTGTTATTTTGGGTTTAGGTTTCCAAATATTCACCATATTTTTATGCATCAAATTATCTATAAAGCTACTATTTTCTCATCAAAGTAATTCACTGTATAACAATGTAAATAATTTTGTCATAATTTTTAAAAATATTCACTGAAATGCAACTGAATCATTGATTTATGATATTCTCAGTCTTCTAATAAAATCTGCTCCTGCAAGTCAAAATCATAATCTTTATCAAAGTGACTAAAAACTTGTTTAGGATAAGGTTTAATAAATTACAGGGAGTTCAATTGTCTGACAAGACCATACCAAAGTTCATTCAATGTGTAGGAGTTTGGCGATAGAGAGTTTGCATATATGTATAACCAATGGACACAGACAGTAGGGGGGCGAGGGCCTGTGCTGGGGGTGGGAGCGGCTGAGGAGAGATCAATGCGGGGGGAAAGGAGACATATATAATTCTATCTTATAAAAGACAAAAAGGGTAATTGACCATACCTTCACTATGCTTCCCATTGGCTAATCAGGGTGATATGCAAATTAACCACCAATCAAGATGGTGGCCGGCAGAATGGTCCTCAGTCATAGGACTAAATAATGTTTCAGTTAGTGTTCCTAAAAACAAGAAAGCTGTGCTGAATGTGCCTTATGAAGAAAATATGTGCATTAGATCAGCTTCATTCAACATGAGTTGCAGTGCTGATGGCCATATTCCATGTTAGTGAATCAATAATATATGCTTAAATGTACTGTCTTTAAACAAAAACATAATGTATTGCTCAGTTAACAAAAATGTAACCAGAGGCTCATAGGAACCTAACCCTGTATTTCTCGTAGGAACAATGGTTCAGTATTTGCTAATTCTGTGCTTGTGATGACTTCATAGAACATAAATACTGCGAATAGTGAGAATTGATTGTGTATGTACATATGTATGTGTGTCTTTGTGTGTGTGTGTGTGTGTGTGTGTGTGTGTGTGCAGGTCCTTCTTTTAAATAAAATAAAATCCAGAAGTTATCAAAATTGAAAATCTTTAAAATGTCTACTAACCAAGAAATTATTGTTGGGGAAAAACAAAAATAACATTGGGTTTTGAACGTGCATAATATTTTTAGCCATTAAAATTTCCATAAGGAGTTTTAGCACATGCAGTTAATTTGCATGAGAGGCAGCTGGAGCATACTGGCTTTTTCAAAACCACTATGATGTATCAGCTCAATAATGCATGAGCTTAGACAAAGTTATACAACTGTTCATATTTTTAACAAAGTGATGGAGTAAGAAATTTGCTAAAGCAGCCATTCCAGACCCAGGTGACCAAAAGGAGGTTAGATCATTTAGATCATTTATACAAACTGGAACAAAATTCCACAGTCTTTTTAAAAAAATATATTTTTATTGATTTCAGAGAGGAGGGGAGAGAGCTAGAGAGATAGAAACATCAATGATGAGAGGGAATCATTGATTGGCTGCCTCCTGCACACCCCACACTGGGGAGTGAGTCCGCAACCTGGGCATATGCCCTGACCAGGAATTGAACTGTGACCTCCTGGTGATGGTTTTGTTTGTTTGTTTGTTTAGTAATGTTGGGAGTGAGCAGTAATCAGAAGGGTAGGTACTTTTTAGGGAAAAGGAGAGCTTTCAAAATTTAGCTATGGGGAGTTAGTGAGGCAGGGTTTACAAGAACCTATAGAATAAACTTCTCAGGTAGTGTCAAGGGCCCAATTGGTATTGGAGACCAGTAGTCAGAAAATTAGCTTCAGATATGGAAGCTTGAGATATAAAAGCTGGAAGGATACCCAGTAGGATCCATCTAGAATTTAATTTTTGGAGTGATAAAGGACAAAAGAAGTTGAGAAATTTAATGAGAGAACTAGAAACAATGGATCGTAGGCCAGCCAAGAATAAGAATAAGAATAAGAATAAGAATAAGAATAAGAATAAGAATAAGAATAAGAATAAGAATAAAAGAATAAATAAAAGACTACAGTGAGCTGATCAAACAAACAAACCAAAATGTTGAGATATCAACCACATAAAATAGCAGATATGATAAGACTAAAGAATTAAGACAGCTGGAAATGTATGGGATGTAGTTAGAGAATGGAAGTATATATTACATTTTTAGACATTAATGCTCTAATTTATCACTATCAAATTCTATTCTCTATTTTTTTCACAAGAACTCAATGTTTGTTTGTTCTTTGCTCCCTGAAACCCTCATAGAATCAGATGAATGTTCATCACATTGGGTCTACTTTCTGGATCTTCACCAAACCCTGGATGCCGCCTTGAAAATCTAAGAGGGAACTTCATTCTCCCACAAAGCATGGACCTCACAGTCAAGAGAAGAGATTGGTATTGGTTTCTAGTCTTGCCCAGTGGTCGGCAAACTGTGGCTCGCGAGCCATATGCAGCTCTTCGGCCCCTTGAGTGTGGCTCTTCCACAAAATACCGACTTCTGGGCATGGGCCACGAAGTTTCAATCGCACTGTACATGCGCGCCCACACGTGTTATTTTGTGGAAGAGCCACACTCAAGGGGCCAAGAGCCGCATGTGGCTCGTGAGCCGCGGTTTGCCGACCACTGACCTAGACCATTATTTCCCTTCTAATGTCTCAAAATCTATACTCCTGAGGCTCCTATTATTCCACTAAGTCCCCACTTAATGTCATTGATAAGATCTTAGAAACCACTACTGTAAGTGAAACAACATGTAAAAAAGGCCAATTTTACCACAGACTAATTAATAGAAACAAGAGTTAGCTTCCTATGGCATATTTCTGGTCTCAGAAACATCACCAAACTTCCAAATAAAGATCCAAAACCCTTCTAATATTAAACAATGAAATAAATTTTCTCATACATTTAAGAAGGATGAATAACAAGTAAGGTCATTCTTTTCCAACACACTTACTCCAGTTATTCCAAAATAACTGGTGGCCAGAGCACAGCCTAGCAGCTCAGGACATCAGGGTGGACAGACCTGGACAGACCTACCTTTCCATTTCAGGATGCAGTCACACACACACACACACACACACACACACACACACACACCCATACTCACTCACACTGGGACAATTTAGACACACCAATTCACCTTAATGCACATCTTTTGGGCATGGGGGGAGTACCCAGAGAAAATCCACGAGGACAGTGACCCCAGCTGGGAATTGATATTTTTCCTCATCAATTTTATAACAAAATGATGTTAAATGAAACAATGTTATTTGAAGATCTGTTGTACGGCACCCTCTTTGTCTCTTCACTCTAATCACTTTCCTCCCCACTATCATTGACAACTCTGATGTCAAATTTTCTCTACATTAAAATCTAAAACCTGAACAACATTATGAGAGTGTTCAGTATCCATATGGGTGCTTCTACCTGCATATTAGACCCTCACTTATTTGCCTTCTATTCCCCCCTCAAAGGACCACCAAATCTTGTTGGTCAAACAAAGCTGAGTTCATTAAATACATTGGAGCATGTGAAAACACTACCTTAATCTATATCATAGCATAGGAAAACACTACCTTAGTCAAGTCCTAATAGTATCCCAAATGAGAAAAGAAATGGAAGGATCTTTATAAAATTTGGGCGTTTGGATTCAGGTGATTTAAGTGGTCTTTCAAGAGGTCACTAGCTAGGACTGCATATTTCTGTGACATATTAATTTTGTAACGGTGGACACACAACTGGGTAAGTTTTGATGAGCTGATTTTTGTTCTGATGAGTAAGCTCTTAGTTCAGGTAAGAAACCCTCGTGTCCTGATTCTCAGATAGCTATTTTCCCAGGTAAGCATAATCTTTACCTGGATAAATTTGTGCACAAGAATATCCTGAAGCAAAGAGTGAAGTTACGTATTGGTTTGCAGTCTGATCTTCCTGGTAAGAATTTCTAAGTGCAAACAGTTAAAGTATGTTTACACAGATGGTCTCTGTTTTCAGCGTTGACCAGAAGGAGGAAAGATCCTGCTTGTATAATTTTCTCAGGACAAACTCACTCCTCGTGAGGAATAAGAAATTGCAGCATCACATCGAACCTGTTATTTTGTTCTTGACCATAAGGCAAATGGTTTCCATTACTTTGTCATTTGATCTCACAACCAAAGTCAGTTCTCTAGATATAGAAGGAAAACAGACTTGATATCATTTTTCTCTATGGCCCAAGACTCAGCTTTCAGTTATTCTGCAACCAACCTCTCCCCGGTGGAAGAAAAGCATTTCCAAGGTTAGGCTCCCCTAAGAGTTCTTCCTGTCCATCACAACTCCCTGGCGACTCGCACTCTCCAGCATGAATACAGGAAGACTCCTCAGCACACCTGCCATTCCTCCTTCCTTCTTTTGATTCAATTTCTTTGAAAGCTGGCATGAATCAATTCTCCAACCATCCCCTTCCCTGGAGCCATTTCTTAGTCTTTCTCTTTTCCTTCCTCAGTTGGAGGAGATATTTGCTGCCTCCCTTGCAGTCAGTAGCTACATTTCCAAAAGCATTTCATCTTTTTTGGCTTTCGTAGTGGAAATGTTAAATTTTCCACAGAGGATGTGCTCTGGAGGGGAGTTTTGCTCACACCCTAGAATGGATGTCAGTTAATATTTAGACACAATTAATTAACAGTAAACCCTAAGGCAAACTCCGCTGTTAGGAAATCAGGCCATTTCCCTCATTAAATGAAGGGCTGCTTCCCTGACCAAGTCAGCAGATGTTCTGTTATCAGCAAAGACTGACATCACATGCTTGGTGGATAGGAATGTAGATTAATTAAGAATATTTAAAATGTAGAGCTGAAGCAGCATCAGACTCTTAACACTAAGTTGCCAAAGTTTCCTGACTTTATCTTCATACAGTTCTTCCCTTCTACCTCATCCCAGACTTCAGTTCATAATGCTATAAAAAGTTTCAAGATTTCTGAAAATCTCTTTGAGTCGTGGGAAGGCCTTCTCAGACCTTCACTTCATAAGTGCTTTGACATTTTTATTGCCACCATATTCATTGAGAGCTTGTCAGACTCATGTTTTTACCTCAGTAAGTACAGGAGACAGGATATGGTTGAAACTAATGCGCGAAGGTTTTATCTTGACATTGTAAATATCATGAAAATATGCCCAAGATTGAATATACTTTTTACAAGGTAGTAAATCCTGGAATTTACTGAGTCCAAGAATGTTTGTTTCTTCTCTGTTTTGGAATGAATCCCTGATATGAGTTTATCTCCTAATAAATTGATCTAATAAATATTTAGTGGATACCTACTGTATTCTAGCAACTCTGCAGGATTAAAAAATAAATTCTGCCAAAACCGGTTTGGCTCAGTGGATAGAGCGTCGGCCTGCGACTGAAGGGTCCCAGGTTCGATTCCGGTCAAGGGCATGTACCTGGGTTGTGGGCGCATCCCCAGTGGGAGATGTGCAGGAGGCAGCTGGTGGATGTTTCTCTCTCATCGATGTTTTCTGACTCTATCTCTCTCCCTTCCTCTCTGTGAAAAATCAATAAAATATATTAAATAAATAAATAAATAAATTCCAAAGGGACCCACTGGTAGGGAAATAAAGGATGTTGAATTGGGAACACTTCTCTCCCCCTCCAGATGTGAAGGAAGCACACATCTGGCTCCTCATTTTTCTCATGTCCAGCTTGAAAGGATAAACTGGGCATGCACAGCCACCCCCTTTGTTGATCCTATATCTTAGGACCTAGGTGCTCTCCCTTTTAAGTTTTAGGGTCTGTTAGAAGTTCATTCTCATGCTGTTTGCCTTTTACTGTGTAAGTAAACTGCCTAATTTTGGAGTTCAGTATTAGGAACCCCAGTAGACCTACTGTCCATTTTTGATTATTATCCAAATAAATATGACATTTCGTATCCCATCCCCCTTACTCTTTGATCTCTGTTGGTTCAGACCTAAGTTGGAAGAAGGTTGCTAGTTAATTGACCAACACCCAAACTTCTATACAGTAGAAAAATAGCTATGATAAAGATTTAGGTTTCAAAGCATTTACCAGAAATATAGAAAAGAGAGCAAGTATTTCTAATTGGGGCACAAGCATTTGCGACAAGAGAAACTCAATAAAAATTTCTTTAGATGTAAACTCAAGAATGACAGGGGTCTTGACTGTTTGGGTTCATATTATTTTCATAGAATATAGTTATAGAACATAAATTAATGGAAAAGAGAGACTTCAATTATCAGGATTAAAATGGGGAATAGAAAGAGAGAGGAGGAAATACTGATAATGTCCAGGGATAAGAAACACATATTTCTCCTATGAACTGAATAGAGCAAAAATGTTCACTTAATCCAAATTTGCTATCTAAAATAAAAGCATCTATTTAATGCAGAAAATGTAGTTACCTTGTTATACTATTTTTTCCTCATAGTAGCCTGGGACATCTCTATTATTTGCTTATTCAAGTACAACAGTGGTGATTAAGAACAAGTCTTGATGCTTGCTGTAGAATAAGTCACAGATTTATTCTTTCTTTATTTTAGGGTACATTCTGAATGTGACAGAAATTCCTAAACAGCACTCCTGGCATTTAACCCATTGTTTTAATGAACAATAATCTTCTAGTCTACAATAATTATTCTATATAATAAAAGGTTAATATGCAAATCAACTAAACGGCAGAACAACCAATTGCTATGATATGCACTGACCACCAGGAGGCAGATGTTCAAAGAAGGAGCTGCCCCCTTGTGGTCAGTGTACTCACACAGAGGGAGCACCACTCAGCCAGAAACTGGGATCACGGCTGGTGAGCACAGCAGAGGTGGCAGGAGCCTCTCCTGCCCTTAGTGGCAGTGCTAAGGATGTCTGACTGCTAGCTTAGGCCCGCTTCCCATGTTGAGCAGGCCTAAGCTGTCAGTCAGACATCCCCTGAGGCTCCTGGACTACAAGAAGGCACAAGCCAGGCTGAGGGATTCCCACACCCCAGTGCATGAATATCGTGCACCAGGCCTCTAGTACTGATGTAACCACTAAGAGTTATAAGATTAGAAGCAAATTTGATGCCAAATTGATAGCTGGGTTTATTAAAGAAGATATTGGGAAATATTAAATTAGCATTCTTTGCAGATGATTTTATCATCTGTCTTCATTTCAAAGTCAAGTGGATGCCTCTGCTGTCCCAGTTCCTCCTAATTTTACAGTCAGCACACAACACTGGGCCCAGGAACTTCTGTCTGCTGAGAATCTCAGAGCTAGAGTGTAGTGTGACAGTCTCTGAAACAACAGGCCCCCTTCTGTTCTGCAGACTTGTAAGCAACAAGCCTCTGAAACTATGAAACTATGATCAACAAAACTTTATTTGTTTGTTGCCCTTTAAAAAAAAAAAAGCACAAGAGTGTTGTTGTTTTAGGAATAAGAAATGAACTCTCCAAAGAACAAAGAAACCAGAGGCTCCAGATATATTTCAAGCCTAAGGAAAGTTAGAAGCTAGAAGAAAATATGAGTGGCAGGACACAGGCAGTCGACCTTTAAAGGTTTGATTTCTGTTTTAAGTCCTGCAAATGCCCCTGGCTTTCCCCCACATAAAATAAAGAAACCTGACTTATGTTCAAATGTGGCCTTCGCCCTTCACCCTAACACCAAACACCATGAGGAAAAAAATTAGCAATGGGAAGGCGACATGTCTATAAAGATATGAATATCCATCCCCCTGCACCAGCTGAATCAAAGGCGAAGCGCTGAGGGTTGAGCTTGGAGAATCACGATGTAGTGGGATGATTCGTGAGCATGGGAGTCCGACTCAGACAGCGCTTTTCTGCAGAGCTGATGAAACCCCCACACTTTTTCCTCCACCTTCCATCCTTCATGAAGTGCCCCCCAAGACCTTACATTCGACCCTGGATGGATATGAGTCTCTAGAAGACAAAATTACTTTGCTCTGTGATATTTGTTTCATCTGAAGTTGGGGTCCTCAGGTCTGTAATTCTCTGGCTGTGTCCACACTAGCATTACTAAGCAATTCAGAATGGAGACATTACCTGGCAAGTTGAGGGGTCGGGGAGGGGAAGTCCATGAGATAAACCCAATTTAATCTCAAATATTTGGATAATGAAGAAAAAATGACTTATTAGTAGCTGAAAAGTATAGATAATTGATTCAGCTTTCTATTGTACTTTGGGATGGGCTAAGTTTTGTTCTCTGCTTAGGTTTGGTTTAGTTCATCACCATCAAAGGAAGACCATTAAGAGGGTGATTCAGACCAATTCCTGCCATGTTCAATACCATATTTTTGCTAATGGTCATTACAATGAAAACAATTTAAGAAATTAGCAATTAGTTTGGATTATCATTCCCCATTTAAAACCCTGATATAGAGGATTTTAAAACCTACTAGAATTGTAGAACTCATACAGTTTCGGTGTTTGTATATTTAATAAATACAGTTATTTCCTCTTTTAAAAAAAATTCTCACCCAAAGATATGTTTATTGACTTCAGAGAGGAAGGGAGAGAAAGAGAAACACCGATGTGAGAGAAAAACATAGAAACATCGATTAGCTGCCTCTCATTACACACCCCAACTAGGCACTGAACCCACAATCTAGGTTAGTGCCCTGACTGGGAATCAAACCCGTGACCTTTTGATGTATGGGACAATGCACCAACCAACTGAGCCACACTGGCCAGGCCTACAGTTATTTTTGAATCCGTGAGAAATAGACAATACTAATAGAAAAAAAAATAGTAAAAGTCTGAATAGGCAATGCAAGTATCAAGTAATACAAATGACCAATAAACATATGTTTAAACCAGCTGTGGGCAAACTACGGCCCGCGGGCAAGATCCGGCCCGTTTGAAATGAATAAAACTAAAAAAAAAAAAGACCGTGCCCTTTTATGTAATGATGTTTACTTTGAATTTATATTAGTTCACACAAACACTCCATCCATGCTTTTGTTCCGGCCCTCCGGTCCAGTTTAAGAACCCATTGTGGCCCTCGAGTCAAAACGTTTGCCCACCCCTGGAAACTCAGTAGTAAAATTTTAAATATCAAATTAAAATGAGATGTAGTAGTACATTTTTCAAATTGGCAATGATGAAAAATAAAGAAAAAAAGAATAATACTCAGGCTTCGTGGACTTCTACACACAGCACAGCCACTTAGAGTGAAGATACCTGCGATCTTTCTGGAAGGCCATTCAGCAAACTACAGCTGTTGTTCGTTGTCCCTGCACATTCTTTGTTCCTGCAATAGCATTTGCAGGGTGTAGGAACCCTAATCAAAGTATGCCAGATGTTCAAGGCCAATCTGAGCACGGACACAGTGATTGTACTGTACACACTGTGCAGGGGGGGCCTTTCTATAACCCAAATCTTGATGTCTCTCTTTGGCAAGAAGCCTCTTTTGTCTAAGTGAGTACGCAGATGTGTTGGGCTGCTTTTACGTCGGGCGCTACTGCTTGGTATGGCTCCTGTGTTTGCTACTGTATTAGCAAGTGCTGCTGTGTACGGCTACTTTGTAAGGTTACTTTGAAGAACTATTTTGTCTGATGGCTCCTTAGTAGCAATGGCTACTTGGGCTACAATAAAGACTCTCTTATATGCCCCGCGACCGCTCATATCTTCTCCGTCTAATACCCGGCGTCCATGAAGGTCCAGTTCCTGGCAGGGGAAGGAGACCACACAAAGGGTTTCTTCCATAGAATATGAAGGATGAATGCAAAGATTTAGCTTCAAGGATATTATGTCTTTTCTTTACATTACTGCAAAATTTAGAAACCAACATTATATCTAAAAATGAGAATTGGTTGAGCATCTTGTTACACCCATGTAATAGAACTCTATGTAATGATTTAAAAAAATGATGTAGCTGTACATTTCATGTAAAAATAAATTTATAGATATGGAAAGAAGATATGTATCACACAACATACTGAGGGGAAAACAAGGTCATTTTACAGGAGTGCATAAAAATAATTGTTTTGCTGTTTTTTAAAGGGTATAAATCACTAAAATGTTAACACGGGTTACTTTGGGTTATAGAATTTTGCATATTTTTAGTGTTTGACAATCAAAATGCATGTAATATAATTTATTTTTCATTTACATTGAATCATTCAAAAAAAGGGGGGAAGCTAAAGTAAGGAGCAGAGAAGTAAAATTGTGAGCCCCACATCTTGAAGGATGCCAAGATATTTAGTTAAAATTGTGAACTTGACTCCAAATAACTTATGAAAATACAAAAAGAAGGCATTCTCTGTTGGTTGCATATTTTGTTTTTTAATATACAATTTAGACAATGTCACACTTTTTATTGAAATGCTTTAGTCAAAATATGGCTATTATGAAGTTTAGCCCACTTGCTTAGGAAGGAGAGCTCAAGTGTCCTCGCCTGTGTACCGGATTTTAATGCTAGCCTACATTGCACAGCATTTTCAGCAATACTTTATAAACATTAATGGAATTCCCTTTACTTTCCTAAGTAAAAGGTGTCATATAAATTCATAAAGATGATAATGACATGCTGTTATAAAAGGAAAACATTGTTATTTACAATTCTCTTTCCCAGTGGTATTTTCTATGCCCTAAACAGAAGTGGAGGTTTTGCCTGAATTATCAGGATAGAACCACACTTCCGATCTTCGCTTTGCTAGGAAATACCTGACATATGGGGCTTGCCCAAGGTTGTTTAAAAATGAAGGAAATGCCATGAGGGGAATGCAGACATTCTGACTAATTCAAATGTACCACTCATTATTTATGCATTCATTCATCCATCCATGCCAACCCGGTTGAGTTTATGAGATCTATTTCTCCCCTGCTAGGATCCCCTCCCTTCCTCTGATAGCTGACTGCACTTCACAAGGCCTGTTTCAATGCAGGCACTTGTCCCCCACTCTTCTCCTAACTCAGAACGGATATTTCTTTAATTTCACAATCTCTTTAGTCCTGTAATAAATAGACCTCAAATCATACACTAACCACATGTACATGGCAGTGGCCACATGAAATGATTTGTTAAGAGGATACTAAGGGTGGGGGGGGG
>NW_006292334.1:1831920-1866641 GCF_000327345.1 Myotis davidii | reverse complement strand
AGAGAAAAAAGATTCTGACTCTATCCCCATTCATTTGGAAAACCTTCCGTGATTGATTAGTAATGTCTGCCATTCATAAAATTGAGGGAAGGGATAGAGATAGCTACACTAAATTTTCATTTTCAGGGTGGACATTTCTAGTGTGATCCTTTATTATCCTCAGTCCCTTCCCTATCTTTGCGAGAGAAGCTAACAACTGATTTCTCTGCCTTGGGATTGCCCAACCAGTGCCCTGGGCCTGCAACACTCTCTATTTGAAAGCTGAGTGAGAGCTGTTGCTTAGCCCCAGATTCTTCCTTATCAGGAGAAAGCTTTCCTGTGTTCTGGGAACACAGTGAATTTCCTTTTACAGGGTTTCCCAAAAAATGTATACACACTTTGAATGATTTAAAGTCCGTGTTTATTAACATACAGTTCATTTTCACAATTTAAAAGCATCTACATAAATGAATGATTTTGTGTATGTGTGTGTCAATGCCTGTTTTCAAATTGATGACCATTCTGGTCCAAACACTGTTGATAATAAGAAGCGATGGAATTGCAAACATCAAGAATCATTTTGTTCAGTATTTGTGTGCCTCAATTTGTCAACTGTTGCCAGTTTTGTACCATAAAATTTATCTTTTGTGTATCCCCATAAAAAAAAGTCTAGTAGTGTCTTAGGATAAATTTTCTTTGTTCAAAACTTAGTCTGGCTTGACCCATTACTTCGCCCTACATGGCACTGTACTTTCAGTGATACTTAATAAACATTAATGGAATTCCTTTTACTTTCCTAAGTAAAAGCTGTCATCTAAATTCATAAAGATGATAATGCTGCTGTTATAAAAGAAAAACACGTTGTTATTTACAATTAAACATGAAAAGGAGTGCAAATTGAGTTATCAGCTGCTAAAGTGTGTATACATTTTGGGGGGACACACTATATTGTGTAAGCCTATGCACCTGACCAGCTTCACCAGTACATCTCCTCTCCGCAGGACAGGAGCCCGGGCTTTTCCTGAGCATCAGGGAGTTACCTGCAGTCCACCAAGCTGAGCTGGCTAGCAGGAGGGACTTTCTGGTCAGACTACAGTCTTATATACTGTAAGTCACACACACACACACACACACACACACACACACACACACACACACACAACCTACCTTGCTGCTTCCCTTCTCTCTGTGAGTAAAAGTGTTGTTCTGACCAGTATTTTCAATGCTGAGTTCTCCTTGGAAACCCCAAGCCTGTAGGAGATGCAGTGGGCAAAGGTTTGTGGGCACCCAACTCTAGGGTTTGGCTGCCATGTTCTGATCCTCCACACAGTTGCAGTCCTCACTTGGGGTTGGTAGCTAGATCTGCTTGCTTAATACTTCCCATAGATAATTACCAAATTTTCCTTTTTAAACCTATACTAGAACCCACCCTATCATCGCTCAACAAGAAACATCCTCATTCTCAAAACAACTCCTAGTGCCGAGCACTGTGCTAGGGTCCCCAAAAAAGTCATCACATCCTGAACTTAACAGTGAGAAGCTATAGGCAAGGATTCCCAATGCCCAACACTCCAGGCACCTCCATGTTGGATTACACAGAAGTAATGCCTTTAATGGGTAATGAATGACTTGTCCTATATGTGTTTTTTTTTCTTTTCCTGTTTCTTTTTTCCCCTATATTTGTATATTTAGCTAGCTAAACTCCTGTCTTAAAGGATGTGAATACAAATGAACACAAAACAGGAGTTAAATGCCACTGAAGACTGTTCACCATCTGAACTGAGTAAGATTTTAAGCAATTGCATAATATTATCTCCAGCAACAAACCTTACCTAATCATGTGAGTCCACATCACTTGAATGCAAATATAAACAGTACAAGAAAAAGCCACATTCAGCCTTGAACCCAAAGCAGTGAGATGCACGAAGAAACATACCCCTCTCATAATGCAACAAAGAAGCTAAAAGCACTAACTTCTATGCTGAAATTATCTTCCCAGAGCTTTCTAGGCAAGTAAAGGAAACAGAATTAATGTGTTGCAAACTATTAATTTTACTTCCCGTGAAAAAAACAATCAAGATTTTGTATCTACCATTAGGGAAAAATTTTAAATGTTGATTCAGTTTTAAATATTGATTGAAATATTAAGTATGTTAATACATCTTAGGCCTTTAGAACAATTCCTTGTATGTGATTAGCACTATATGATTTAGCTATTGTTATTATTTTTATTTACTATTATTCCTATTATTAATTCAGAAGTGCCTCTGACTACTCCATCCACTGGATCCACATTTATTTCAGTCAGAAAAGTCATACTGGAGAAAGTGCACTAGACCAGGATTCAGGAATCTCGAATTCTATTCTATGTCTAAACATCAATTTTTGCTGTGACACTGAGCAGCCCACTTTGCTTTTCCAGATCTCATTTGTACTCAACACTATCCGGGGAAGCCTATGCTACATGATGAAGGCACCTACTATAGACTGTCTACTCCTTCTGTGGGAAGGGACATGCTGGCTACACTGAAAGGCTGTAGACACCCGTGCTCCAAAGGAAAAGGCATTTTGAAGCAGAGGAAAAGAAGGTTTCTGCCCACATGGTTAAAAAAACTAAAACCCTCCCTAAAATAAAAGGACCCCCTCTCAAACACCTTAGCTCCAGATTTCCCACATTCCCCATAACCATCCATTCCTTCATCCAAAAAGGTTGCCATACTAAGATCGTCAAGAACAGACATATTATAAACTAAGTCATGAGAACAAGGGCACTGGCTACATACATTCTCATGGCAGTCAGTTGAAGTCTGAATCATGGCGAGGGGTCTGCAATCGAGAGCCCTTCAACAGCCTGGAAAAGGGGGGCACTGAGAGGAGATGGGTGGCAGCAAGAAGGGGAATTACTGCCCATTGACAGTTGTATCTACTTAACCATTCTACTCAAATCTGTCCTGCATAGTAATTTTAATTCCAGACGCAAGTCCTCAAGGACACGTGACCCTATGCCCTGGTTTGCCTGGGTCAGTCTTAGTTTACTCCTTTTTGTCTCAGTATGGTTACCAATAGCACCCTTTTTCCTCCCTCAAAAGTACCTGGTTTGGATGATGTGATATGGTTACTTTTTTTAATAAGCAGAGTAAAAAAAAAAATAGTGGATGATGAGGCTATAGTTATCTTTCCTCTTCAAAGAAATAACCAATAATCCAATCTGTAACTTCCTTCTTCACCTCTCCATTTCTGATGACTTATTTCCTTACAAATACAGGAGAAAAACAGATATAGCTGTACATGCAAGGTAACTTCTTACAGAGGTTAGAAAATAGGAATTCAGGGTTGTTTCATCTTTACCTGGACTATGATGTCATATGCCTGTGAAAATCTAAAGTGAACAAAGTGAATGTGTATGCCACTGAACTTGGATTCAGGGCTTACATGCACACTGTCACTCCACCAGGGAGTCTGAACACCTTCGGAGTAACAATTTCCATGTGCCTGCAGTCCCTGATATTCTCCTGTCAACAGATAAAAGATTTGTCATCCACTTTGTCACAGTAATTTTTCTTTTTTATCCTCACCTGAGGATATGTTATTTATTGATTTTAGAGAGAGAAGAAAAGGGAAGAGAGAGATTTTTTTAGAGAAAGGGAAACATTGACTGGTTGCCTTCCATATGTATCCTGACCTGGGATCGAACCCCCACTCTATCAAACCAGAAACCTTTTTGTGTACAGGATGACACTCCAACCAACTGAGACACTTGGCCATTGCTGTCAGTAATTCTTAAATTTAAGTTGTAATGAACTCTTTCAGTTACCAAGAGGGAATTTCTACACAGAACCAAGATCAAGAGGCTTCCCATTTGATTTGATTCTGCAAATATTTGTTTTAATGACTTATATGCATGTAAAAACTTCCCAATCATTGATATTTGCTTTCATGTAAGAATAATGTTAAAATTACTTAAAATTTCCTGTGCCTCTTTTTCCCCCAAATCTTTTTCAGTCTAACTAGATACTGAAATTCCTCCCAATGGACTTTGTAAGAAGGAGTAGATTAGTAAACCCTTAAAATTGCTTAGATAAAAAGGAATATGAGAGGAAATCTACACTTATTAGACTATCTACCAGGTACACTGGGATCAATGTTTTGCTTTTGTTTATCTTATTATTCCTCATGGGAGGTTGGCAGGATAATTCTCTAATCTAGAAATGAGGAAACCGAGGTCCAGACAGCAAATTGTCCAAGATTCCACAAATATTGTATGTGACTCCGGGACTCCAACTAGGACCTGTCAACACAGAGCCTGTGCATTGCCTCTGCTCTCTGATGCCACTCAGATTCCTGGGCTGCATAACGCATTTCCCCAGGGTGGTCATCCTACAGGGCAAAACGAGGAGTTCGATGCAGGACTGCCTTGTGCCAATATTTTAAAACCTTTGCCTGAATACTATTTTATCTTATAAAAAGGAGGGGATAAATATAATAAAGCTTTGAGAATTTTCCCAACTTTTACAAATGCAAAGATTTATTTTATTTATTAAAGTAAGAAAGGGGTGATTATGCATCTCTACATTCTAGTTAATCCATGGCCTGCTTCTTGCTTCTGAGGGACGAGGCGGAGGGAGAGTATTCTATTACCAAATTCAATAGTGAGTCCAGCTGATTTGGGGCTTTTTGGTGAGCAGGGTGCAAGGGTGATTTCTCCCCTGGGTTCTTGTCCAGATGGATTTGAAGAATGAAGCCATGGATAAAAAGTGGAGGTGAGAAGTACAGAAACTTTATTGCAAGCAGATACTACTTCTAAAACCCTAAGCCTAAATTGCTGATCCTAAGACCCTGTCCCTCCTGGCACAGAGAGACAACAAAGCGGTCCCCTAAGCGGGGTGGCCACTGCTCTCTTGTCTGAGGTATTATATATCCTGGAGACCAACCTTTCCCTTCTTGTGCCTTCCCCACCGTGGGATCTGAGCCTTGTAATCAGTTCCCACAACCCCCACATCCCCACTTCTCCTCTTTTTGGTTATCTCATTTGTTCAGGTTGGAGTTGCTTTTGACCTCCCTTATGGCTTTCAGTTGTCTTGGCCGGAGCTGTTTTATTACCCCTTAGGTCAGAGCTGCTTTAGATCTAATTTATGGCTACTTTCATTGCCTAGGCCGCAGATGCCTCTCCAGCCGTGGGCAAACTACGCCCGCGGGCCGGATCCCGCCCGTTTGAAATGAATAAAACTATTGAAAAAAGACCGTACCCTTTTATGTAATGATGTTTACTTTGAATTTATATTAGTTCACACAAACACTCCATCCATGCTTTTGTTCCGGCCCTCCGGTCCAGTTTAAGAACCCATTGTGGCCCTCGAGTCAAAAAGTTTGCCCACCCCTGCATCCTCTCTGGACCCCCTGCCTTCCTGTCTGCCTAATTAAACTAGCTAGCTCACCATTTTCACAGCCCTAGCTGGTTTGGCTCACTGGATAGAGTGTCAGCCCGCAGACCAAAGAGTCCCGGATTTGATTCCAGTCAAGGACAGGCACCTCAATTGCAGGCTCCTCCCTGGTTGGGGCTTGTGCCATTCAATGTGTTTTTCTCACATTGATATTTCTCTCTGTCTTTCCCTCTCTCTACCATTCTCTCTAAAAACCAATAGAAAAATATCCTCAGGTGAGGAATTTTAAAAAAAAGAGAGATAAAGTCCAGTCTACTTTATCAATACATCAAACTTCACAGGTTTGTATACAATCTCACTACTAAATGGATCCAAGGAGTCTGGATATTTCATTACATAAATATGACATAGGGAAAGGGGAGCAAAGGGAATAACCTTTATACAGACTAAAAAAAAATGGGGTAGGATCATTTTTTAATTGATTTTTAGAGAGAAAGGAAGGGAGAGGAAGAGGGAAACATCAGTGTGAGAGCAGAACATCAATCGGTTGCCTCCTGCACGCCCCCTACTGGGAATTGAGCCTGAAACCCAGACAAGTGCCCTCACCCAGGGATTGAACCAAGACCTCTTGGTGCACAGGACAACACCTAACCAAATGAGCCACACAGGCCAGGGTTGGATAGGATCTTTTAAAAATAAAGTTAAAATAACAAAATGAAGTAAAAACAGTGGTTTGGAGGGCAAGCACTTGAACAGTAAGTGCTTCTCTTCCCAAAGCAAACTGAAGAGTCTTCCTCAAATATTCTCTTTGCATCTTCCTCACAATGAGAAGGAGACATCACTACTTGGCATCCCTGCCAATAATTCATGGCTGAATCTAAGCATTAGGGAATACTAACAAGCCCAAATTGGAAGATAGTCTGTTCCTTCCCAAAATATTGAGGAATGGCCTATACTTCTAAAATATTGATGCTATGAAAGACTAAAGAGATTTGTCCTTGATTATGAAAGACAAAGAGAAACTATTGATGACCGGAATGGTGAGTCGATGTGTTTTCCTGGGGTTTTTTCTCTCAATGCCTAAGAATGAGCTCTGTGGACCTGAAGATTTCAGCAAAATTGTGGAAAATTTATTACATGCAGGTTCAGGCTCCCCAACGGGGAGAGGGCCCAAAGAATGGGTTGCCAGCAAAGCAAGTTGTTCTAGGAGTATATATGTGCTACAGCCTGCTCCATATCTATGTCACCACCTGATTGATTCCCTCATTGTTTTTGCCCAGCAACAGACCTGAACTTCCTCTGTTTCTCTGTGTACTGTACGCCTTGTTACTGCAGACCCTCCCTTGGTGCCCCATGCCTCCCGCTCTGTATCCAAAAACATTTTATTTTTTCAGCATAGTTGGTTTCTGTTATTAAGCTTGCTTAAACAGCCGCGTCTGCCCCTGTCTATGTTCTAGCTGCCCTTGTTTCCCACTGGACCCCTGCTCTATCTGCCTGGGCTTCAAGTTAACTTCTTTCACCATTCCCCCATCCCACCCCACACCTGTCAAAAAGAGATTAAAGGGGCATGACCACTAAATGCAACATGTAATGCCCTGTTGTATCTTGGACCTGAAATTCTTTCTTTCTTTCTCTTTCTCTCTCTCTCTCTTTTTCCTTTCTTTCTTTCTTTCTTTCTTTCTTTCTTTCTTTCTTTCTTTCTTTCTTCCTTTCTCTCTATTTCTTTTTCTTTCTTTTGGTTAATCCTCAACTGAAGATATTTTCCATTGATTTTTAGGGAGAATGGGGAAGAGGAAAGGCAGAGAGAGAGAGAAACAGTGATGTGAGAGAGACACATTGATTGGTTGCCTCCCACACATGCCCTGGCCAGGGTGAGAAATTGAGCCTGAAGCCAAGGTACGTGCCCTTGACAGGAATCAAATCAGTGACCCTTCAGTCCTTGGGCCGATGCTCTAGCCACTGAGCGAAAATGGCCAGGGAGTTTTCTTTTTCTATAAAAAAATGAAGGTTTAAAATGGGAATAATCTTTATAGATCAGATGATATTATATTAATCTTAATTTCCTGACTTTACCATCACACTGTATAAATAAGAGTATAATCTTCTCTTTAGGAAGTACACTAAACCATTTAAAAGTAAAAGAACACTGGTTCTTCAAATTATTCTCAAATATTTCAGGAAAAATACACACACACAATATCTACATAAAGAGAAAGAAATACGCCCCCCCCCCAAAAAAAAAAATAAACAGGAAAAAAGACAAAGAGAATGAGGAAACAAATATGGTAAAATATTTACCATATATGGGGAATCTGGGTGAATAGCATCTGGGAAAACTTTGTACTGCTATTGAAACTTGTCTATAGATGTGAAATTGTTTCAAAATAACAAGTTAAAGGCAAAAATTGAAAAAGTCTTCCTGCATGAGACTCACATCTACTGAACAAAATTAAACAGCTTGTCCCTCTCTCTCTACAGCACCTGGCCCTCTATTGGACACATGCAAGATTTTTAATAACCTACTGGCTGGCACAGAGAGGGATCAACGTGCAGGTAACGTAATCCAATTTGGAGCCTCTGAACCAGATTCAACTGCTAAACATGTTTTATTTGTTCCCTCCATGTTCTGACATCTGAAATCTTCAAGTGATATTTAAAAATCTGGAGATTTCACTTTAAAAAAAAAAAAATCCAGACTTGGGGCTTCTCTTTAAACATCAGAAAAATCTAGCAACAATGGGCTCAGCTGGCAGGAGTTCACCACAGCTCCCCGATTGAGATAATAGGGAGTCCATTTTCCACAGGCCCCACCACTTGTCACCTTCTCCCAAACTGTGCTCTGGTGTGAATGGCAGCTCATCGCTGCACTTGCACAGGTATTTGCCTACAAGTAGAACAATATACATCTGTAGTCACATCTTTGTCTAAAGGGAGGAATAAAACAGAGGCTGATGGGTGCTTCACTCACTCAGGTTACCTATCTAGCCCCATGGGCATTTGAGTTTGAGACTCTTGACAGAAACCAAGGTGAGGGCCTGGACCTAGTTTTAAGGCAGCAACACACTTTGGCTCCAACTAAGCCCCCTCTCATCGCTGAGAATGCCAGTTAATTCCCTGTTTGAACAAGCTCGAGGGAACCTTCAATACATCAATATCAACTAGTGAAGGAGTAGTGCTAACAAGGAAGACACTACAGGAAAGAATCATTAGATAGATTGCCCTTTTCTGATTTTCTCTGACAGTCGCTAGGAGTCAAATAATAAGGTAATGAGAGAAAAGGCCTGGCAGGAAGTGGAAAGATAGAAGAGGTTTCTCACCTTCCTGGAATCATGCAGAATGCTGATCACAACAGTTTCTTCAATTAGCTTCTGTCTTCCGTGAGTAGGGAGAGAAAACAAGTTGCAGAAAGATCTTACTTCCCCAGTAACATTAGCAAACCCTTAAAAATAAAAGGCCAAAGTGAGAGGCAACACGCATTTATTTGAGATTTTTTTTTTAAATAGCTATTCAGAAAGTATTGATTCTGGCAGAACCCCTAACAGTGCTCTGATTAGGAGGCGAAGGCAAGGGCTGTTCTTGAGAAAGGGAAGGGGAACAATCACACCAAGAGAAGGCATTTCTGTGGGCACAGATAAGCGAACAGAGTGCTGCTAATTCTAAAGGATGTTTTCAATTTTCAGTTCAGTAAACATCAGTCCAATAGTCACAGTATCTGGTTTCTTGTTATCTTTGCTAACGGTTGCTTGGAACACAATGCTGCTTTAGGCCAGTGCAAAGGTTACCTGGCCCTGTTTTAACAATCCAGTAGTTTGTGGCAGGAGACTAGCTAGGCAGTTCCTCTGGGCTGGAAGCTCCAACTGCATTTTCAAGTGGATGTAATCACTAGGTTACTATCATAATCCCATTTTACAGATAAGGAAACTGAAGCAGAAAATCAAATTTGCCCATAGTCACACAGCAATTAAATCATGAAGTCAGGATTCTATCCCAGAGCTATGCTCTTCATCCCCCTGCATCTCCTCCCATACAAATGGGCGGAGTGGGTGGATGAGTAGAAAAAGAACAACCAAAGAACTTGTATGCATATATGCATAATTCATGGACACAGACAATAGGGTGATGATGGCCTGGGGGGAGAGGGCGGTACTGAGAAGGGCTCAATGGGCGGAAGGGGAGACAAATGTAATACTTTCAACCATAATTTTTTAAAAATGGCTCTAAGTAACTACAGTAAATTCTGAAGTGATTCTGTTAAGTCTTCTTGAAAAGGAAAATGGTGGTGGTGGGGGGGGTTGCAACCTAGTTCAGTATCTGGTTGAAACTGTGGTCTTACTTCCTCACTGACCTACTTGGGCGGAGCTGCAGAGCCCAACTCCAGGGCCCTCCCCCCAGTGCTGACCTGGATGGAGGAGCTGCAGAGCTTAACCCCAGGGCCCCGCCACAGCTGACTTGGGCAGAGCTGCAGGGACGCTCAGGAGCCCGCCACAGGAGGAGATATATAGACTTTGGATCCTGAATTCCCTCGACTAGCAGATCTGCGAAATAATCGTTAAACTTTCCTCCCTCAGAGTGTTGGCTGATCATTCTCCCGTGCATTCCGCCACAACATTTTTAATGAACTTGCGTATTGCCAGCTGAGCTGAAAGAAAACAGTTGCTTTCTGTTAAGAATGGAAACCATGACCTAAACACGCGACAGCTGATTTTAAATAACTCTGAGCTGAGGAGACCTATGACTGGTTGCTGAAGCTCCTTGGAGTCTGTCTAGGATTGTATGTCCTAACGCTGGCTGGGGGCCCTTCATGTGGTTCTCCGAGGCCCGGTCTTCCAGAAATAGCCCTCTGGCCGTATATCTGCAGTTACAGCAGGTATTTCTGTCTGGCTCTGCTTTCAGAAGTGAAAAACAGTTGACTCAGATGCTTTGCAGAATTAGAAGCAATGACCTAGCTAGCAACTTGGACATACGAGTGCCCTTTCAGAAATGTTAACAATCTTCACTCCAACAGGTACCCAGAGCAGGCTCACCACGAACCGTTTGCTTTGCAGAAAGCAGCTGTTCAGCAGAAAATGCATGTACCCTCACTTCCTCAGGGATCTCTCTCCCTGGGCAGGGCACTGCTCACAGAGCAAAAGGTCAGGAAATTAAAAGACTGCCCAGGGCCTTAGAGCTCAACCTGCTTCGTTCCTCCTTCTTTTCTCTGAAACTCAAGCCTCTGGATTCCCAAGGTCTGTTTTATTTTATGCCTTTTGACTACTTTGCTGATTTCCTTCAGTGTATGGGGCCGACTTCACGGTCACCAGGTGTCCTCCGTGCTGCCATCAACTGACACTTAGTGGGCAGATGGTGCGGATGGCCTGGCAGTAATGTGAGGCCTGAGCAGGTGGCTGAGAAAGGGGAGAGAACGCAGCTGCAAGGAAAGGGACAAGTTGGTTTGGTGTTTGTGCCGCTTAGAATCAGTACATGCAGAGAGAGATTAGGAGCAACAAATTTTTTAATGTGAAAATAAGATCATTTGTTTAAAAAGGAAGAAATGGATATGAGAATACAGTGAGCTCATGCTTCTATGCGGAAACAACCGGCATGACCCAAAAAGGGGTTTCTGAGATTTCAAGGTCCTGTTGGTCAAGGTGACTTGTCTTTGAAGTTTGGCTGGGTGAGAATAACTCTCTCTCTATGTGTTTACTCATCCCATAAAGTATTCTATATGAAGTACTGTAGTGGGGCTTGTAGGACCAAAATCACCATCTCTGTGCTCAAAATGGTAGTGTTTAAACTAGAAAGAACCACTTAAGAGCTTCAAATCCAGGGATTCTTGGACTGTGACATTCATAGGAATCTCCTGGGATCTATTTCAAATGCACATTCAGATTTTATAGGTCAAGTAGAGGTAGGAGGGTCTAAAATTCTAACAGCTCCCAAGTGATGCCAGGGCTGCTGGTCTGTGGCCCACACTTGAGTAGAGTGGATCTAATCTACTCTGTTCTACAGCTGAGTAAATGAAGCTCCAAATATCCAGAGATGTGCCCGGGATCACATGGCCAGTTAGTAACAAACCCAAGCTTATGAACCTAGGCCGGAACTCATTCCACAATGAGACATTGCTTCATCGTAGAGGGCGGGTTCAAAGTTTTGGTTCTTCAGTCTCCTTCCTCTCATATAAATGAATTGCTAATAATTATATTCACCATCTGTCATCAGGGTTTAGGCCATTCAAACAAAAGATTATCTTTACCAATTATCTTTTGTAGTCTGAATCCAAAACTCACGACCATCTTCCTATTGCCAGATGCTCATCTAGCTGCACATTTTCATTGAAGCACAACTTGTTTGCAAAATGTAAAATTAGAAGTGACAGACAAATCTATTTTTATAAGTATTAGCCTGTCTATTTTGAGTTGCTGCGTTTTAAAAGAAGAATTGAGGGCAGCTGTTGAACTTGACTGAAATATCTAATGATGCTATGCTATTTACTTCTAATTTATAAGACAGCACCGTTTTTCCATGGTGTTAATACGTACTGTGATGTAGGGCACCTTTGGAACCGTTTTGGTCCGATAGGGAACATGTTTTAGCATGTAGTTTGTCGGATATAAGGCTAAGACAGTGGGTGTAGTTGGGTAATTTATGATTTCCTAGAAACAGAGTCCCAGCTTAAATTTACTTACCATGTGACCTTAAATAAAACAATATCGAGGCACACTACATTGACTGCCCTTTGCTTTATTGTATTTCATAGGTGTTGAGTTGTTTTACAGACTGAAGGTAAGACCCTCCCAGAGCAAAATGATTACAACTCGGTTTATTGCAATAAGCTTTATTTATTTTTTTTATTTCAACTCTCTTATTGCAATGCTTTATTATATATAGTGGTCTGGAATGGAACCCACAATATCTCCGAGGTATGTCTGTACTATCTAGATTTGACTTTTTTCATCTGTTAAATAGAGATGAAACAGCTTATTTCCTGGCTCACCCAACTATTAAATTTGAATAGCTTGTAATTGAAAATAATGCTTTGTACTTAAAACAAAAATGAGCATCACAAGGAAATTTAGACTTAAAAGAGCAGTTTTTACCATATATGGGACTTCAAGTTTTGTAGAATTAGTCTCCCAATCAACTGATATTATTTAAGGAGTTCCTGCGTGCAAGGTAATGTAACCAAATATGGTACTTAATGTTTCACGGGCCTTGGTCTCCAAATAAACAAGCAAGTTCCAGCAAATCTCTATTTAAAACATAATTAGTCTCTTAAGCAAATGAGGAAAAATTAGAAGTCAGAGTCATACCAAGTCATTTATAATTTCAGTAGACATAAAATTTCCAATGGAATTCAACAAGAAAGAGAAGGTGTACAGTAAAAGGGAAAGTTCTAATATCCACCATACAGAGCCTATTAATAGAATTGGAGGGCACTCAAACAAAAATCTTCCCTAACTCCCTGTCTTTTTGTCATAATCAGGAATCTAACATTCCTCCCCTAAAGCTAAATGGCTCTAATTATGGATAATGGCTTTTCTTCTGTTTATTTATTTAAACCCTGCTAATTGATTGCTTCAGAATAGCTCTCCTCTACAGATCATTTTTCCATCCTTTAGCCAATGTAGGCCTCTCTAATAGAACGCATCTCACCTTCTTCTCTCATTACCCCAAAGCTCCCTGACCTGACCTCCACAAACTTATGAAAAACTTAGATAAATTGCAATTTTTGAGTCAAAAACATCTAGTTTCCCTCTGGCCTTTCATGTTAATAACAGGTGGTAGAATTGGAAGGAGATTAACATTAAATATATATGCTGATTTAAAACTGTTAAAGCCCAGCTAGTGTGGTTCAGTGGTTGAGTGTTGACCCACGAACCAAAAAGTCACCAGCTCAATTCCCAGTCAGGGCACATACTCAGGTTTCAGGTTTGGTCTCAAGTAGCGGGGGCATGCGGGAGGCAGCCATCTATGTTTCTATTTCTCTATCCCTCTCCCATCCTCCCTCTCTAAAATAAATAAAAACAAATATTTTTTTAAAACTGTTAAAATGTGTCTTAAGGAAAAACATGGTATATTATTTAATTCTATGGTAACCCATGTTGGAGGCAATAATTCCTCCTCCCATTCTAACATCTGGTGCACAATTGGCCTGAGGTCTCATGGTTTCAACCTTGGCTTTTTCAAATGTGCTAACCTTCCTGCTGTATCACACTAGTTGTGGTTCCAAGTTCTGTTTTTCCTCTTCTTCCAACATTCTTCCTTGTTCTCCCTTTCTTTCTTTTTATCTTCTTTATTATCTTCCTAAGAGTAAGAAGAGACTTTTCTCTTCACCTTACCACCTGTCTTGGCAGATCCCAGTTCCAAGGTTTAGATGTGTCTATGGTTCTGTCTAGATTTAGCATCATCGATTCTTGGATCTGTGTGACCAGGTATGTTTATTTGAAGATATTTTAGCCTCTGAATAAAGGTGGTCAGAGATGATCCTGGAGAGAAGAGGATAAATAGTTAACTGCATTATTTTCTTTTCAGTATCAAATCCTGCTCAACAGTGCTGTGTTTGGGCATGTTTTAAAACTCTCGGATTTTTCTTGTCCACGTAAAGAACTTCAACTTTAAATTGTCTCTATTTTGGATGCGGAATAACAAACCATATCATTTAGTGACTGGTTTTACTCATCTTCTTAGTATTCCTCCCCCATCCAAGCTAGCAAAGTGCCCAACATATAATAGGTGATCGGTTAATGTCTAAAGAATGGATGATCATTATACAATGCAACAGGATTAAATCATTAGAGTTTATATATACAGTAACATTATTTGTTGTTGTTGTTGTTGTTTTAAATCTTTATTGTTGAAAGTATTGCATATGTCCCCTTTTTATCCCCATTGACCCTTTCTAGCCCGCCCCACCACCCAGACCCCAGGCCTTCACCACCCTATTGTCTATGTCCATGGTTATGCATATATGCATACAAGTTTTTTAGTTGACATCTTTCACCCACCCACCCCTGCCTTCCCTCTGAGATTCAACAGTCTATTCCAGGCTTCTATGTCTCCGGATCTATTTTGTTCATCAGTTTATTTTAGATTCCACATATGAGTGAGATCATGTGATACTTGTCTTCTCTATACATAAAAGGCATCCAAATTGTAAAGAAGGAAGTAAAACTCTCATTATTCACAGATGACAAGATAGTATAGATAGAAAACACTAAAGACTCCACCAAAAAAACTACTAGATTTAATGAATGAATTTGGTAATGTAGGGGGATACAAAATTAACCACCAGAAATCAATGGCATTTTTATACACTAATAATGACTTCTCAAAAAGAGAAACTAAAAAATATCCCATTTACCATTGCAGCAAAAAAATTAAGATACTTAGGAATAAATTTAACCAAGAGTGTAAAAGACTTGTACTTGGACAATTACAGGACATTGAAAAAAGTAATATTATTTTTAATTCTGAAGCAATTTTATCCACTGGATGTAAAGCAGTGGTTCTTAACTGGGGGTGTTTTGTACACACAAAGAATTTATTCAGAGCAAAAAATCAAGAGAGGCAATATCGAGGAACCCTAATATAACAATATTGAAGGCCTAGCTTGTTTGGCTCAGTAGAAAGAGCGCCGGCCGGCAGACTGAAGGGTCCCAGGTTCAAGTCCAATCAAGGGCACATACCTGGTTTGCAGCTCGATCCCCAGAAGGGGGCATGCAGGAGGCAGCCAATCAATGATTCTCTCTCATCATTGATGTTTCTATCTCTCTCTCCCTTCCTCTCTGAAATCAATAAAAATATATTTAAAACAAAACCATATTGAAGTAAAGTGACCCTATAAAGACTTGAATCAGCTTCACTTCAAACGTGAAATTGTGTGCCTGAGCTCAAAGCAGATTGCATTGAGCCGAGAGTCACTTACTGGTCCTTTCCAATCATCTCAGAATCAGAATGTGACAGGTGCAACAGATTGTGTTAAGAGCCCATGGGATAAGGTGCTGCCAGACCGGCCACGTCCTCAGGGGCAGTGTAATGCATTCAGAAGTGTGTGCTGTAAAACAGAGCTGGTTGGAATCCTGGAGCCTCCACTTTTTAGCTAAGAGACTTGAGCCAATCACTGAAAGTTTCTAAGCAGCAGTTTTGATGAAATGGAGATGATAACCCCAAAATTTCAAAGTTGCTATGAAAGTAAATAACAAAATTATAAAGTGCCTGGCACATAGTGCATATTTGAAAACAAAAACAAGGCTTCTAGCACTATTTCATTTGACTGTGATTTTAAAACATTGACACTCTTTTTGACAAACTAATACTTGTATTCACACCACAGTAAGGATTGGCTCTCTACAAAGGTATATAGATTGAGCCTAAGTCATTGTTGTTGATTGTATTTTTATTCAAAGTCCCCACCTCCCTTCCTCAAGGGAGGATCATACATCCCACCTCGCTGATGTCATGGGACATTAGTTGTGTGTGAGTGGATGGGATGAAGACCACTCCCAAGGTCCTGCCATGCCGTATTCTCTTTGTCAAAAGACAGGCAATGTCCCAGAGAGAGTTCTTCCAACTTAAGGTTTGTAATGAAGTCAATACGAAGCCATCGTCAATCCATAAGGCATGAACTGTGAGAGAGAAATAAATCTTTGTAAGCACCTGAAGTTACTATTTCCTGTATTTATTCCCTCACAACGTCCACATGTGATGAGAAAAAATAAGTTTTGTAGATGCCCTTTTTCTCTACTCTATACCAAAAAAAAAAATCATTTTCCTCTCTGCCAACTGATTATGCAGCCACGTTGTTTGAAAGCTTGCATAATTTACATTAGCATGCTTAAGATCTCAGGTGACTGCCTTTGAGGCCAGCATGCTAACCCCAGTGGGCCGATTTGATATTCTTCCCAATATCTGACCCTTTTTTGCTTGTTAATTACAGGCAGACTTCCCTGGTCTGGCCCTGGATCTGCACCTGTTTCCCATCTTTGAGCAGCTGCTAATTAGGTTGAAAATGGTGGGCTGGGCAGTGCAGGCCACACATGCCTCATCAGGCTATTGATCAGGCTGGCATGCCACCCCGGCAGCAACGGCCTCTGCACAACCCAATTCCAAAATAAAAGCCACTCCTGGAGTTCCATGTCTGAGTCCACACATACTCCAGGCTCTGCATCAAATATTAAACCATGTGAAGAGACACTGCAGTTTTAAAATATAACTTTTCTTTGAAGTGCTAAGTATGAATCTAAGTTCTATTTACTTCTCATTTGATTATTTTAATTTGGAGTAGGGAAAAAAACAGATATGTATATATAGGGTAGCTCCCAAAAATGTATATGCATACTTCGAATAACTTATAAAAGCAGTGTTTAAAAAAATACATTTCATTTTTAAAATTGAGCTTGAGCTGTTAAAGTGTATATGCATATTGGGGGGACACCCTATATTTATATGAAAATAATTGAAAAGTTAGGTGGATATAAATTATATGTATGCAAACTATCCAAGCAAAATCCTCATTCAAATTCCCATTTGTCCTTATGCATAACACAGTTATATGGAGTTTTACACCTTCCACAATTTGTGGATTTAGGTAACTATGAACATCTAGAACATTGATTATCAAAGGGTATATTACAGTGACCTATAGGTGGTTTTGGAAATAGGAAGGGGTCTGGGGAGGTCACAATGATTAAGGGGTGCTACTGGCAGTTAGTGAATAGGTACTATGTGTTCACACAATGATAATTTGTTCAACATGTTACAAATAACAAATAATAGACCAGCTTAAAAATCACTTTATAAATGTCTGTATCTAGAACCTAATTCCATTTCACATATAAATATAAAATATTTTTACAAGTTTAATATACTGAAATTTAGTATCCTGAAATTTCTAATAATGCAAATCCAGGGAAGATTAGATTTTGTTTGGCTTAAAAAAATTTTCAGTTATTACAGTTAGATGATTATATGTTTTTAAATTACATGTATAGTGAAGTTATATTATCTATTATTTTCATTCAAGAATAGTAAAGAAAAGATGACAAAATGTTTATTATGGAAAGGAGAGGTTGGGTTTGATAGAATGAGAGTCACTATTCTTGGGGGACAGGCCTCGCCAGTTTTCATTTGTACATACTTTTGGCAATGACTTTGTATCTTTGGTGCCTGGCATACAGTAGATAGTGAAAGATTTGTTTCTTAAAATTTTGTTTCTTCTTCCCCTGCTGCCATTGTCACACATTCTACTGTTGTCCAAGACCCAAGTACATTGCCCAACAGAGCTGCCTCAACATAACCACCCTTAGGAGAGAGAGGAGGCTTCTCTTTCCAAGAAACCACATTTAACACTTCTTTGCAGTTTGGATTGGATGCCCAAACCTGAACTGACCATGGTAGTCAGGAAGATGGACTCTGCTGATCGCCTTATTCCAACCAGGGCACATCCCTAGAGCAAGGTGTGGCTTATTTGTATCCAATCTTACTGATGAAAGTAGGAAAGAGGGTAGTTTCACCAAGAAAATGTTTACCAAAAAAGGTTGTATAATGCTGACTGTCAAAACCAACAGATGTTCATTGCAATGGCTTTCCTCTAATTGGATTAATGATTGTTGTCATGTCTTAATAAAACTTTGAAAATATCAAAAAACAAGAGCACATTTCTACCTTTCAAATAAAAACATGCTCCAATTCTTTTTGCAACTTATCACATAGCAAATTCGAAACACTTTTCCATGTTTTACTTTTCATTGGCAGAAGATAAATAATGGTGATTCATGAGATTGTTTTTCTCCAAATACATGGGAATGAATTATTTTTGTGTGTACCATATCTCACATTTTTGCCTCTTTTTAAACTTTCCCTATGAAATCAAGTCATATTGAATATTTCAGAGTCTCTCTTACTTAGAAGTTGGATAAAAATTCTTATTACAAAGCCACATTTGGAAAAGGTAGTTGTTCTTTATAAAATGGAATAATTAAACATTTGTGCGTTCTAAATATCAACAAACACTTTGAAAAATTCATTCATGCTTATAAAATTCATAAAGACCTATTGCTTATCTTTTTCTCTAGGGAAGAGTAGTCTTTCATAGTCTGTGGTTGAATCTCTTATCACTATTGCTCTTCTAGTTCACCCTGATTTATAAGAAGTGCAGAGAATGTAGTCATTAGTACTTGCCATCTCTTCCAGTGTTCTCAGCTTCATGCCATCTCCTCTATTGTCCTTAGCTTCTTACACAATTTGGAAAGCACTGCCCTATGCCAGTCAATTCACACCAAATATGCTTATTGGGAAAAGGTATCCTGTAATTCCATAGCTTTGGAATCCTGATGCAGTCCAGCTAAATCACCCATTAGATGGCCTAGTGGTCTCCCCAGTCACCTATAAAAGAAATTACATTTTTTGTATGTGTTCCACTTCCTCATGCTAGATATATGTTTAGTCTTTAAGCCTGTTGCTAACTTTATGTCTCTTACATCTCCATTTCTGCTATCCTATCTAGGTACAATAGCCTTCATTCTAGTCCTACGGCCAGGCTTCATTCCTAGCATTACCACTACAAGATAGCCTTCCCCTTTTTTCTAGAGTTAAATCTGTAAAATACAAATTTAAATATAATAATCCACTATATTACATCCTTCCAGAGATGGAGGATAAACCTCGAAAGCCCTTGTCCATTTTTAGCTTTTACGTTTACTATTTCCCTTCTCATTCCAAGGAGAAAAAATAATAATAAAGTGTAGCATTTTAGAACTACACAGTTTCTCCTACAAAGCCATTATCTGTTGTGCCTTTTTGTCTTTGTTGTGCCTTCTGTCTGAAATGCCCTCCACCTAGCATATTACCCCTCCTTCTCTGTGAAGGTCAATGTGACCAAAGGCATACAACTTTCCTTGACTCCTCCAGGCAAATTCCAGATTTTCTTCCTTGTATATTTTCATGTTACACCATTTATGAGCCTGTGTTGTATTTCTTGCTTTGCTTACCTGTTTTTTAATTCATTAAAACGTGAAAGTAAGGCCTGTGTTCTTTCTTTCTTTCTTTCTTTCTTTCTTTCTTTCTTTCTTTCTTTCTTCTTTTTTAATGTATTCTTGGAACTGTAACTGCATTGTAAACACTTAATAAAAGCTGTTGAGGTGGAGGAATGGATAGATGAATAGCACACAAAGTACAAACTCTTCTATCTAGCTTTGAAGTCACTGCATAAGTTATCCCATTTTAAACACCATGTCTTGTTTTCTACCTTTTCTTATCACACACAATCTCTGTTTAGTCAAGAAAACCACAATTCACTTTCTTATTAATTTATTAGAGTCCAGGTGCACGAAATTCGTGCAGGGGGGAGGGGGCAGTCCCTCAGCCCCACCTGCACCCTCTCACAATCTGGGACCCCTCAGGGGATGTCTGACTGCTGGATTGGGCCTACACCGGCAATGGGACATCCCTCTCACAATCCAGGACCACTGGCTTCTAACTGCTGGCCTGCCTGCCTGCCTGATCACCTTAACCCTTCTGCCTGCCTGCCTGATCACCCCTAAATGTCTCTGTCTTGGCCCCCTGCTACAACAGCTTCATCCAGAAGGACGTCGGGAAGGTCATTCGGCTGTCCTGTCTAATTAGCATATTATGCTTTTATTATTTTAGATGTTATGCACCTCATGTTATTTAACTGAATGTTATGGCCACTGTCCCTCACTGTGGCCCAGCATTTAAATAATAACTGTACCCAAGCTCCAAATTAGTGCTAAATCTTGTACAAAGTCATACCTAGCCACTAAATCTTGTGCCATGTTGTCGTTTTTTAATGTTACCAGGCCAACAGAACAAATCAATACCAATAGTTAAATGACAAGTAAGAGAAATTATAGCTCAATATATTTTTACTTCTCCCTGATTCATGTTAGTTTATTGTAATAATATTGTCCTTCTCTAATACCATATGTCTCTGCATGGCTCTCCTGCATGTGTCTATGGTATTGCAATGACCACTTTATTTCTTTCCTTCCTGTACTATCCCTAAATCAGACGCCCCTAGAAATCAGAAACTTTCTTTATATTGTTAGGGTGCTGCACACTGCCTAATAACTAGTAAATGCCTAATACATGTTCTAGAAAAATTCATGAAGGCACTCACCACTCTTTATAAGGTAATGAGCTCTGTTACAACAGTTCTGTTTGTCCTAGTATCTCATATTTGGCATAGAGTTTGCCATACAGTAAGTTGAGTGGATAATTGTTGAATGAATGGAAAAATTTCAGGGATCAAGAAGTAATTAGCCATACTGCTTCCCATGTTTTTGTGGTTGTAGGACCTACCACATTCCATCAGGAAGATAAAACTAAATTAATGCCAATATGAATAGCAGCATTCACACATGCATACACAGACACATAGAGATGGTAAGTGAAATGATGAACATGGATAGGATTAACCTAAGAGCGTTACAAACCCTGATCATGCACATACTTTACTACTTCAAATTCAACTTTACATGCTTTGCCGGGGTAGGGGGAATGTCAGACAGGGAGAGAGATCACAACTTAAAAAATGCGATGACTCTACTTGCCCTTCCAAAGGAAATATATCCTCCTTCAGTCTCAGTTCCCATATTTCTAGCCTATGATAAATATGTTGCCTTGTTAATAATGATTATTTCTTTAAAGCTTTTACTTTTCATGTAACATGGCCCAAAAGCAAGCCACTACTTCATCTGGGACTCCGTAGTAATTGGAGTTTCAATGTTGAAGAATAAGACAATTAGGAATGATTAAGATATGCGATGTTACTCGCCTATCTGATAACTTCTTAGGAGATCTTCATGGATAATTTTGACTAAGAAACAGTTTTTGTCTGATAGCTGCCAAAGTGAGAAGCACAGGGCTCCAAGGACAAAACTGTGGGATGCATTGAGAGAGAGAAGACACCAGAGACTAAAGAAAAACAGCCACGGAATTATGAGAAGAATCAGCAAAGGTCAGTATCATAAAGCCAAAAACTGGAGAATTTCTAGAAAAAAATATTAATCAGCTTCAAATATAACAAGATTTGGTGAGTATACTAAGGTCACCAAATTGTACTCAACTCGAAGTTCTGATTAAGCTTGTTCATCATATTGTAAGTAAAACCACAGAGTTGTTATTTTTTCATTTTTCTTTATTGACAGGAACATGAGACTCATACATATGTGCCAGGAAGAGTATTTCCATAAATACCCTACTTTGACAGTTAATGAAAATATTATAATTTCTGTCTAGGGGAGAAAAACATTCTGAATTTCTCCAAGTAGGAGTCAGATCAGCACAAAGATCTATAAGACAGCTTCAGAGATATATGGGATTCACTAGACATGGAGTGAGCTGAGAACTGAGAAGTGGAATTGTAACAAAAACAGCAACTCCCCCTACACATAACCTTGTCTTAAGAAAATGTTTGGAGAATTCATGGAGAAAAGGGACCTAGAAATTAAGGAGTTGGAAATGAAAATGTCTTTTCAAAATTCTGCACAGTGTCTTAGCTGGTTTGGCTCTGTGGTTAGAGCATTAGCCTGCGGGCCTGCGGACTGAAAGGTCGCAGGTTCAATTCCGGTCAAGGGACATACCTTGATGGAAGGGTTGATACCAGCTCCGGTCAGGGGACCAATTGATGCAACTCTCTCTATTACCTTGGTTGCAGGCTTGATCCCAGCCCCAGTCAGGGCATGTGAGGGAGGCAACTCTCTCACATAGATGTTTATCTCTATCTGTCTTTCCCCCTCCCACTCTCTCTAAAAAAATATCCTCAGGTGAGGATTAACAACAACAATAAATTCTGCATAGTCATTCCTGAAACCTAGAAAATGAAGTAAGATTGTGAAAAGGTAGTGCATGGTCAGACCAGAAAAGCAACATCCTTATAAAGAAATCCCCAGACATTAGAATCACTCTTGGATATACTGGATGGACAGGAACAAAGGAAACAAGAAAAAAATAAAGTGAAGGAAAAAGTTGAACTCAAATAGCATTGTTTTCTCATCCTTAGTGGTAGGAAAAGTGATGCCTAAATTGAAAGTGCCCTGAAGGCAGCTTTAACTTCCCTGACCGCCAGACCTACCCAGGGATTGCCCCAGGTCCTGCTGACCTAGGCCACCGTCTGAGGGTCAACCTGCTATGCAACACGTGTGTTCTTGAAGAAGCCCTCCTGTGTATTCAAGGTGGACAACATTGTTTTCCCCTCTCTCAGGTTGTCTTTCTCTCACAGTCATTTGTTCTTTGATGGCTACGACTCATTTTGTGCTGCTGGCAAAGGTAGCTCCTTGGGAAGGTAAATAGGGCAAGGCTGTGGCGTTCAGTAGGTCCCTCCTGAGACTTAGCAGGTGTTTCTCTGTTTGTCATTTTCATGGTGGTGCTCTGCCAGAGAAAGCTTTATAATGTGTCAAATTAACCCCCGTATGTTCACTGAAATTAGAATGCACAGCAATAGCACATTTAAAAGATAACACTATTAGAACTATTGCAGGCCGCCCCTTTGCACGTTCTACAATACCGAGCACTCTGTATGAATTATTTTTGAATATACATATTTCAGGGGAATGACCTTTAAATGTCTAACACTTTGGCAGGCATTCTTAAGGTGAAAGGTATAATAATACAAAAAGTGATAGAGCGTCTATAAAATCTTTGAAATGTAGACATTATATAAAATGTAAAATCCATGTTACAACCCACCTCTGTGTAGGTGGGAAAACAACACAGACTACTAAAGAACCTAGGATTCATTCCCTGTGCACACCCGTTATTCATTCGCTGTGTACACCTGTGCTCTGTCAGGAGGGAATTGACCCAACTCCTGACTTCACCCAACATATGTATTCATATACCCCTGCTTAGAGTTGTGAGATGAATCTATCACTTCTGCTAAAAAGGAAAATAAGTAAAATGTATTTCCAAATGACTGTGAGTCTATAGTGAGGTCTTATGTTCCAATGTGCCTGGTACAGCCTTACCTTACTCTTGCTGTCCCAGCATTACTATAGATAGAGCCCCTTTCCCTCTCAAATGTGTTGTAGTTTAAACATTAAATTATATTCTCATTTTAAATTACTTATACAACAAATTTTCCAAAGTAAAAGCACAATTTGGGCACCTTATCTTATGTAGATAAGGATTTCTGTGAATACGTTAAGGACTAATTACATCCTCTATCAATTTAAGTCCTAGTGAAGTTTTTGTAGACTTAAATAATAATCATTTCACTTTTAAGAAAACAGGAAAGACTCTACCAGTCAATGTGGAGAAATCAGGACCCTGTACACTACTGGTTAAAATCTTTTAAAAATGGTGAAGCAGCTTTAAAAAATAGTCCAGAAATTGCTCAAATGATTAAGCATAGAGTTCCCATATAACCCAGAAATTCCACTCTTAGATATCTAGCCAAAAGAAATTAAAACATATATCCAATGGGGGGAATGTATTATTTATAATAGTTAAAAGGTGGAAATAATCCATCAATAACATATTATTCAGCCACAAAAAATGTAAAGTACTGATACATACTACCTTGAAAACATGGTGCTAAATATAAGAAACCAAAATTATATATGTCAGTACTAAAATAATATGTGGTCTCAAAATACCACATATTATCTTATTCCATATGAAATGTTCAGAAAATACAAATCTGTAGAAACAGAAGACCAGTGGTTGCTTAGGGCAAAGGGGACAGTGGAGTGTTTGATAAAGGTACAGGGTTTCTTTTTGAGGTGATAAAAAAGTTTCTAAAAATTGACTGTGCCGATAATTGCACATATGTATGAATATACCAAAAGCCATTGAATTGTACACTTCAAAGAGGTGAGCTGTACGGTATACAAGTGATAATAAAATTCTTTAAAAAGAAAAAGAACAGAAGATGGCAATTGATCATTCTCTCTCATTACTGATGTTTCTGTCTCTTTTTCCATCTCCCTTCTTCTCTGAAATCAATAAAAATATATTTTTAAGAAATAAATATTAAAAAAAGAGTATCATTCAGAATGGCAACCAATCATCACTAATAATAAAACCAACATTTATGGAGAATGTCCTTCCTGTTTGCACTGCTTTAGGTGGCTTATTATCAAGGAATCCTCAGAAAAGACCTATAGAATTAGTTCTGGAATTACACCCATTTCGAATGCAAAATGTTAAGCAAAATATTTTAAGTTAATTTCCCAAGGTCACAAGAGCAGTAAAAGATGATACCAAATTTTCAAACCCTCATGGACTAATTAAGCCTACGCTCTTAGCAATACCCCGACTTCCAACCATTCAATCAATCTAATTTCTATCACAGTGTCCAGAGCCTTTTAGATCCAGCTCCCTCTTGACAGAGAGGCTCTCAAACCTTAGCTAAGAATAGGCCAATTGCAGATGCATAACGCCAAAGGTAAGCCTGCCACCCACCTACTTACCTAGAGCCAACCTTGTGATTAAACCCTGTTACACAGAGAACTTTGCCTCAGCTTGGAGCCTGTTCTTCACCAATGAATAGAGAGAAGTCAGGCCCTGTCTCCATAGGTCAGAGAGAACTTAAAGCAGCAGAGTTAGTAACCCTTCCTTCTCTGCAGGCATTATTCTCTGCCAGCAAGCATTCCTTCATTCTCAGTTTTATTATCATGCTATTCTTGTTTGAGCTCCCTTTCCTCCTCTCTTCTGCTGGCCACCAATTAGTGTTACATGGAAAGCATTTCAATTTAGTCTCAGCTTTAGACTTGATTTCGTATCAGGGATACTTACATATATTTGTGAATACAGAGGATGTTTATTTGTAACCAATAACAAATGAATGAATATCTTCAGTCAACTTAAATGAAAATTATCAATGGAGCAAAAGATAAAATAAGTAGAATACATACTGGGTGGAATTTTCCCTTAAATGACTTGCAAGAAACTTAAGCCACTTATATTTACAGTATATAGTATTAAATACTGGCTTTTTGTTATTTTAGGAACAGTAATATATGCACATGCAAAAAATAAAACCAAGTAAGAAAGATGACTTTTAAACAGTTAAAGCATCATGAGAATTCCAGTTTGGAAATAGGAATCTGAGAGAAACAATGTCACCTACTTTGTCAGACTTTATCCTGACATAGACCTCAATCCCTTTAGGAATTAGTTCCCACACAGAGATTCAATAAATGGGGTGCTCAGGCACAAATAGGGTGTTTAAAAGCTATTCTTCTACTGCTAATCATAAAGCAGCCAGAACATTCTGGTTTTCACTATCCACAAAGAGTGAATGTGCGTGTGTGTGTGTGTGCGTGTGTGTGTGTGTGTGTGTGTCTGTGTGTGAGAGAGAGAGAGAGAGAGAGAGAGAGAGAGAGAGAGAGAGAGAGAAGAAAGAGAAACAGAATACATTCTGATTCGTTCCCAAATACTTTTCCACTTAATAGCCGTATAAGATCTAACAGTGCTGTTCGTCTGAGCAACTGGTGTTTCCTTCTCCATGGTTAGCAATTTCTTTTCTTTTTAAAAAATATATTTTTATTGATTTCAGAGAGGAAGGGAGAGGGAGACATAGATAGAAACATCAATGATGAGAGAGAATCATTGTTTGGCTGCTTCCTGCACGCCCCCTACTGGGGATCGAGCCCGCAACGCAGGTATGTGCCCTTGACCGGAATCGAACCTGAGACCTTTCATTTCATAGGCTGACGCTCTATCCACAGAGCCAAACCAGCTAGGGCTAGTTAGCAGTTTCTTAAAATGTTAAACATAAATTTACCATACCACCAATAATTCCACTCCTGATCATCTAGCCAAGAGAAATGAATACATTTGTCCTCATAAATATATATATTCAAAAGGTCAGAGCTACATTGTTTATAATAACCCAAAACTGGAAATCATCCAAATGCCAATCAACTGCTGAAGGGATACACAGCATGGGATCTATCCTTACAATGTAATATTATTCAGCAATAAAAGGAATGAAGAACTGGTGCACCCTGCAATGTAGATGAACCTTGAAAACATGATGCCAAATAAAAGAAACCAGTCACAGAAATATCACATATTATACGATTCATTAATATAAAATGTCCAGAAAAGACACATCTTCAAAGACAGAAAATAGATTAGTGATTTCCCAGGACTAGAGGTGGAAATAGGGAATGATAGCAAATAGGCATTAGATTTCTTTAGGGGGATGAGAATGTTCTAAAATTAGACTGTGGTGGTGGTTGTACAATTCTATAAATTTATTTTAAAAATCACTGAATTATAAGATTAAGACAAAAGAATTATATGGTATGTAAATAATACTTCAATTAGCTATTAAAATCAGTCCATGCAGTTTATAATATTAAGAAAATATAAGAGCCTGGCTGGCATGGCTCAGTGGTTGAGCATTGACCTATGAACCAGGAGATCACGGTTTGATTCCTGGTTGTGGGCTTGATCCCCAGTGTGGGGCGTGCAGGAGGCAGCCAATCAATGATTCTATCTCATCACTGATGTTTCTATCTCTCTCTCTTCCTCTCCCTTCCTCTCTGAAATCAATAAAAATATTTTTTAAAAAGAGAAAACTTAATACCTTCAGAAAAGGTAAATGACAAAATTCAGTCTCTAATGAATGACTTTAAAAATAACTTTCAAAACTATCTCCCTGCCCTAACTGGTTTGACTCAGTGGATAGAGCGTCGGCCTGTAGACTGAAAGGTCCCAGGTTTGATTCTGGTCAGGGCATGTACCTTGGTTGCGGGCAAATCCCCAGTAGGAGGCGGCTGATCAATGTTTCTGACTCTCTGCCCCTCTCCCTTCCTCTCTGTAAGAAATCAATAAACTATATATTAAAAAAAAATCTTCCAATGAGTCAGATTCCAAGTAGCTGGAAACATTGTATAACAAGTAGGATGGAGTAAATTTTGCTCTAGTAACAGAAAACCCCTAAGGGTTCAGTGGGTTAACACAACCAAACTGTGTTTCTCTCTAATACTAAGTGACCAACAGGTGTCATGAACAAGGACAGCAACATAGAGGACGCTATCCATCTTAGTGCTCAAAACAAGTGTGACAGAAGATCCATCTTAGTACATGTCTCTGACACTTCCAAAAAAGGAAAAGACACAGGGGACACGTGCCCTACAGCTTCTCCCTGGAAGTGAAACACTCCACCTCTGCTCACATCTTATTGGCCACAGTCATACACGTGACCACGGTTCATTTCAAAATACACTGGGGAAATGCAGAACTCCCATGCATGCAGAAAGAGAAAGAAAATGTCTGTGAACTGTTCTCATCACTACTACAATGTAATAAACCTGAACATTTCTATTACCTGGGCTGTACCTGGGCAGAGTACAAGCGAGCCAGAACCTGCTAACAAAGAACATGGTAGATTACGAAAGGAAGATATGTTGGGTTTGTATTTATATTTAACAAGTGGATATTTTAAAAGAAAATCTGGAAACCATGGGTGGGCCCTCGATATTAAAGATTTAAAGGACCAATTTAAGATAGACTTACATCTTAGGACTTAAAAGGTATGCTTCAGTAAGTTGTTAAGACTTTAATGGAAATTTTTTTTTAATATTAATGAAAAAGATATTGTTCAAGTGAGTAGTGTGCTTTTGCTCATGCTGAGACCTGGTCAGATAAAGAAAAAATAGAACTATAAAAATAGTACTGGAATCCAGAACTTTGTTGAAACATTAAAATCATTCACTAAATGTTGAATTTAATTACACAATTGTTTCTTTTCTATGTATCTTGAAAATGTCATATGATTTTATATCTTTATTTTCTTAACTATTTGATAATGGTGATCTTCCTTTTCCAAGTACCAGCTGTAAAAAAAAAAAAAATGTATGTTTGTTTATTTTAGCATTCAGGAGAATAAATATGAACTAAAAAGATGAAGGCATTCAATATTAACTAAAAAAAAACAACACAAAAAACAAAAATAGAGGAGCCCATTTCCCTATAACAACGATGAAATGGGGATGGACTATAAGGGTAAATCTTCTAAAGTAATTGGTAAAATGCAAATGGATATAGTACAAAGTGACATCAAATTGTCATCTTTTTTGGAAATTGATTGCCAATGGTTTATTCTATTCATTCATGTCAAGCAATATTTTAGACATAGGATGATAGTTTAAAAATTATCAGTCAGAATTTCATAGATGTCTCCAGAACCCTCATTACATTTTTGTGACTGGTTAGTGGTTGACAGGTTTTAATTTTGTTTCACACACCCTTTTCCAAAATAACACAACTATATATGTTATTGTTGTACCTTTAAAGTTCTTCAAAGGCACCATATAGATGCTAAAAGTTTCTCTTAGACATTTAAATGAGAGTATATTTAAGGAGGGGAAGGACAAGAGAGTGCGATTTTGAAGTCATTTGGCAAACTGATTCTGTCAAGAAAGCTTAGTTTCATTCTATTTGCTGCAACAGCTTTTTTTTTTTTTTCCATAACTCCACTCTTCTTGTTCTTGTAATACATTTGGGAGGCCTGTCAAGGACTATCCACTCTCTAAATAGCTTTGCAGATTAAATTTTTAACTCTCCTCTCTTCATGCAGATGTATATTTCTGACAAAGAATTGCCCTGAGATGTCAGCTTCCATTTTTTGTCACCGGAGAGAGGGCATATAGGTGCAAGTGTGCATTCTAAAATCTCAGGTTCCTCAGGAAATGCATGCACTCATGTATGTGCTTCTCTCCAGGACCGTGCATCTGTGTTTGCTCTGTTCACCCCTTATAGATCGCCTATTCTTGCTGTATCAGCTCCATTTCCTTCAGTGGAAGAGACAAAAAAAAAAAAAAAAGAAAAGAAATAGAATTTTTATTTTTGTAAGTTGATGATAATAGTATTAATTAGCATAGGCCAAGGTGATGAAATAGTACAAAAGGAGAGCATACCAAACCTGGAGTACAGTATATCAGGCTGGTATTCTTGAACAAGTGACACCCGAGATGAACTTTAAAGGATGAGTTTGCAGGGGGAAAATAGAGAGAAAAGAGTTACAGTGTCATTACAAGCAAAGGAAACAACAAAAAGAAAATCACAAATTCATAGACATGGCATGGTCTGTATAAAGATCTTAAAAAATAAGGGCATTACTGTTCCAAACATTGAGGTAGAAGTGAGCATTTCCTGTGGTGTTCTCCATAGTTGAACTGCGTCCAGTCCTAGGAAAAGGAATGACATTCTACTAGCCAATGGCAGGACCCACTTTGGCCACATGCTTTAGCATTTGTCCACACTTCTCTGTTCATGTAGCTTTGTATCCAATTTGTAGAAAGTCCATCTGGCCCTAGAATACTTAAAGAAAGCACCACCAGTATCCATAAGCAAAAAAAGGGCAGTAGCTTTTAATGGTCCCGGTCTGACTTTTATTCCAAAATTAACCTAACAACCATAAAAAGGGCAGACTAGTGCATTAAAAGAAGCACTTCATTTATTATATGACACATGTCCTCCTCTGAGCTTAGTCAACAACTTTTCCATTGCACCTGATACCTGTATAATTTTGTTAACCAGTGTCACCCCAATAAATTCAATAAAAAGAAAACAACAACAACAACAACTAGTTATAAGACCTTGAACAAATTATTCTAATTTCATTGCCCCTCAGTTTCTCTCTGTAAAGTAATAAATTACATGATTTCTTAAGTCTTCCCATTCTAAAATCTCATGGTGCTGTGCAGTGTGACTATCTCACTGATAGTCCTAGGAAGGATATCTAAGCAAAAATAAAATGGAATATATAGAGTAGAAAAAGAAATTCCAAATCAACAAATTTATATATATATCAAAAGCATTGTGCTAATGATTTGGGGTTTATGTGTTTAAAAAGAGTATTTTCCATTTAGAAATGAATAATGAAGTAGTTATGGATTAAGTTATATGATATCTGAAATTGACTTCATAGGAATCTAATAGTTTGGGGAGATGAGTGGTAGTAGATAAAAAGATAAATTAAGCAAGAGATCCATTAATTGACAGTTGCTGTGATTGTGTGATGAGCACTTAGGAGTTCATAGCTCTGATTTTGAGCACATTTGAAGTTCTGCATAATAATGTTCTGTAATTAGTGCTTCTATATTGTTCAAGAAAAAACACTAAGGTATAGAATGACATATTTGTATTTATTTATATTTTAAATATATTTTTTATTGATTTCAGAGAGGAAAGGAGAGGGAGAAACATGTATTATCAATTCAAAAAAGCAAAAATTATGGCTCTAAAATGAAATGGAGACAAAATGATCTTTTTTAAATTATTGAGATATTTTACATTATCTTTTAAAAATATTTTTATTTTTATTTTTTTTTTAAATATATTTTTTATTGATTTCAGAGAGGAAGGGAGAGGAAGAGAGAGATAGAAACATTAGTGATGAGAGGGAATCATTGATTGGCTGCTTTCTGCATGCCCCCCTACTGGGGACCGAACTCAGGCATGTGCCTTTGACAGGAATCAAACCCAGGACCCTTCAGTCCACAGGCCGACACTCTATCCACTGAGCCAAACCGGCTAAGGCCAAAATGATCTTTTTAACAAATAGTGTATTGTTGGTTTGTTTGTTTGCTTTTTAAAAATATGTTTTTATTTATTTTTTAGAGAGAGAGGTAGAGAGGGCTAGAAACATCAATGATGACAGCGAATCACTAATTGGCTGCCTCCTGCATGCCCTCTTCTGGAAATCAAGCACACAACCTGAGCATGTGCCCTGACCAGCAATTGAACTAGCGACCTCTTGGGTTGAAGCTCAACCACTGTGCCACACTGACCAGGTCAGATAGTGCATTTCTAATTAGGTATCCATATGAGAGAACAAATGAACTTTAATCCTTACCTAACACTGCATGTAAAAATCAACAACAGATGGATTGTCGATCTAAATTTGAAGGGTAAACAATAAAGCTTTTTGAGAGAGGAAGAGGAAGAAAGAGATAGAAACATCAATGATGAAAGAGAATCACTGATCAGCTGCCTCCCACATGCCCTACACTAGGGATCGAGCCCACAACCTGGGCATGTTCCCTAACCCAGAATCGAGCTGAGACTTCCTGGTTCATAAGTAAATGCTCAACCACTGAGCCATACCATGAGGGTAGCAATGACTTCTTAAATAGGACGCAAATATTTTATGGTAATAAATTGGAGTTCATTAAAATTATGAGCTTCTTAATTCAAAAACATTATTTTACAAATGAAAAGACCCAATCTAGCAGAAAATATTTGCAATAGCTATAATGCATGCATTGAACCCAGAAATTATATCTACCATATATATTTTTTAAGTATCACAATAGCAATAAAAATGACTGGCACACTAATTTAAAATATGTTTTAACTTTCTAGTTCTTAAGGGTAGATGCACACAGTGACTTCCTTTAAATGAGTGGAAGGGGAGGAGAAAAAAAGAGGAACTTTCTGGTAGAAAAACTTGACAAGTGCTACCTAAGCCAGGTGATCAAGGCCAATATCAAGTGATAACTCATGTGGATCACATGTACCCTTCATATGTGGTAAAAGTGGCTCTTAACTTCTGTGATCTTTCTCTCCAAAACCCATAACCCCAATCTAAAAACATCAGACGAATCCCAATTGAAGAACATGTACAAAATACCTCACCAGTAGGTGTCAAAACTGTCAAGATCATCAAAAACAAAGAAAGACTAAGAAATTTTTACAACCAAGAGGAGCCTAAGAAAACATGATAAATAAATGGAATCCAGCATCTTGGATGAGATTCTAGAACAGAAAAAAAGACATTAGGTAAAAACAAGACAATCTGAACGGTCTTTAGTTAATAATCCATTAATATTGATGGTTCATTAACTGTAAAAAATGTACTATATTAACATAACACGTTAATAATGGGGGTATCTCAGTGAGACCTTATGTGGAGACCACACTGAGAAGGAGAGAGTCCCAGCTGGTTCCACCCCCTAGCTGTTCAGGGGTTCCAGCCTGGGCTCCAGAATGTGAATGAAGAAACCATGAAGCCCACTTACCCTAGCCTCAGCAACCTCATGACCCATAGTACCATCAGAAATAACTGTTGTTTCAAGACACTAGGTTTGGGGGAATTTATAATACAGCAATGATAATTTTTTAAAATATATTTTATTTATTTTTTTTATAGAGAAGAAGGGAGAGGGATAGAGAGTTAGAAACATCGATGAGAGAGAAACATCGACCAGCTGCCTCCTGCACACTCCCTACTGCGGATGTGTCCGCAACCAAGGTACATGCCCTTGACTGGAATCGAACCTGGGACCCTTGAGTCCGCAGAGGCTGACACTCTATCCACTGAGCCAAGCCGGTTAGGGCTACAGCAATGATCATTCTGAACACATCCCCAGAGAAGAAAGGAGCCAGTTGCAGAAGAAAGGAAGTTAGGAGGAGACATTTGCAAGAGCAAGATGAGGCTGTGTTCTCGCAACCTCTGGGCCATCCCCACCCCCTATGGATGCTTACACTTTCAAGTAAGGAGGGCTATCATACAAAAAACAAACAAACGGAAAACATTGGGTCCCCATAAAGCTAATCAAAAGAAGCAGATGCTGCTTTCCTGCCATCCAGATAGAAGATGTGCTCCAAGTGAGCAGATCAGAGATAGTTGACAACAGCTCAGGCAGGGCAAGAGGAGGACTTGGTTAGGATGATGAAGTCCCGTTGGAGCAGGTGAAACCCAGCTTAACAAGTGCAGATCTGCAGTTAGCAGCTCTATACAACTGGGTGAACCTTCCTCCTTCCCTTATAGCCTGTGGCAGTGGTTGGCAAACTCATTAGTCAACAGAGCCAAATATCAACAGTACAATGATTGAAATTTCTTTTGAGAGCCAAGTTTTTTAAACTTAAACTATATAGGTAGGTATATTGTTATTAACTTAATTAGGGTACTCCTAAACTGGCCTTTGCTAAAAATGTCCTCAATCTGATTGAGGTACGTTCGCTAAGGTTGACCCCTTCTAACTCTCCCATTCACACTCAACTTGTGCATGAATTGCTCGTGCCGCCCGCCTGCGCTACAACCAACCAACAACCCCCACTTCTTCTAACACCACTTCTTCAAAATAGACGGACCCAGGTCCAAAACCGACTTCTGCACATGGGCCACAAATCGCACTGTACGTGCATGCCCGCACGTGGTATTTGGTGGAAGAGCCACACTCAAGAGGCCAAAGAGCCGCAGTTTGCCGACCGACCACTGGCCTGCGGTCACACTGCAGCTCCACCTCCTTGCTAATAGAAACTAAGGCCAGTAACTTATCTCCTCTGTGGCTCAGTTTCTCCATACAAAACAATTAAGTCACTAATAATACCTAACTCATAAATTAGAGGATTATGACGGTTAAATGAACGCTTACATGTGAAGTGCCTTGATAAGTGACTGGTACATGGTAATGACTCAATAGGTTTAAACTCATTACTATTGTTACCAGGGCTTTGGGGAATACAATTAGGAGCTAAATCCAGAGAAACAATGAAAGTTTCTGCTAACCATGTGAGTATTGTTATTTGGGGTACTTCTGTAATTCTGACCCTTTCATAACATGTGAAATCTGGCATCTATTGGTTAAAGTAGAGGAATGCATATTTGTAGACCAATAGGACATCATTTATTTCCTGTCAAGTTGGCAAGATTTTTTTAAAATATATTTTATTGATTTTTTCACAGAGAGGAAGGGAGAGGGATAGAGAGTTAGAAACATCGATGAGAGAGAAACATCGATCAGCTGCCTCCTGCACACCTCCTATTGGGGATGTGCCTGCAACCAAGGCATATGCCCTTGACCGGAATTGAACCCGGGACCCTTCAGTCCAAGGGCCGACCACTCTATCCACTGAGCCAAACTGGTTAGGGCTAGTTGACCAAAATTTGTTAAAATATAACCCTCAATGCTGGTGAAGGTGAAATGAATGAAATGAGTACCCAAACAGGATTAGTTGATAATCTAAAGCAAAATATTCATTGTAGAGCCAACTTAACGATATGTATAGAATGCCATAATATTTCAATCCTCTGTTAAACACACAGCAATATAGCTATCCTATGTAAATAAATAAGAATTTAGGAGAGATGCACTTTGAAAATAAATCTAAAACACATTCTCTCTCGATGGCAACAGGATTAGACTCAGAAGAGTGATTTGACACGTTAGAAAGCTCACAGCTTCCTCCCAGAGGAAAGAGAAAACGAGGGACAGGACCCAGGGCTACACAACAGAACCAAGATGGCAGCATAGGTTAACGCCGGAGATTGCTGCTTTGAACAACCAATTCAAATTACGCCTGAAACAGGCAACGGACACCATCCAGAAACACAGGAGGGCTGGCTGAGTGGAAATTCTACAACTAGGAGTAAAGAGAATATCATACCCAGACTCAGAGGAG
>NW_006292334.1:1819886-1830994 GCF_000327345.1 Myotis davidii | reverse complement strand
GACTATATCCCAGGAAACCAGAAACACCAGTCTGAAAGGATATATGCACCCCTACGTTCATAGCAGCACAATTTATCATAGCTAAGATTTGGAAATAGTCTAAGTGCCCATCAGCAGATGAGTGGATTAAAAAACTGTGGTACATCTACACAATGGAATACTACACTGCTATAAAAAGGAAGGAACTCCTACCATTTACAACAGCATGGATGGACCTGGAGAGCATTATGCTAAGAGAAATAAGTCAGTCAAAGATAAATATCACATGATCTCACTCATTTATGGAATATAATGAACACCTAAACTGATGAACAAAAACAGATCCAGAGAGAGAGCAGCATCGATCAGACTGTCAAACCTCAAAGAGAAGGTAGGGGAGGGGGGGGGTGAGGGGGAGAGATCAAGCAAAGGACTTATATGCAAGCACATAGGCCTAACCAATGGACATGGACAACAAGGGGGTGATGGCATGAATGGGGGGTAGGGGATAATGTGGGGACAGGGACACATATGTAATATTTTAATCAATAAAAAATATTAAAAAAAGAATTTAGGAAAATATTTGTTTATTAATACATCCTTTGTAATAGAAAAAAGATTAAACAAACAAAAAAGCTATATTTCTGACAATAGCCAGACCATACCCTACAATATTACATAGGCGTTAAAGATGGTGGTTTTGAAGAATATGTAATGACAAGAGGACATGTTCACTACAGAAAACCTTGGGTACTGTTGAAACCCATTAAACAAAAACTACCACAAAGTTGGGTTTATTTAGCTTGCTGTAGCAAGGAAGAGCGCACTGCAGAAAAAAGTTAGGAGCACCTGTGCAATGAGGCTTTGAGAGCGGCTATTTATTAAATTTGAGCTGGTGCTAGATGATTGTAAGGAAGAATGACAGAAGCCAAGGTCAGTTGTGAATTGGATGCTGCCAAGTAGTTGAATAATTTGGTGGTTGGGATCTTAATTTCTATCCAGGAAGTGGGAAGCTAAAATACTAGTATAACTAGATTAGTCACTGGTAAGGAAGTAGTGATCACTCAAGACAGGAATGCTAGTCTTTTTGTGTGTGTGCTCTTGTCTTTGTCCTGTTATAAACATCTGTATCTTGTGCAAAACATTTAAGTTCCATTGTAAAACTCTCATTTGTTTTTTACCAAGGATTTCACCTTCTTTGGTTGACAGCAGAATCAATTTTTACTTTTTCACTGCAATGTAAATCCTAGTTACATAAAAAAAAGAAAATCCATCCAGAAATAGCAAAAATCATGGAAAGAAATATATCAGCACATTAAAAATAATAAATTATGGATTGTGGAGTTCTAGAAATTTTTGTTTTAATCTTTTTTCTGTAGTGTGTTTCTATTTTTTTACACTAAGCATATATTACTTTGCAATCAAAAAGTAATGAATAATAATTTTAGAAAATGTATGTGTTGTCCTACAAGAATAAATTCAGTAAATTATTTCATAAAAAGAGAATTTTATTCCACTACTATCCTGAGTAATGATATCTGATAGCAAAGCTTGAATGAGGCTTTTCCCCTGTCTCTTGTCAATAGTATTCAGGCACCTTCTCCATACAAAAAGATAATTCCCTAGAGAAGAGGACTGATTTACCTTGATCTTTGGTGGCTTATAGGAACTGAAATGGATGTGGGAGAGGTTTCCCTCCCAGCCAATCCTGATAACAATTTATATTTTCTGCTAATGGGATTGGCACAGAGAGTACGTAAGTGGCTATATGAAGGCCGACGGCATGAATCTACAAACAATCTCATCCTATCTCTCCACTCAAGCACCTCCCATCCCATCCAGAGGTACATTTTCCTCTGGTCATTAGTGAGTTAAATCAGAGGTTCTCACCCTTAGTTCCACCATGACACACATGGTAGAGTTTATCCATATTTATTACAAGCTCCTATGATTTCACTGACACTATTTGTCTGGTAAAGCCTAAAACTAAAATAATCTGTAATTTCCAAAACTCTTAAATTACCACTAACCTTTTCATAATGACCACAACAAATATATAAATGGTTCTAAGCTTTTCTCTTCCATTTAAGACAAATGATCTTGATCATTTACTATGATTGAAAATCACCAAATTCATTACAAAACTGGAAGTGTTACCTCTCAAGAATGACTTTCAATATTCCCAGAGAAATGGCATTGGATTCTAGTCTTAAAGAATAAACATGAGTTGGCCAGACAGAAAGTGAATGGGAATATGGCATTCCAGAAAGAGGAAACAAAATGTCAAAAATAGAAAGTATGGAAAGCATGATCATTTGAGAGATACAAGAAGTTTAAGGTCGCTAGAGCAGGGAGGGGGAAAGAATGACAGGAAATCCAAAATAAATTCATTCTATAAGCATTAGCTAAATAGCACGAGTAGAAATTGATTTTAAAAAAAAAGAATTTACTATCCTTGTAAATTGTTTTTGGGAATGAAAATTATGGAAGACAATATGAAGGTGCCTCAAAACATTAAAAATAGAGCTACAATATGATCCAGTAATTCCACTTCTGGGTACATATCCAAAGGAAATTAAATCAGTATCTCAAAGAGATATCTGCACTCCCATGTTTATTGCAGCCTTATTCATAATAACTAAGTTACGGAAGTAACCCAAGTGTCCATTGATGGATAAGTAGATAAAGAAGATGTGGTACATACATACTCAATGGAATATATTCCATGAGAAAGAGGAAATCCTGCCATTTATGACAACTTGGATAAACCTGGGGGACATTATGGTAAGTGAGATGAGAAAGACAAACACTGTCTGATCTCTTTTATGTGTGGAATCTTAAAAAAGGTTGAACTCACCCTGGCCGGTTTTGCTCAGTGGGTAAAGCATCGGCCCGCAAACTGAAAGGTCCTGGTTCAATTCCGGCCAAGGGCATGTACCTCCATTGCAAGCTCAATCCCCAGTCCTTGGTTGGGGTGTGTGCAGGAGGCAACCAATCAGTGTGTCTCTCTCACATCAGTGTTTCTCGGCTCTTGTTTAAGAATAAAAGATTATGCCCTGGTTAGTGTGGCTCAATGGGTAGAGGGTTCGCCCATGTGTTCTATCCCTCCACTTACCCCCCCAATCAGGGTGTGTACAGGAGGCAACCAATCAATTTGTCTCTCTCACACTGATGCTTCTCTCTGTGTGTCTCTCCTCCTTCCTTCCACTCTGTCTAAGAATTAATGGAAAAATATCCTTGGATGAGGATTAACAGAAAAATAAATAAATAAATAAATAAATAAATAAATAAAATCCTCTCATTAAAAAAATAAAATAAAGTTGAATTCATAAAAACAGAGTAGAATGGCAATCACTGGTGGCTGAGTGGAGAGAGGGTAGAAAAATGGTCAGATGTTGGTCAAAGAGTACAAGGTTGCGGTTATGTAAAATGACTAAGTCTAGAGATTTATTGTACAACATGGTGATTATAGTGACTACATATTGAATATTGAAAATATGCTAAGGGAGTAGATATCAGGGTGCTCTTAACACACACAAAAATGGTAACTATGTGAGGAGATAATGTTAATTATCTTGACTATAGTAATCATTTTACTATGTATGTGTATATCAAATTATCATTTTGAGAATTGTACGATATATGCTTACAGTTTTTTAAATATTATTTTAAAGTAAGGGATACATGTATATAGTTCAAAATTCAGACGTTACAGAAGGATATACAGTGAAAATTCTACTCACCCTTGTCCTCAAATCATCCAAACACTTTAGAAACTACTGTTACCAGTTTTTATGCATCCTGTCAGAGATATTTGTGCATAAACAAATACATATACATATTTTACTTCATATTTTTGCTCAAATGGCACCATACTCTACACATTAAGAAAGTCACACTGCCCTTTTTTTACTTCACCAAGTATCAACATTTAAAGAACTTGCTCATTTTCTGGATGGCTATATAGTATTCCATTGTGCCAATGTACCAGTCCCCACTTATTGTCATTTATGCTATTTCTTATCTCCTTTCCTGTGAATTTATAATTTATAATCCTGCTTATAAAGAATATATGTGCACAAAAAAGAATCCAGTCAATACAGGGTGGTATAAAGAGGAAAATAAATTCTTCCAAAATCTTAGCACCCAGAGTCAACAATTTTTCAGTAAATAATCTTACATACATCATTCAGTACAGATCCAATAGGATATATACTAGGACAAACTTTCCTACCTCCTGGCCTAACACTGGGGAAAGCATACACATCGAAGCAAAACAAATTTGGTCTGGTTCTATAATAAGGGATGCTTGACATTGTAACCCAAAGCAGAATGATAATAGCTTTTTTTACTATCCTAATCCAATTTGCAAAAAAATAGAATCAAAGCCATGTGAACAGAGATATATGAATTTTTTATGTAATCCACATTAGGGAGGTTAAAGGGAAAATTTACCTTGCAATTTTGCTTAATTGATGTTATGGGCCAAACCCACATTTTTCTGTTTTCTATATCCTCCTATTCCTTGGTTTACTCCTGGATTTTATTAGAACACACCCAGAAGTAGCTACTTTTACCAATAGTTGAAAGTAAATTTTCTAACTATTGTGGATCAGGAAATATCTTATAAATGGTCCAATATTTCATTTGTCTGATTTTAGATTTTAAGGTTAAAAATGGTTTTCCTTAGAACTTTGAATGTCATTAACTTGTAGCTTCCTATCTTATTTTGGGAAAAATCTGTGTCTATGTAATTCATGTTACTGTACTAATAACACATTTTGATTCTCTTGTGGGTTTGTGTGTGTAACTATCTGCAGCAAATGACTACCTTATTAGACAGCACAGATGCACAGCCTCCTTACCTTCAAGTCGGGAAATTTTTCTTCCATTAGTTCTTCGATGACTTTTCCACCTACGTTTCTCTCTTCCCTCGTTTGAAAGATCTTATTTTTCAGGTATTGAACTTTAAAAAATAATATTTTATGTCTCTTTTGTTTCTTGTTCTGTTTGCTGTCTGTCTTTTTGCTCTACTAACTAATAGGTTTCTTATACTTATCTTACCACTTGTTTGATTTTTTTTTGGGGGGGGGGGAATTGTTCTTCAATTTTTTGTCTTTATCACAACTTTCTACTCTTTGTAAATTTATGAGTCAATACTTTCGCAGATGCCTTTTTATTAGAATTTATTATGCCTTGCTTCTCCATATCATTATTCTCCTCCTTTGGTGTCCCTCTTTCATATTGAAGAACTTTCTCAAATGTTTGATAATCCTTGATTGAGTAGCCATAATTACAATACACTAAGCAGCCGATTAGAAGATTTCTGTACCAGAATTATTGACTTTTGCACTTGATTTTAGGTTCATCAGAATACCAGCCAATTTGCTAAGGGAACAGCACAAAAATAATGTGGAGTTCTTTCCTCTGAGGCCACTCCCTTTCTCCAGAGAACAAACCTCCAGTCTCTTGCCTGTAATGTTCAGGGAGTGGAGGGACTGAACTTGTGACTGTGTTATCATCTATGTTGGATGAGGAAGGGACTGTGGGTTGGTTATCCTACATATAAATTTTCAACAGGCCGTCCTTTCTTTATCCACATTTCTCACCTTGCACTCTGGTTTCTCCTAGATCTAAGCCTCTGTAAGTTTCTAAGAGGCAAATTGACTCCCTTGCTGATATTCTCCTTTATGAATATCAAAGTTGTGTCTTTCTTTGTCCTACTACATGAATTATCATGCTTGCGTCTGCTTTTCATCTTTCAGAATTACTGAGACCTCTTAACGCCTCAAGCATACTCTCTTGTTCTTCAACTTTTATCTACTATTATCTATTTTTATCTATTATCTACTTCTATGGGTTTATATGTGTTTATTCCTTTTATAACATTTCAGAGGGCTCTTTAGAGGAGCAGAAATAAACATGTTCTATCTCCCATCTTCAAACAGAAGCTTCTGGTTTTCCTTTTCAAACATACAGTAATTATCACTAATTTTGTAGATCACTGTTATTCAAAAATAACCTAAATAGCTAAACCATATTCTCAGGTACCACCCTAAAAAACTATGGTTTGGAATAGCTACATTAAGTGATACATATATTCAGTTTTTAACTAACGTTTGCACTGACTTTTTAGTTTTGTTTAAAATCTAATTGATGTGCCGGCTGGTGTGGCTCAGTGGTTGAGTGCCGACTTATGAACTAGGAAGTCAGGGTTTGACTTGTGGTCAGGGCACATGCCCAGGTTTCGGGCTCAGTCCCCATTAGGAGGTGTGTAGGAGGCAGCTGATCAATGATTCTCTCTCATCATTGATGTTTCTATCTCCCTCTCACTTCCTCTCTGAAATCAATAAAATAATATTTTAAAAATAAATAAATATAAAATCTAATAGGTGCTCTAAACCCCATTTTGAGAAGAATGCCATACATGTTTCTCAAAAATGAAAATATTTTATAATAGCTATTAATGTTGCCACAAAATTTTAATAGAATTCTTCTAAAGTGTCAATATCTGCTGTGTAATTTGAAGCATGCACATTCATTACACTTTATATAATTATCGATCATTATATATCTTATATCACATATATCATATATTATCCTATATATGTGTTCTTGGTTTTATATTTGTAAATTTTTAAAATATATATATATTTATTTATTTCAGAGAGGAAGCGAGAGGGAGAGAAAGAGAAATATTAATGATGAGAGAGAATCATTGATTGGCTGCCTCCTGCATCCCTCCTGCTGGGGATCGAGCCTGCAACCCTGGCATGTGCCCTCAGCCAGAATCAAACCTGGGACCCTTCAATCCACAGGCTGACACTCTATCTACTGAGCCAAACCAAGTAGGGCTATATTTGTAATTTATTTTTATTGTAAATAGTTCATTTTTCCTACCTTTGGCAGTAGGCCTTCATTCTTTTCTTTCCTTTTTCATAATTCAGAAAATATAGTCTATTGTGGTTCATTTGGGACTTTTTTAAGTAGTTACTTTTTAACTTTCAAAATTTATTTAAGTATTTCTCAATTTAACTAGGAAGTTGAAATAGTGCTTATTAATTTATCAATGTGAAAGTATAAGTGTTAGCTCACATTTTCCATGAGCAATTATATTTTGATTTGCTTGGATATATATTTAAATGATGCATACAAATCTATATATTAAGATTTCTGTTGTGACATGTACTTAAATTGATTTTTTCTGTCCATATAGTTCCTAGGAATCCTTAAGCTTAATTAGCACTATGTATAGCACTATTATAAATAGGGTCCTAATAATGATATATATATAGCCATTAAAAACTTGTTTTAACTTAGTATATATTAATATCCATTTATTCATGCATCACTCTTTTGAAGCAGGGCCAAGATCTTTTCTTTGAATATAGATCTTCTAATTAGAGTTCTTATTTTTACAGCAAAATTCATGCCCATAAAGTATTGTCTACTATTTTTAGTTTGGATTTCTTTAGAATTGAGTTCTTAATTAGATCTGCAAAACAATGTGTACAGAGTTGAGACTGTGTGTTTTTTCCTCAAGAAGGTTGGAAATCTTTTATTGCAATTTATTTGATCAAGTCTTAAAGTGTTCAACAGCTTTCACAGAGACAAATATTTGGCATATTTTTTATTGGTTGTTATAACACTTGCACTAGATAATTACAATGAAAAGTACAAATTTGGGGGAAGGGGATAGAACTAACTTTTGGTAACCATACAATTCAACTGGCGAGAGTAGAAATACATGGCTATTAGCATGAAGGCCATAAACTGCTGGGACCGGGCACTTTTACAGAAGGAAGGAAGAGCTGATTTAAAATAGAGGCTCATAGATTGACTTTTGTGTCACTAGAGTATATCCAAAATCCAGGGGGATAAATAAACCACAACATTAGGAAGAGGATAGCTCAAAGCTGAAAGTATAGAAGAGCAAAATTGAAGACACTAAAGCAGACAAAGAAGATATTAACTTGAAATTTCTTTTGTTTACTTCAGCCATTGAATGCATGGATGCATTTTGTCATTGCTGTTTCTTGTTTTTCCCAACAGTTTGAGTTGCTGTGTATGGGAGTGACAAAATATCACAAAAATGTTATTAAACAATGTTATTTGTGAAGATAAAAATTTAGTAAAGAAAAAAAAAGATTTAATGAAATATTATTCACATGTCAAAAAAATTATACTAAAAATTCCCAGCAGTTTTGGTAAAGAGGGGAGTATACCAAAGGCATTACTTAACAATTTTGAGAATATTTTGAATGAAATTTCAATAACAGGTAAAACTATCAGATCAAATTTTTAAAGTCTATTTTTATAGTGAACTCTTTGACATCAAAACACTTTTATTTGGTAAAGGTTTGGTAAATACATGACCAAGTTCATCAAAAGACAATATGATAGTTATCCATACAAATGAAAATTAAATTTTCTCTAAGTTTCTAAAGTTTCCATATACCATATATCCTTGTTGACCCATTTTTGGAAGCTAAATAAAAGAACTGATTTATTATCTTACCAATGGAGTATTTCTTGATGTTCACATTGTTAGTAGTAGAAAGTCAATGTTACTATTATCTATATTGGGTGTCAGAGCTGTGGAGATGTACAGTAGTCCCCTGTTATCCACAAGGAATACATTCCAAGACTCCCAATGGATGCCTGAACCACAGATGGTACAGAACCCTATATATACTATGTTTTAACTTACACATACATACCTATCATAAAGCTCAATTTATAAATTAGGCACAGTGAGAAATTAGCAACAATAACTAATAAGAAAATACAGCAATTATAACAGTACTAGAGGCCCGGTGCATGAAATTCACCAGGGGGGGGGGGCCCTCAGCCAGGCCTGCGCCCTCTCACAATCCGGGACCCCTTGGGGGATGTCCACCTGCCAGCTTAGGCCTACTCCCCAGGTGATCAGGCCTAAGCTGGCAGTCAGACATCCCTCTGGCAGCCAAGGAGCCCTCAGCCACAGTCAGACATCCTTAGCGCTGCTGCAGAAGCTAGAGAGGCTCCCACCACTGCTGCTGCATGCTTGCAGCTGTCAGCCCGGCTTGTAGTTGAGCAGAGCTCCCCCTGTGGGAGTGCACTGACCATCAGGGGGCAGCTCCTTCATGGAGTGTCTGCCCCCTGGTGGTCAGTGAGTGTCATAGTAACTGATAACCACTTCCCTGCCAGCCTGATTGATGCCTAACTGCTCCCCTGCCAGCCCAATCGCCCCCAACTGCCCTCCTCTGCCGGCCATCTTTGAGGGAGGGGAGTCAATCAGCATATTCCCTCTTTATTAGATAGGATAATGCAATTCAAATTATGTGAATATGGTCTCTCACAAAATATTTCACTGTATTGTGCATACAGCATGGATACTTATGAATTATTTATGGCATTTTCCATTTAATATTTTTGGACCATAGTTGACCACAGGTAACTGAAACCACAGATGAGAGATACTTCTGTAGAAGTATCAGGTGGTCACTATCTTGACCACTACAAGTCCAATGAGAACAAAAAGGCAAACACTCGTGAGAAGTTAACAAACACCCCAAAATAATATGGGATAAATAGCCAGTATGTAGTCTAGAAATGTAGTCTCAAAGATCTTACCATTTTTACATCCTAATTTATTAAAAATGTAAAATATAATTATGCCTATAAAACATCATTCCATATTCTGTTAATGATTTGACAACTTAATCAACTTCTCAGTGATTGCTTTTATTTTTCTTTTTCAGTGCTTTACACTTTACCTACATGACTGCTGAAATAATTTATGCCACCTCTGTGTTAGGCATAGACCAGTTTATGAAAATAGCTATGTAAAAACATATGTACACGTCATTGTGCCTGGTAGTTTTACAATTTATAGCCTTTGTAAACTAAGCATCCAAATGGTATCTTGATAGCCTTTATAATAATAAACCAAACACAGTTACAATTGACATTTTTCCTGGATTAATTTGTATATTGCATGATCTATATCTCACTCTTATCTGTTCCATGTCAGAACCCTTTGTTCTACAAGATTTCTTTTCTTGCAGTATTGATCCTTATTGATTTTAACCTAGTACAATAGTGAATAATTAAATATTTTCTCAAAGAAACAAGTCTTTTCCTCTTTTCAATATGACCTTCACCCGATGTTCAAATAGTCCCAGCATTATTGAGGAATCTTTTTAGTGCAAACTTGACCTCTGTTGTCCTACTTTGAAAATGCACTTGATTGCTAACAAGAGCTTTTAGAAATGTAACAGTGCTGATTTGTTAGATAATGAAATCCAAATTGTTCTAGAAAAAGGTGCAATTATACAGCATGTAATACACAAATAAATTGACTTAATGTTACATTATAATGAAAACTGTGCAAAATCCTCTACACAAGCACAATAAAATAATAAAAAGTAATAGAACAGGTAATAGATGTAAAATAAATGCTAAAAAAGTAGTTCAAATCATTTTCATACCAGTCAAAAGATACTGAGGAGGGCGCATCCAATCACAATAAAACACCAGAATGAAACACTTCTAAATAGTAATATAAATTTTTGTGGACACTTCATGTCCCATGATGTGGAATTGACATATAGTTTGATTTTCTTTTTCCTAATGTAAGCCCCAGTTTTACAGTCCTAGTGAAAACATTTTATTGCTGGGGATGTATTAGACATGGTTCATTTCCCTTCTCAGTATGGCTTTAATTTTCCACATCCATGGCTTGACACAGACCCAAACACCAGAAGATGGCTGTCTGCTATAAACTGTTTGGTTTTCTTTGATTGCTTTACAATTTAATCTATAGTTCATTCCATTAACCCTTTCCATTTTAATGCTGCCAAGTCCCCCAGCTCCTTAATATAAAGATAAACTTCCCCAAACATTTATGTTGATTCCGGTTTCTCATGCCCAGAGCAATATGCGCTGGGGTGGGGAGGAGGAGAAAGGAAATGTTTCTTTCCTATTTAACTTTTTCGGGGCCCTGGGTAATTGCAGAATAATTGACATTTTGCAATGAGGGGGTTTCGCTTTTGCTTCATAATACATTCATCATTATTCATTCATTGGGTTCAGTGATATTCATACTGATCTGCTGAGCCAAGAAAGTGCCACTGTCATTCTAACTT
>NW_006292334.1:1814568-1819772 GCF_000327345.1 Myotis davidii | reverse complement strand
CCAAAATGCCTATTTTGCAGATGAGAAAAACTGCCTTTCCCTGGCTGCGGTGTTGTCACATCCGATATCCCGTTCCTTCCGGCAGAGAAAGTGTATCTGGGAGGGTCACCGGATCAGCCTGTGCCTCGGGGCGGCTCGCCTTCAGTACAAAAGACTGAGCTCAACTCACGTTAGTCTTCTAGGTGGCCTATCGGCGGTGACGGACTGCCAGCTCGGCTGTGGGCGAGCCGTGATGACTGCCTTGAAATGCTAAGTGCTTAATTAAGGACCTTTCATATCAGTTATTGAGGCCTCCATCTCCCATAGCCCTGGGCGTTGTACTTTACCGAGGGCTCCCTGGAGCCAGAGCCAACTTTATTGCAGTGACAAGTAGAGAAAGAGAGAGAAACAAGTGGTTTCAATCCTCACCCAGCCTTCCCCAAATCTAAATACAACCTGACAGCAGACTAGTCATAGTTGGCCGACTCCTAAAAATACACCGTTTTCATGTTCGTGGAAATACAGCAAAGTTGTGTCTCTCCGCAGCGATGATCAAGCTCATTGTCCGCAGCCGGGTAGCAAGCACCGGGCTCAAGCCTGGCCTTCCCCTGGCTCACCGAGAGGGCTGCACCCCATGGAGGTATTTTAAAAGATGGAACCATGTTTGGTCCCGTGCCCCTGGCCCCCTGTTTTCACTAGCCCTGATGTCACTTTAAAAGTTCGTCTTCAACAGCGTATGATGGTGATCAGTTCTGCCTATAGCTTCTAACTATTTTGCTCTTTTACAGTGGAAGCTCTAAGTTAATCACCTGAAAGCACTCCTATATATCTCCATTGCCAAACGCGTTTAAAGTTACTAAATAATGTGAGATACGTTTTAAAAAGCTACAGTTGCTGGTATCTGTTATCTTGATTAATGGTAAGTTGCCTGATCACTGACAGTATAATGCAATGAATTTTAAAGCAAAGTACAGAAAGAATATAGATTGCCTACACCTATCTGGCCAGGTAAACATGCATAGTCCTCATTTGTTGAGAGAGAAAAAAATAGAGTGCCTTTGACCACACACGTGAAAGAATACAAAAAGTATATTTTTAAAAACTAAAATAGAAGAATCACTAGCAAATAATTTCGACTGTGATTTGCAATGAACATACCCTGGCAAAGAGAGCATCTATAAAACAACGTGTGAGACATTGCACTGCAGTGTTGACATATAACAGCTAGGAGAGTTGATTGTGTGTGCTGATGGGTGTTAACTAAATGGGTGGGTGGTAGCCATTTCACAAAATAGACATATATACGAGATCATTATGTCCTACATCTAAGACTAATGCCATGCTCTCAATAATTAAAATAAAAAGTTTAGGGTCCTGGGATGTTTGCAGACCACTTCTTCTATCTCTGTAGAAACTACATGAAAAGACATTTCGTGGTATCAAATCATTCCCAACTCAAATGCTAACCACCACTATCTCTCCTAATACACTTTGGATTCATTTACTAATTAAATTTCTTACCCTTTCGTTGAGAATTTTTTTTGTATTTATATGTGTAGATATTATTGTTATATTTATATACTTAAGTGGATGCATATTAATATCTAAAAGGTAATCACAGATATGCATTTTATTTTTCAGGCAAAGTAAAGTAGGCTTTGAACAGCAACGAATGACATTGAACCTCTCAAGATAGATGGAATTCAATGTGGACACTCTCTGTTGGTTCTAAATGATCAGGTTAATAGAAGAATTTTGATGGAGGAGCATAACATGATCTCTTATTTGTTTCCAGAGTGAGTAGGAGAGAGCACCTTGGTGACTTACCATTTATGAATCAGAACTGGGCTTTAGCCCTTATGATATCAAACTTCTGCACTGTGCGTGCCCATCTGAGAAGAAGCCGTCCACTTTGGATGTTGCCTTTTTTTCTGAAACTGCACCTCACACTTAAATGTGAATCTCTGCTCCTCTATCCCAATTATAGGGACCTTAAAGGGGATATTTTATGATTTGAAAATCCACCTTTATTGTCTATCTTACTGTTAGAATTGAGCAGATAATACAGTTCAACTTTCCACATCCTGGTTAAGTTTAGAAACATGGATCTATGGGGCTGAATAGTAAATAGTACCTGATTTAGCCATGACTTAGCTTTACAACAAAGAACAAAAATATTGGTACTAGTGTTCTGATCAAATGACAATCTGGTTGCATTTGAACCTGGTCATTCAGATATTACCTTAGCCACAGATTTGAAATATTTTTATCAAATACTTAAGAATCCATTCCCACCCACGCCCTACTCTCCCACCCTCACCCCTACTCTCCTACCCTCCAAGGAGCTAAGGGGTTGCATTGATACTACAGGTGGTCGATATAAACAATATTTAATTAGAGAAACTAACAATTGGATGGGGTGTGGTAGTGAGGAAACAATAGAACTTTGCAAGAAAAGAGTAGATTTTACATTGGTTTCAAGAACTCAGCTCTCCTTTTTTTAGCATTAACATCTGACATGTGTATGCTTCCATCAGTCTTAGGAACATCGGCATTTACCTTTCTGTAATATAAAGCTAAGACCACAATCCACTGTTAGAATTTAATTCTAAGAAAAGATTAATTGCAGCAAATGTTATGTGAGGAATTTTATTTGTATCTTAAAGTCAAGTGGGTGCAAATAAATTAGATATATATATATGATTTTAAAACACTAAATAAATCAAGAATACAAAATTAATAAAATAAAATAATTTGCAAAAACCAAGTCATACTGATATTTTTCCATCTTCAATTCACTTGTACCTCAAGATACTGAATGACACAGCTTGCTTTCTCATAGGTAAATGTCCAAATACTAAATACATAGCTACATGTTTATTTTATTGCATATTACTTTATTTGCATATAACATGCTTACCCTGAAATTATTTGCACAGACTTTAACCTGGCCCCCTAAAACAATCTGTGTCTATCCAGTTGGAAGAAAGCATAGAAAATACTTTGAATCATTATTCATTAGCATACATGAGCTTTCGTAATCACATACAGAAATCCAAAAATGTCCAATACTTTAAACTCTACTAATAAGACTGAATACGGCAGATAATCTTGTGAGATGCAATACACAGAAGAAGTAGGAGCATTTTTCGGGTTTGTTTGTTTTTTCTGTTGTTTGGTATGTAGAGAAATGCCAAATCCAGCAAATGAAACAAAGTTAAAAAAACAAAAAAAAGCAGATGGAGTAGGACTTTTAGATCAGGTCCAGTTCTGGCGAGTAAACAATTCTGGGGTACAATTTCATTCCAGAGGAAAGGGAGCAAGAGAGAAAGAGGGAGAAAGCGCGACCACTAAAAAGATTATTGATAATTCAAAGGCCCGGCGTCTGCACTCACTCAGCGGTGTGATACTGACAATTGTTAACTACAAAACTGTGGTCGCCGCGCGAGGGTAAATAAGCTATCACCGCGGCGCTGAGTGGTGGGACGCGCTCCGCTGGAATGTACTTCCCGGCAGCAGGCGCTACCTGATGACAGCTACAATCAAGAGTGGCTGCAGGCAGCTGCTTTGCTCCAGGCCACATTCAATTATGTCGGACTGCATTAGTCCCTGGCGAAGCTGTCACCTTGCAGCCTGTGAAGTGATCGCGGGAAGAGGCTCCTGAAGCCTCTCCAGTCCCCTGCTTCGGGTTTCATGCGGGAGGAAGGGAAACAATGTGGGGGAGAAAGGACCATTAGTCCTCTTGACTGCAGCATTCATTGTGCTCTCAGAGTAGGAAGGAAAAAAAAATAGCTGAGGTGAGCTGGATTCCAGAAATCCGGTGGTGGATAATTGCAGGATTTTTTCTTCTCCAACAAGTAGCTATTTTTTCAGGAGGGAGTGCCAAGGGAGTGTCCTATTTTCAGGATTTGAGACTGTGTGGTTCACCCTACTCCGGAGACAGCATTGCATTGGAATATATTTTTTCATATGTGATCTCCCCAAGGATTCTCTAGCAGTCATGATATTTTGCAGTCTGATCTGCGAGTGTGGAATGTTTGACTTCTTTTCTAAGCTTTCCAGAACTTTCGATAGCATGGATTTTGAGATTTCTTTCCTAAGGGATCAGTTGGCTTTTCAGAGCGAAAGAGAAATAAACCCAAGTTATTCTGAGAAGTTACTGGGCACATCTTGTATTGTGGATGATGGACCTGCCCGGAACAGTTTGTAACCTTTTCCACACTACAACCAATGATCGTTGAAGGGTGGTTAAGATTGGAGAGTTTCGAGGATAAGTCAGTATTTTCACTCTACAAATGAGGTTGGGTGTGGTTACAGCAACTCATGTTATTTCATTAAAATAGCTAATCAAGTGCCACTATCTGGTGAAATTCGCAGAGAAATGGGAGTTATTTCCTGAAGGCACTAAATAAATTCCAAGTGCCATGGTATTAAGAAGTGATGTCTATTCTCAAGATGTTATTTGGTTGCAGGAAAAGCATGTAAAATATTGAAGATGAATTCTAGAACATACAGGAATCTTCCCTCTGACTCACTGTGTAATACTGGACAAGTCACTTACCCTCTCTCTGAGTGTTCATGTTGGAAAAACAGATACAAGGATGCCTCACCAAAGAGAACGTGAGAGAGCAGAGAATACATGTTTTATAGTACATTCAAAAAAAATTTTACCCAAAGTACAGAAAGTCTGAAATTTCCAGAATATTTTGTTAGTTTAAAATTATTTTGTTCCTCTGAAAGGTTTAAAGATGTCCACTTCATATTGGCAACTTTGAGCATTTTGTGGCATCATCAGTACAGCAAATAATTATTCAGTGAATGCCCAGGATCACCATGATCCCAAGTGGACAAACCCCTTCACATTGATATTTACAAAGTGTGTTCTTTAAACTAGTGATCTGCTGTGGTGCTCAGAAGCTGCTTTAGCTTTGTGCAGCTGCAGCAACCTGGCTTCTGAGTCCCTCAAAATAATCTATATAATAAAAAGGTAATATGCAAACTGACCCTAACAGCAGAAGGACTGGGAATGACTGGTCACTATGACACACACTGACCAGGGGGCAGATGCTCAATGCAGGAGCTGCCCCTTGGTGGTCAGTGCGCTCTCACAGGGGGAGCTCTGCTCAGCCACAAGCCAAGCTGACGGCTGCCAGTACAGCGGCGGTGGTGGGAGCCTCTCCTGCCTCCTCAGCAGCACTAAGGATGTCCAACTGCATTCTGCCTTC
>NW_006292334.1:1801342-1813971 GCF_000327345.1 Myotis davidii | reverse complement strand
GGGCAGACGCTCAATGCAGGAGCTTCCCCCTGGTGGCCAGTGCACTCCCACAGGGGAAACTCTGCTCAGCCACAAGCCAGGCTGCCGGCTGCCAGTACAGCGGCGGTGGTGGGAGGCTCTCCTGCCTCCTCAGCAGCACTAAGGATGTCCAACTGCAGCTTAGGCCTTCTCCCAGCTGGCAAGTGGACATCCCCCGAGGGCTGTCAGGCTGCCAGAGGGATGTCTGACTGCCAACTTGGGCCCGATCCCCCAGGGAGCGGGCCTAAGCCATCAGGTAGACATCCTCCGAGGGGTGCAAGAGGGCATAGGCCAGGCTGAGGGGGATTCCCCCCCACACACACCGAGTGCACAAATTTTTGTGTACTAGGCCTCTAGTAATAAATACACAGCTGAAGCGGCAGAAGCTCCTGGGCAGGGATGCCATCATCTCCCCCGGTGTTGTGAGGTCCTGTGAGGTCCTCACCCCTCCAGAGATGGAGTGTCTGCCTTAACATGTCTTCTTCCTGCCTCTAGTCCTCCACATTAAGAAGGAACCGGTAATGTATCACCCTTCCGGAAGGAAAGACTTCTTGTCCCACTTCTCAAAGTTTATCAGAAACTTCATTGAATACCTGAAAGTTACTTGGTGACTTTCAAAACCAAATTTCTAACAGTTTAGTTAGAGTCAAACTAAAAGAAAGAAGCCTTGTTTTCTTTTTCTTTTTTGTAGTGTTAACGTAAAAAAACCATTGAAACCTGTAAAGAATTTTTGTGAGTTTATTTGAGCCAAACTGTCGACATATGTCGGGAAGCAGAATTTCAACAAATTGAGATAGTGCTCTGGAGAATGGCAGGGTTACATCCGTATTTATACATGAAATTCACTGGTGACAGGTTAAGGAGGTGGGGTTAAGCGAAGCGGTGGTGGGGGGGACCTCTGTGATAGGATAAAAAGTAAAATGATGGACACATACTTAGGTGGGTGGAGGAAAAATTAACATGACAAATGTAAAGGTTGACCTTGTCAGTGAAGATACCAGCCTAGGATGTAACTGCCCACCATAACTGCTTTTAAAGTTTAATTTCAGACCATCCTTTGTGGTTACTTTAGGTCTCTGAGTTTGCAAGACCAACACGCAGGCCTCCCCTGAGCTTGTCAGGTCAGCATGTGGCCCCTTTCATCCACGGTGGTGGTGGTGGTGGTGGTTATGTATAGACCCTTGGAAGAGTTTCTCCAATTGCATATTTCCTATTTGGGCCTCTCTGTGCCTTTCTTACCTTAGGGTATGGCCCTGGAATTTTGTTGGTAGGGTAGTTATATGCAGTGCCACACTGAGTTCTCAAATTGAAAAGAAAACATACAGCCTAGCCTATGGGTGAAGAGAACAATGTGCTGTTCTCCTAAGGAAAACTATCCCGTGGTTAGAATAAAGCCATATCGATTCTCGAAATCTTCTCTTAAAGAGTCAAACAGTGAAAATAAACACCTTGGAAAAAATATCTTCACTTTTTGAAACAAATCCCTGTTACTTAAATAGGAAGAATTCTGTCCTCTTTCTTATATATACTGATGGTCATGATAATGGAGCCTCAGACAGAAACCACTCTAGCTAACATTTATCTGTACAAGCTGAGGGGGCCTCAGCTGAAGATAAGGCAGTGTCACATGAGGGCTGTTAGAAAAGCTATGAGTGGGATCCAGATGTTCAAAGTGGTGCATTAAGGCAGAGAGGGGGTGGTAGAGAGAAGTGAGAGAACCAGGCTGGGTAAGCCCAAAAGCTATGGCCAGAAAAGCTACACCTGAGGAAATTATAAAAGGCTGTGAGGAGAGGGGAGGCAAAATGAGAGCTATAGGTGATTAGCAGAAATGGCTGGACCCCTATGATCTTCGCTGAACGCACCTTGCTTCTGGCTTGCTTTGCTCATTTTTTATGTTGTATGTATAGGAGAGTTATCTGGGCTTGATCAGAAATGTATCAAAAGACTTTAAAAAAAAAGAATAAAGTGAAGAAGAATATAATTTACAAAAATTATTGCACTGGTGGTAATTTCTTAAATAGTATGGTTATATACATATATATATGACATACTTATGTACTTACATAATATGTGTATATACTAGCTATGGATGTATCTACATCTATCTAGATATCACACACATAAATCATTTTTATGCTTATTAAGATGTTTGAATAAATAAATATTCTTGTTAACATTTTGCTTTGGAGTTTTCAAAATAATTGTTACATTTATAAACATTAAATGAATGTTATTAAGAGAATGTAGTATTAAAATACTAAAAAGATACAGACTCTTAAACATGAATAATGTGCAGAACTTTCATGATTAGTAACAATATGCTTTTAAATTTAAAATGTTGCTTTGAAAGTGATACTTCTACGTGCAATGGAATCTCATCTGCATAAATATGTGGTACTAAGTATCCAAAAGTTCAGGACAGTGATTTTTAGGATCATGAAAACTCTTGTTCCCTAGTTTTCTTCAGATGTATGTGAGCAGAAGTATGGATTGAGTATTGATAGGTATCTGTAGCAAAGTATTAAGCTCAGCAGAGCACATGAAGATCAAATCCCCCTTGTTTGCCCAGATAAGCAGCAGTCAAAGGTTTTCAGGATTGGATTTTGTGAGGAGAGGCCCTTGATTAATCATGTGAAGGTTCCTATAGTCTTAGCACATGGCTGAAGAAATAAGCTAGGATGATCAGAGCACTGTGCACTTCCCAGGGAATTTCAAAGACATGCTTAATAGAAACTCCTCAAATTAAAAAGAAAATTATATATGTATATATATATTTTTTACCTTTGGACAAGAGTAAAAACGTTGCATATATAAATACTAGAGTGGCCCAGTGCATGAATTCATGCACGGGTGGGGTCCCTCAGCCTGGTGAGTGATTGAGGCCTATTAGGGAGCTGGCCAGGGGGAAGAACCAGCCAGGGGGAGGGGCCAAGAGAGGTTTCGAGTGGCCCATCGGGGTCCTGTTCGGGCCGGTTGGCAATTGCAGTGCACGTCATAGCAACTGGTAGTTCGGTCGTTCTGCCATCTGGTCTCTGGGCTTTTATATAGAGATATATAAGTATCTATAATAATAAAAGCATAATGTGCTAATTAGACCAGATGACCTTCTGGATGAAGCCGGGGTTGCGAGGGAAGCCCAGGTCCCAGGTGCCTTCCAGTGGCTGGAGGGAAGCCCGGATTCTGGTGCCAGAGGGAAACTGGTGCCGGCAGCCAAGGGAAGGAAGGCCTACTCTTGTACGAATTTCGTGCATCGGGCCTCTAATATTGTATATATTTACCTTTGCACAGGAGCAAATACAGAATGTAGCAAAAGTAGGTTTACAGTTGTGAGTACACAAAACAGAGTTTTTTCATGTATTATCATTTATTCATTACGGTATTATTTTCCATATGAACAACTGTAAACCCACTTTTGTCCCACCCTGTATATATAAAATAGAATTTTTAAAATGAACCAGGCCTCAAAGTTTCTTATAAAGTTTGTTTTGCCTTTTCTTTTTCCTTAAGGTGATTTACAAGGTTATACACTAAAGATAATTCATCTAATTTTCAACTTGGCTACAATAACACTAGAGTGTGCTATCATGTCAAAATGGTTTATTTAGTGTGTACGTATGGCAGGAAAATAAACTCCATTTGTTTTTATGTTTCTCAGTGACCAACCCACAATTTCCTTTTCCCAATGTGATTTGTTCCCGTTGAATTTCAAATAACTACTACAATCTACTGAGTAATATAATCTGCATACAAATCTATAATTCCTATTTCAAATATTAGGCCAGATAGATTTTATAATTCAGAATTTTGTAAAATTGAAAAGATTACATACTGTGTATTATGTAGATCCTTCAATAGGGCCTAAGGCTGGATCATCACTGAACCCACTGACGTTTCTGTAGTGAAACATATGAATATTCATAAGAACTAAGTTGAATAAAGGCTGAAGTAGCCTCCTCCATTCAGGTCAATTTTTTATGGAAAATAATTTTTTTTTAAACTTATGGTTCCAAGAGGTTTCTGGATTTCAGGTTTGAAGATGAAGAGATATGAACATGTATTGAGATTTTTTTTTTACTATTTTTAAGAGTTAGTTATAAAAGTAGGGGAAAAAATCTAAAATTCTAGAAATTATTCTCAATAAAATGCTATTTCATATTTTTAAAAATATCATTATGAGATTTGTTTTAAGACTCACTACATCATGTCTCAGTTTACATTTCAAATAAATTAATATTTTCTATATTTCTATAAAAATATTTCTAAGATTTCACATATAACCAGAAGCTTCTTATAAATTGTTAAATATTTTTTGTTAGAATAAAATGTGAAGCCAAAAGGGTATGTACATGAACACTAAAAAGTGCGCTAAATATTTAGTTTGAGAAACTATTTTTATTAATTTATTTGGTTTCATCCAAAGCTTTTTTTTTTTAAGATAGCAAAGTTTGTATTCTTAACCTAGAACTTCCACAAATTCTGGGCCTTGCATCTTAGCTAACTTTAGGTACAACATTTGTTTCAGTAGGATTATATTTTACTTAGAAAAGAAATAGGAGAAGGGGACTTTTATTGGTTAAATTTGTCAGATGATTAGAATCCCCATCCATGATACCATATATACCCTGATAATTAGATAAGTCCCAAATATTCCATACTGGAATTTTTAACATACACATATGAACGGAAGAGGAAAAAGACATTTGAAAAGAGAAGGAAGAGAAGAAGGAAAAGAGGGATAAAGGAAAGAAGAAAAAAGGCCGATTTCTCTCTGAGAAAGTGGGGCCTTGGCACCTTAACCCCAGCTCTTCAGGAGTCACTTTAAAGAACAGGTACTTCTCCTGGACACAACTGGTTTACAAAACTCAGGAAAACTCAGAAATGAGATCCAAAGAATTGGGGTCGGAAACGATTCCCAGATACATGATATGAAATGGGACCTAGAGCAGAGATTTACTAAACAAATCACACTAATGAAGCAGGCCAGATGCCAGAGACACAAAGCAAGGTGCACCATGAGGGAAACGCAGGCTGAGACACAGCTGGGGTTGCAGGAGAGCCTCAGACCCAGCTTGAGACCTGAAAGCCAGGGTCTCAGGTAAGAACCAGAGTGAACGTGAGGCCTGAACACTATCCGCACAGGCTGAATACTGGATCGCACATGCTGTTTTCCTGCAGAGAAAGAAATCCAGTAGCCCAGGCTCACGGAGACCCAGCCTGGGCAGCAGGCTGCTTTGCCTTTATCCAGTTAAAAGGCCACATGCATAGCCAGACCTGGCAAGAACCCACACTAAGGGCACAGCTGCGTATATATGGATGCCTTGCAGGGGTTGACAGCACATGCACAGTCCATCAGGATAATCATACGTAAATAAGACAACCTGAGATAAGGAACATAATAGTAGACCCCACGTTTTAATGTGTATTAGTACACGTTCAGCAGATAAACATAGCCAGAGAGAACTCCCTCTCGTGGGTTCATAAAAATACTGCCCCAGGTCTCTACCCCACCAACCCCCATCTTCACATCCCTGTCTTAGGCCCTGTAATAGCTGCAGGTAAGAAAAGAGCGAGAGAGGAATAGGAAAATAAAGGAAATAAAAAAGAAGGGAAAGACGTTCCTTCGGAGACACTGGTCATGCATACAAGCTCTGCCACAGAGGCTGCTCCTAGGAACCCTGTCAATTGCTGTGTTTGCTCTGATTCCATAATTCCCAATGTCTTTCAAAAGCAAAATAATAATAGTAATCACTATCGTCCTAGTTATTCTTCGTCTCGGAGTTAATCGGTTCCTATGGTGCATGAGTATGATGGGCTGTGGATTGAGGACATTTTTCATCGGATATTTTCATTTTTTGCCTTTGGCAAAAATTCCACCAGTAGTGATAAATAATTCCATACCCCTAAGTGGGTATTATTTTTTTTTTCAAGTGTAAGCCGCAGCTGGCTCCTAGGCTGTCAGCTCGGCCGCAGTCACAGATGCCGCGTGCATACCTGTTGACAATCCTGTGGGTGGAAAAAGCTCACGATTCCCACATCCACACTTCTGCTCTTTCATCCTAATGGTGTCCCTTGAAAACACAGTCAGAGAAGGGAAGAGAGACAGACCGAGGCAAAGGTACAAATACTGTGGATTTTTGCCTTCGGGTTTAGAATATATACCTACTTCTCAGATGTTTTATTTCACAGCCAACTCACTGGTTATACTTGGGGACTGAATGAAAATACAAACCCATCACTATTTTAAAGGACTAGCATAATGTCTTGCACATAGTAGGGACTAGAAATTGCTGAATCAAGAAAAAAGTGAATGAGGTTGGTTGGTTTTGCTTTAAAAAAAATTTATGGGCCTTTTCTTTTCCATTTTACTGTCTTCCTAATCCCTTTTGACACACATATTTCCCCCATCCCTTGGTACCTACTACCTTCACAGTGCCCCCGGGCTGGTCCCTATGCCATAGTCCACCTGTCCTTAAATATTATTTTCAACTCTTACCTCTTTCCCACTATCAAAATGTGCTCTTCAGCCAATCCAGTCTCTGGTAACAATCAGTCCCAATTATTTAATTGGATAACAAATATTTTTAAATGTGTTACCTACCAATTGGGTTACCCCTTGTCTATATCCACATCCTAAACTCAGCTAAGGAATTATGAAACAATGGGAATTCCCAGCATAAACTGGCTGGGGACTAGTTGGCCAGGACCGTTATTTGGAAATGTTACTGGAATTGTATCAGGTACCATTTGTTATCCACAGTTGTACAGAGCTGGCCACGTTTAAAGGCCCAAAAAATTGAACACACACATTATTTTTTAAATAATAAAATCTTTACTAATTAACAAAAAGTAAAAAAAAAAAAAAACAGTTATAGAGGATTAAAATAAGGGAAAGGGGGAGTAAAATATACCTAAGAAAAATGATTTTAGAGTAAATTTATAATGTAAAAAAACCAATTACATTATTCCTAGGGGAAGCATAACCCCTAAACTATTAGGTTTCCTTTTAACATGTTTTATGACAGTTAATCAGGTATTTCACCTGAACGTTGAAGAATGGCTCCCAAAGAATGCATTCTCAATCAACATTAAAAAACTAAATAAATCAAGTCAAAGACTCAGAAATGAATTATTGGTTGATGTTTATAACAACACGGTCAATAGTATTATGGGAAGCTTCATGGCTATGAGAAAACTCTAGACTTTGACTAAAGAAGACTAGGGTTTTTTGGGTTTTTCACCCACTTTTGCCACTTACTAGTTTGCAACTCTTTCAGCAGAGAATCTCTTTACAAAAAAAAAAAAAAAAAATCACCAGGTTTAACAAATAAATAAATAAGGGGGTGGATAGCCTTGGGCTAGTCATTTTAATCACTGTGAATTTATAAAATCAAGGAGTTGGAGTGTTTCTTTCTCATACTGAAATTCTATAATTCACCAAACTCACCCCAAGGAAGTCTCTAGGTATGTTCTGAAATAACAATGGAGAAAACCATATAGAATTAGCGATCAAAGACGTTGCTTTGTACCTTCCACTTTCCCTCTCTTCTTTCATCTGGAGGAAAGGAGTTAAAGGAGTGTGGTACCAAATGCCTTCACCACTCTTGTGTCCATTATAAACCTGAGGTCACAGAACAGCAAAGCAGAGGGAAAAAATCCATCCTTCAGTACTAGTGAGCCAAGTGCCCTAAACAACCATTTCCAAGCAGTTATAGTCCATCCATGTAAGCTCAATGGTTTGCATAATAGGGGCAGCAGCCCTGATTACTGAGCATTAAAATTCATAAAAGCAGAATGAAAAAGTTGCTAAGTGATATAAAAAAGTTTTCTTTCAGTATAAGTGAACATAAAAAGTCTCATCACATACCAAGGCATCATTAAACGCAACCATGTTTAGAAATGGATTTCATAAACTCAAAAGTGCTATGCAAATGGACATTCAGTCTGGGGCATTCCATCATCTTCCATCTCCTCACAAGTTTTTTTTTTTAATTTTCTAAATCGAACAAGAAAACCATCAACTCCACAATTCGAGTTTTAAGATAATTCTGAGGTGAATTGGAGAAGGACATGTATGGGTCAGTTCCCAGCTAGCTGTGAGACCTCAGACATCTAACTCCTTCAATCCTCAGGTTCCCTATGTTTGAGGCATTTGGGCTAATTTCTAAGAACATGTCCCAGATTAAATGTTTTAATGACTGATAGCATGTAATGGATATTATCATCACAGCTATTTTTAAGTGACAACAAAAATTACATAGCGAAGGGAACTTAAACATTAATTTTTTAAAACATTCTTCTGACATTTGTAAGAAATACTGGCAATCTACCAAAGCCAAGGCAAAAAGAAATACCAGCCCTTAACATTTTAATGTGTTGGAGCAGAAAGCAGATCTTCAAGCAAGGAGTAGCTGGTTTCCTTCAGAAAATCTGTGTTGGGTAAGATCAGAAAAGAAGACTGGATAGAAATACTAAGGATGGTAGCATATCATGAAAACCAGGCAAACTGTCTATTCCAAGGGCTGAGAAATGAATAACTTGAATGAATAATAACAAATAAAAATCTGCTAACCTTTAAGAGCACTCATATTGTGTTGGGCATCGTGATAAAAATTTGGCATAGATTATTTGTATCTAATCCAACAACATGTGGTATTTTACTCACTTTTTGAGAATTAAACTGAAAAAAAAGTATTTTTGCCATGCTATAAATTTAGGAAGTGTAGAAATTTTAAAAAGAGGTTGATTTGGGCTCTTTCTGGATAGTCTTTTGCTAGTTGGTATGAACCAAGAGACAGGGGTATGCTCTTAATTCTCAAGAGGTGAAATCTCATAGCAAACAACACCTCTGTCCTGTCAGCATTGTTAGTTGTTAGGGAAGTTTTGTAATTGAATATGACTTATTAAGAGTAATAACAGTAATAAAATACAGCATTAAATAGCTCTATTAAAGCTTATATAGTTATATATATATATAAATAATTACATGAGTAGTTACATTAAAGCTTATAATGCCCAGCAAATTTTATCTCTAGTCTCATTTTCTTGGTAAAGATTAATTATAAGCAAATGACAGCTTTTTTTATTACCTTTAAAAAAATTTTACCGTGATGAACTCAAGTTAAGACCAGATGCCTTGGGTAAATTCAATTTGACAACTAAAGAATAATAATTCACATCTCTCAGTTGCTTATGTAATGATAAGAGTCACTAAAGAAAAGTCACATGGGCGAGACATCTCTTCTTGAATACTTCAAATTTCAGCAGTCATAACACGAACAGTTGAAATCCTATCTATATTTAACTAAGAGTTTTTGCTCTTTTGGCTGAAACTTAACTGCAGCACATTAACATTAAAATAGGAAACTGAAGTTAATGGAAGTAATTTTAAAGACCTAAAGATTCTTCCATATGGCATATTCACTGCTTCCCTGTTAACCTCAAAATATTTCTGTCCAGGAATGAGAAAAGGAGGACGATGAGTCTTTTTCACCTCTAAAGAAAAGAATGAAAAAGTTACAATCTGGTTCCAGCTTGCTTCTTGTTTTACTAGTGCCCCCTCTGGTGGAATTTTTGGGGTAATGCAGACCCCCTCAAAAGGAGGTGGGGGGATTTATGACTCTAAGCACATATTTTGTTTGGTTTTTTACATTTTCTCTTTAGAAACATTCTAAACAAAATGATGTGAAATAAACAAACATAATAGTGCATAATAGAGGTACAATAGTTTCGCCAGCAATTGTAATTAAAACAAGGGAGTGATAAAAATCTGCTATATGCAGAACACAAAAAACGATTTTAGATGCAATGTGACAGACAGACATAAAAACATGTTTTGCCAGAATTCCCTGTCACTCATTTTGTGACTTGACATTTTTCCCTGCATTAGCCTATTTGGCCATTAGCCCAAAACTTTGCTATCAGTCACTTTTTTCTCGTTTACTTCAAAACTTTGTCTTTCCCCTCCGTGTTATTTGCCATCATTCTTCTTGTATAACATCATTAAGCGGATAATAAATACCCGTCATCTCTCACTTTTGCAACTCTTTGTCTGTAAATTGCACTGATGCCTCAGAATCGACATATAAGCTAATTTGTTTACAATTCCCGAGCAGTCTTTTTCTAATCATTTTCTTGCACCATTTTTTTCTTTGATAGTAAGTTTATGTTTGTGCCAGTAAGGGGGGGCGTGGAGGGTGGGGGGCTTGGGGGATGAAATAAGAGAAAAACTACCCCCACACCAAATGACCATTCTCCACAGGACTTCATAGGTTCTTCCTGGAGAAGTCTTGAGCTTGGTAGATGCATCGTGTTCTACAGGGATCTCTGTCAACTTCTCTTTTTTTGCATTTAATGTGCTTCCCGGGTGATAGCCTAAGGGGCCTTTCACTAAACAATTAATGTAAGGCACCTCCTGGGAATCTAATGGGTATTTAGCAAGTAAGTTCACTTCCAGTGAGTTGTATAATGTGATATTTTGACAATGCATAGAGAGAAGGTGCAGGAAGGTGAACTTTTTTTCCAAACATGTAATAAATAAACTATCTACCCAAACTTTGTACCCTCTTGCTATTGTTTGGGGACGACAGAGAACCAAGCTGTATTTTAGGATACTGTATGTGCCCACCTTTGCCATTTGGGCAAAATACCATACCATTTGGTTCACTTTTACTAATGTACTGTACAAGTCTCAATCTATTAGTGAAAGTAAAATTTGCTGTGACATTTTGACTCTGAAGCCCCAAGCTATGAAAGGTGTAGCAGTGCACAGGATATTTGTATTATGTTAATAAAAAGTGATATTACCATATGATACTATCACTTAGCACGGAACACTGATTAGTATTTTCCAAGCCAAAGTTACAGTCTAATTTTAAAGTGGTCAAATGCCAGTGTTTTAGATGTAATCACCCCATCATCTTAATAACTATTTTAAATGTTGCTTGAATTGTCTTTTGTTAACCAGGAAAACTTAAACAATAAGATGGATACCTAGCTTTTTTGTCCTTTTTAAGATGTCCTAAAAGATTATTTATTTTGAAGAAGGTCTTATCAGAATAATACATTTTCCTGTCTCAGAATATGTTCTTTATAAAAAGTAAAATTATAAGCAGGAATAAACAGCCTAGAATAATAACATTTCTAAGTAAGCAGTGGATTTTGATACGGTACATAATAAATTGAGAATTTCTATAGCATTTTAACTTTGAAACATATTTGAAAAGGCATTTTCTTATAATTTTTATTCTACTTGCCTGAAGTACTCAGTTAATATACAGAATTATGACCAGATGTGTGAGCATATATATAAACACATACATTCATATAGATGTTTCAAATGTTTCTTTTTAATAAATCTGGCTATTTGCAAAATTAACAGAAAGTCACCATCCCAAACTCTATCTTTAAATCCATCTAACACATACTTTCTCTTCAATTTTGCTTGCTATTCCAATGAAGTCTTCATTCACACTTTTATTTCATACCAATATCTTCTTTTTCTTGTCATAAAAATACCGGATGAAAAAACTGTGACAATAAAAATCGCGTGCATTACAAATAGCCCCCCCGAGGAAGAGGAAATTATTGTTGCATTATCACTGCTGTTGCTACTCCTGCATTTTCCTGTCCATGATGATCTATGAATATTTTTGTGCCATCTTTAAGGAAATGAACTCCAATTTTGCAAACATCTTCTCCAAATCAGCATTCAAATGATTTCAGTGACTATCCTCAAAAAACTGTTATTTCCCAATGAGACTGAGTCTGGGCAGTAACAATTACAAATCAATTACCATAAAAGCATTTTATCACTTTTGCCCTCCTCTTCCACATCCTTGGAACTCTCAACGGATATTTCCCTACGTACAGCAGGCTTCGTGTTCCTCCCTGCTAAGCTTATTAAGCGGGTGAGCGTATTTGAATTATTATTGAACTTGTGTAGCAAACTCATGTGAAAAGAATTGCATAAACAGCTGCATCAATCTATTAAGCATAGCAACTGCATTATGAGGTCAATAAAAGACTGTAGGCAAAATATCTAGAAAGTAATTACTTCTCTTTAATGAATATATAGCCTAGTAATTTCTGAGTGCTGTAGGCGTAACAGGGATATGTTTTATAGTTTATAAATAAATAGTTATCACCTTACACAAAGAGTAGAGATACATTCTTTGAAGAAAAGTTAATTTGTTGTTAAGAGGCACATTTTGCTTAAACTACTTAAATATAATGGATTATCAAGTAATTCTAATATGGTGTAATTGAGAATTACTGCTCTCAACGTGGAATATTCAATTGCATTTTGGACATCTGGGAGAAAACTATATTTTCACCTCAGTTTTTCTCTACCTTAAAAGCATGATTTATATCATATATTTTATGTAGGGAGTAATGGCAGTGCAAAGTCAACCTTATGCTGTGAATAACTGAGAATTATTTCTTGAGTTTAAATATATTTGCATGTTGGAGACAGGAGAACCAAGATGGCGGCATAGGTTAACGCCGGAGTTTGCCGCCTCGAACAACCATTTCAAAAGTGAAACTAAAAGACGGAAGGGACATCACCCAGACCCACAGGAACGCTGGCTGAGTGGAAGTCCTACAACTAGGAG
>NW_006292334.1:1788629-1801170 GCF_000327345.1 Myotis davidii | reverse complement strand
AATTATTTCTTGAGTTTAAATATATTTGCATGTAAATTATGTGATATAATTATTCCCACATAGCAGTGTGGCTTGCCATATAATTTTCTTCCTAGAAGCCCATTTCTCAAGCTGTAAGCTCCGCATTTATTGTGAATTGCCAATTTAAGTGCGCAGACTTTACACGCACTGTCTCTTCCTCTCTCCTAAGCAGTATTCAGACTGGAATGTCATGTTATAACATCACTTATTAGATGATCTTATGAGAGATGGTTTCATCAAGGTATTCATTTCCCATGTTGTTGAGGAAAACTATCATAAACCCCTCTTGATAAATTGACAGAGAAATTAAACTTAGAGTTTGAAGGTCATTTTGCAAGTCTATACAGCACCCCCACTGCCTTCGTAATCCTTTAAATGTTGAGTAGGAATCACAGAGGAAGAGAATTTGTTTTCAGGAACGGGAATTGTTACAAAGCAGTAGCAATTGTTAATGCTCTATTGTTATCACCTGTTTATTTCTAAGAAGCGCTAGTCTCTTTAAAGACTCCAACCACCAAGTGAGAATCACTAATATTTAGGAGTTGGAATTAGGACCTTCAGGGCTAATGTTGGAACTGCAAAGACTCATTTAGTTCTTCTACTTAACTTTCCGTTTATCTCCGAACTTTTTCATATTGTCTACATGCAATTGAAAAAACAATGACCCTAAGTGACACTAAGTAAAGAATTGTGCATTTCACACAACTGGGCATTTCTTAGGCAATAAAATAGATTTTTTTTTTTTTTTAAATCAGCGGACAATGTTGCGAAACTGACCAGGAACCCTAAAACACCAATGTAAATTACTGGGAGTTGCAAGGCGCCTGCAGAGCAGGGAGGAAGCGAGGCAGAGGAAAGGAAGGAGTCTTGCTCCAGGCTTCCCCATCCACCCACTGAAATCCCACCTGGTCTGCAAGGGAATTAGCTTCTTATGTCATTTCTGTCTCTAACCATGTAACCTCCTGAAACTTATACAGCAAATCTAGCCTTTAGTTTGTCTAAGAATCACAGGCCCTTTCAATGTTGTTAACTTGGCATTATTTTAACTTGCGGAGGGGAGTAACAATGGCAGAGAAATGTGAGGGCAGAATATCAAAGTCAACATTTATTCCTGGTTCTGTTTTAAGGGCTTTCTATTATTCGGTCATTTCTTTCTCACAAAAACCCTGTGAGGCGGGCACGATTGTCACCCCCATTTGATCGCTGAGGAAATCGGGGCACACAGAAGTAAAGAGTACAGAGCTAGGAAGTGTCCGAAGCAGGATTTGAAACCTTCCCTGTGAGATCCGGGGGCTGCCTCCCCACCCCTGTGGAGCGGTCGTGGGGAGCTGGAGGAGGGGGAGAGTGGGGGATGTGTGAAGGATGTGAAACCAGGACCAGAAACTAGCCCAGGAGGCAGCTGGCCCTACAATCGACAAGAATAGGCTTTGGAGGGCCGTACCGACGATTGTTCATTTGCCTCCATCTTGAATTTCCCAATCTGACACCAATAGATATCAACCTTACTTAAAAATACTGAACAATACCCATACAAAATCGACATAACTCATTTTTCATAGAAATGAACCTACTTAGCTACTTAATGAACTACTCATTCCGGTACTTATAAAAAAACACTAGTTTAACTAGGATTGTGTAAGTATCTTTCCATTAAGCATCAAACAAATGAAAGATATCTGAGAAGTTATAGTGAAAGGGGAATAATCTAGGAGTTTGAAGTCATAAATTCTGCTCCTGGGTCTATTTCTTTGGTAGCTTGACTATGTCTCAACAATTGTAGATCTAAGTTTCTTCATCTCTAAAATGAAAGGTTGATTCCAGTTTCTAATCTACCTATATAATAGCCGGCTAAAATGCAAATTGTCCCCTCCATTGGGAGTTCGACCACAGCTCACCCAGGAGTTCTACCAGGGGTAAGGCCAGCTGGGCCAACAGCCCTCGGCCCCTCCCCTTGGCCAGCCCCACCCTTGATTGCCCTACCCCACCCCAATTGTGGGCGGGGCCAGCCAGCCAATCACCTGCAGCCCCTCCCCTTGGCCAGCCTGACCTGATAGGCCACAATTGGGGCAGGCCAGTCAGACCCCACCCATGCACGAATTCATACACCAGGCCTCTAGTATTTCATAATTATTTTCTTAGCTCCATGATTATTGTAAGACAATAAGACTATTAAGCAGACCGGTCTGCTTTCTAACCATTTCGTCTCCCTTTTGACAAAGCTGGATCTAAGGCAGCCGTGGGCAAACTATGGCCCATTTGAAATGAATAAAACTAAAAAAAAAAAAAAAAAAAAAAGACCGTACCCTTTTATGTAATGATGTTTACTTTGAATTTATATTAGTTCACACAAACACACCAGCCATGCTTTTGTTCCAGCCCTCCGGTCCAGTTTAAGAACCCATTGTGTCCCTCGAGTCAAAAAGTTTGCCCACCCCTGATCTAAGGGTTGCCTGAGGTATTCCTTGGTAAATTTAGTCTAATATTCATGTCTAAAATATTCATTGAGCACCTACTTTGGGCACAAATAAATAAGCTATGTCTGCTGCTCTAGAAGAGCTCACAGTCTAGTATGATTTCATATGTTATTCACATACAAAAGTATTGTTGCTGCTTTAGAAGTAAGCATACTACTTTGAAGATTCCAACACTGACAACAATGATTATTGAATTTTAGTTTGCACACAAGGATCACAGGGAGAGCTTGTTAAAAATGCAGATTCTGACTTGAGAGGTCTTAGGGCCTAAATACTCCAACTGATTCTGAAGCAAATGATCTAAGTTTGAAAAATACTAATAGAGAACCCTACCTTAAGTTTGCTTAAGTGGACCTATGCTCAACCAAAGGTCATCGTCTCAATATTAGTCCAAGATTAAAAATTGAATTTGCAGCAACAAGATTACTTGACAGGTCTAAAAATTAACCGTGTGTTAAAACTGTTTCCAAATCACTTGGAGGGACAGTTAAACCAACCCCTTGTCAGTCAATGTAGGCAAGTGAGAAGAAGCAGAAGATTAGGGATAGAAAGCAGCCTGTCTAAAGCAAAACAACACAAGGAGCAAGTGGACCTGAGTAGAAAGGATGTTAAATCAACAATGAAAGAAAACTTCACTGAGTTTGGGCAAGTTAGAGGTGGAACAAGAAGTCAACTTTCAATTACCTCCCCAAGTTCCAGAATTTGAGGAATAGCACAATTTTGATGAAAAGGGTTAAAGTTTGGGAGAAATTTGCATTAACATTTAGTAAATGAATAGACCATATAATGTGAAATAGGGCAGCAAATCTCTCTCCTAATTTAATATTATATTGTTAATATTGAATAAAATGTTTTTATATTTTCACAATATAATAATTTTCCTGGCAAATCTTTAGTCAAGTCAAAACATACCAGAGTTTAAGAACCTGAGAGCATTGGATAATATTACCTAACTATACTAAGGATTAAAGAAATATGTGATACTACAGATGTATGTACAGATATATCATTTTCTATATTGTTCCTCTTTCACACCACTACTAACCCATGTGGTTTAACAATAACTACTACTTCTATTAATACTATTCCCACAGCTATTACTACAACTACTACCATTCATGTAATGATTACTTTTCTAGTTAAAGGCACTTTTAAATATTTCTCTTTTTGTTACTCACATCTCTCCCTTTGAGACAAGTAAGGCAGATACTATAATCTTTAATTTGCAAGTGAAAATTAGAGTCCCTGAGATATTAAACAATACACTATCAGTTACTTTGTAAGCAATAGAAAATTACTAAGCAAAAAGGGAAAAATAAAACATGTTCCTAGAAAAAGAAGAAAGATCTAAACATGATTAAGGTATACTAGTAAAAGATCTTGGCCAGCAGTGCAACTGGTTCTCTATGCCAAAAGCTTAAGATGTGAGTTGAAGTTTTTCTAGCCAAAGTTAGAAATAGGCCTTTTCCCTAGACCTAACCAGCCTTCAAATCTTTTGGTAACTTTAAAGCAAAAACTGGTCTTTAAAATCCAAAGGCTGCTGGTTGAATCAGTCACAAGCCCTGTATTATATATCAAATGCATGGAATATCAAAGAAAATCTAGATGTTAGGATATTCAGCACTGTCTCCAGCTCTCTACCCAGATATATGACGCCTCTAAATCCCAAACACTCCCAAATTCAGGAGCAGACTTTCCTTAGTGATTGGCGTTGGTGACCTGGGTCGGGCCCTAGCTTCTAGTCTTACCCGTAACAAATGGAGGTTCTAACAAATGGAGGAGGCAAACTACTCTTTAAATAGTATTAATATATTTAATATAGGGTGCCCCCTACAATTTATACACACATTTTGAATAATTACAAAGGTAGTATTTATTAAAATACATTTCCTTTTCAAAATTGAGCAATCAGCTGTTAAAGTGTCTATACACTGTTTTAGTATATAAAACAGTGGGACACACTGTATATTTTTCAAGAGCAGAAATTGTGGGCTTTGGTTAGAATCAATGACTTCCTTTTGCTTTGTTTGGAATACAAAGGGCTCATTTCCCCCTAACTTACCCATTAATGTAGAATATTAAAAAGAGAAAGAAATCAGGATTCCCAAACAATAGTGTTTAACAAAAAACATTTGAAATGTTATTCATGTTACCTCCATGTGACTATACATCCAGGCTTTGAGGAAAGAGCAAGGGGCATATGGTACTCTCTGCTTAAGAACAATGGCCATAATCTATTACCCAAGAGAAGATTGTTATAAGAAGGTACTAGGTTCTCAGACTCCATTTGAGCATTTTCCCAATGATTTCATTACAAGGAATACTGTAATCTATATCTGGTTGAAATATAGAGCAGAACCAGAACAAAATCCTTATGATATGCCATGAATGCAAGCTACCTGGGCATGTTCTTCCTTTTGATGAGTACTAAGCTTAATGGAAGTGAGCATACACTCAACCCACACAACCCTGTGCCTGAAGGAAAAGAGAGTTGCAAGTCTTCATTCCCTCTATGTCACTCCTAACCTAGAGGTGGTAACTGCTTTTAGCAGTTGGAATTTCAATTTCCACATGAACTGACTATGCCCCGTACTTTAAGCTTATAGAATCAAGCTAACTGCAAACGGGAATAACTAGTGGTAGCACACATTTATTTCAGCTTCTTCCATGTACAGATAAGAAAACCAAGGCCAAGAGAAAAGTATGTCAATAGCATGGCTTCATTCCCTGAGTCTGTTTTCTAGAAGAACAAGATTGGTATATGTGAAAATCTTTGATACCTAATAAAAAGGCAATAAAAAAAGTTAACCTCATAGTTATAAATCATAAACAACATACAAAGTAGCAATTAGGATTCAGCTTGGTCTAGGAGAGTGATGGCGAATCTATGACCTTCCTCTCTGTAAAAAATCAATATATATATTTTTTAAAAACCACCCAATAAGAATATTTACAAAACAGATAATAAGCAATGGAGACGACCCTCTCCCTCTCTGTGTAAAATCAATAAAATATATTTTTAAAACATATATAAGCCAGCCTTTGTTTATAGTTGCAAATATCAAAAAATTTCTATATGTGACACAGCACCAGGGTTAATTTAGGGTTTTTCAAAATTCTGACACGCTGAGCTCAAAAGGTTCGCCATCACTGGTCTAGGACATGTTTTCTTATTGCATGTTTTACTTTAATATTACTTTAGTGCTTAGTAAAGGCCTCATCTATCTTTGCACTAAAAATTGACACCCCAGCTGAGTACAACACATATGAGTGAAGGTGCTCAGGCTCTGTGGGCAATTTGATTCCAAATCCTGGTTCTACCACTTATTGACTAAATGGCCTTTGGGGTAATTATAGAAAAATATTCTAATGATATGTATTCTAAGACTTAAAAATCATGCAATGTTCTAAAAAATATCTTAAATTTATCTCACCTTTCTCCGACTCATCTAGGAAATTTTGCATCCAGAACATTTTAAAGGTAGTCTAACTTGTCATACTGCCCTCTAGTGAGATAAAATAGTATATTATTAACCAAATCCAATTTTATAAGGGCAGTTTTTATTCTAGATTTAAATATATCAGGCATCAAATCATGATCGAAGATATATAATATGTATAAAAAGTCCTTTTAGCTTGATTGAAACACAGACTAAATGTCTGTAATTTCCCCCAATACCAGCTTAATAAATATTCTGCGCAATATTTTCCAAATATAATTAATCAAGTTTAAAGAACTAAAAGGATATTTCTCTAAGTTGCACCGATACTAGACTAAGAGCCAAGTCCTTTTTCTTTATTTTTCACACAATTTCGGCAACACTACACTATGGCTTTTTAAGTTATCACCTTTAAGTTACATATCCCCAGTGGGGGTCCTTTGGAAGAAGAGAATAAAGCAATGCCAGTTATCAGGCCACTTTTAAATACTGTAATATATACTGTAACCTCCAAGAATAATAAAGATTTCTCTGTCTTTATAATTGCTATACGAGAGCCATTTGAAACACAAAAGTGTATTCCTTTGCTCTGTTGGCTTTTGAGTTCATAAGTTTACGAAAGCTTTCTTGATGGAAGAAGCCCTTTCTTTGAATCATCTACTTCTTAAACCAGTCCAAGAAAGGGAGATCTAAACAACTTCTGATACAACTCGATTCTGTATTTAAAAACGAGGCGTTCTTTTTAGCATCTAAAAGATGAATGTGGCCTCTGAGATATGTGTGGTGTTTGTTTTTTAAGGCTGCCAGTATCCATATTGAATAGTAAATTCAATAAGAAATACCTACACATATTCTGGTTCTTGTCTTAATTCTCTGTTTGTAGAAGTAGGTCTGCAAAACGTCGTAATACATGGTCATTGCTTACTAATTTCCATTTGCTCATTTAAAATCAACTTGAATGTTAGAATATGAATTATGTATAGAGACGTTATAAGCAAATGATAAGATTTCAGTAGTCTCTGTCCAGCTGCCCTCACTCTCCTTCCCTAAACTTGAGCATCTAGCGGGTATGGTGGTGGTTATTACTGTGTCAGTGTCTCATCCCACAAGAAAAGTCTTGTCAAAGACTAAATTTAAAGATATATTCCATTAATGGGGATAGTCGACCAGGAATCAGACTCCCTGCATTATGTGATAGGCAAATCAGGTAGTAGAATCAGCAACAGATGAGCATTCAAGAAAAGACAGAGACACAGTTGAATGTGCCAATCAGAAAGCACAAGTTCAAGGGATAAAGCCAAGACAGAAATCACACAGACCATCAAGGAGATCAATGAAATGATTCTGATAAACATTTTCTTACAGGTTTGTATTGTTGTAGCTACCTTTTATTGGTCTAACCATGATACATAACAGGCCTCTACTCACATGCATATTAGAGGAACAGAACTCTGTTGATCAAAAGGATGAAGGAAGAACAATGTACAATAATGATATTTATGCCCATTATCCATGAAATGTGCAGATAGGAGATAGAAGAAGAGGAATAGCTATGCCTATGACTAATGATGGCTACTTATCTCCTATAGGTAGCCAAGGCAGCCTTAACATTTCCCTCAGGTTGACTGAACTGTAGATAGACTTTCTGACGACAGGCCTCTGATCTCCCTTTTCTTAGAACATTTATTTTCAAAAATTGGTAATAATAAATTCTTCCTCTGCTCCTTGAGATAGAAATTTTTTTACAAACTTTCTTGACAGTTTTACAATCCAGGAATGTTTTTCTGAAGGACCTGGGAGCCATCTCTTTGAAATATAACCATCTAGGAAGATAGTGCCCCTATCTTTCTATTTCAATGGGAGGATAGGATAATAGCTTCAGTGGTTGCCTTGATCCAAGTTGTAAAATAACCTCCTGTTATAAAGATACAAGAAACTATTTTTTTTTTTTTGCTCAGGTAAAGCCAATGAGCAAACACAGATGTCCTAGTATATATCCCTACCCCAGCTCTTAAAAGCTCCCCTTGCCTTTGTTTCAGTGGGATGGAGCTCTCACTAGCTTCTGGCCTCTCTCTCTTATTGCCATAGCCTTGGATAATTTCTTCCTTTACTGTTTAATTTTGTCCTGTGCAATTTTTGCTTTGCCATAGGACAACTGGGAAAAATATTTTAAAATCCCTCTTTATGGGAGGATGGAGTTGATGTACTTTTCCTGCTAAGTACAGCTATTCTGCTGAGTACAACTAAACTCCCTAGACACTATATATAAAACAAAACTTTAAAAAAACTAGGGAAGGTGGGGAAAAGCAGGTAGATCAGCTAGGCATCTCAGGTTTCAAGGAACAATATAATAGTGACTTTCCTGGATTTTTTTTTTTTTTTTGCCTCAAAATCCAAACTTGGAGTGGAAGCATCCAGCAACCCAGAAATGCCAAAAGCCACAGACAAAATAAACTCTAATAAAATAAGAAAACTCTCTTTTTCTATCCAAAAAAAAAAAAAAAACAAGAAAAGAGTAGCCTAGAAAGACTGAAAACAAAAAGCCACAGACAAAATAAACTCTAATAAAATAAGAAAACTCTCTTTCTCTATCCAAAGAAACAAGAAAAGAGTAGCCTAGGAAGACAGAAAACTCTTAGATAATAATTGCTCAACTAAATGCCACCGGGAAAATAAAAAAGATTAACAAACTGTAGCCCCACCCCACGCAGGTCTGCAGAGACTAAGCTGGAGCCTTCATTTCCACTCTTTTTAGGCAGTAATAAGAAACTTTAGCACGGCTGGTTTGGCTTAGTGGATAGAGTGTCGGCCTGTGGACTGAAGGGTCCCGGGTTCTATGCCAGTCAAGGGCATGTACCTTGGTTGCGGGCACATCCCCAGTATGTTTCTCTCTCATCGATATTTCTAACTCTCTATCCCTCTCCCTTCCTCTTTGTAAAAAATCAATAAAATATATATTTTTTTAAAAAAGAAACTTTAAATTCCTGTGCACCCCTCCCTGGCCACCATCAGGGTGGCATCAGGTGTTTCTAACTCTCTATTCCCCTCCTTTCCTCTCTGTAAAAAAATCAATAAAATATACTTATTTTTAAAGAAGAAACTTTAAGTTCCTATGCACCCCTCCCTGGCCACCATCAGGGAGACATCAGAGAAGACCAAGTAGAGAGCCAGGAAATTTTATCCTCGATAGTCTCCCTCATGCACCCCAACATCTGCAGTATCTGTGGAAACCACATAGGAGGCCAGACTTCTGCCCACACTCAGCAGTAATGAGGTTCACTTCCCCTTCCTTACTAGAATGATATCAGAAGAGGCAACTGGAAAGTCAGGACTTTAACCACCACCAGTGGTAACGTCTTTCACTTATGAATGTCAACAGCAGTCAGGTGAAAAGCAGTAGCAAGATACTCCTAACCTCGTCAGCCAGTGAGGTGCTAGAAGTTCAGGTCTATTGTGGAGCCAGAATTCATACCCCTTCCTTGGCAGTAATGAGGTGGTGCAATGTCAATTTACAATCACTCATAAAGTTATAGAAAGAGAGAGTAAAAACAGAACAGATATATCAAAATGGAATTCTTATTGTTCTTCGTGTAGCCTTATAGGAAGGCAAGAAAGAGAAAACAGAAAAGCAGAAAAGATCCCTGGTTGGTGTGGCTCAGTTGGTTGGGAGTCATCCCATGCACTAAAAGGTTGCTGGTTTGATTCCCAGTCAGGGCACATGCCTGGGTTTCAGGCTCAATCCTGGGTGAGGGGCATGCAGATGGCAGTCAATCAATGTTCTGCTATCACATCAATTTCTCTCTCTCTCTACCTTTCTCTTTAAAACTCAGTGAAAATACTTAAAAGAAAGAAAAGTAGAAAAAAGAGAGAAAAGAACAGAAAAAATAATAACAAAATAGTAGACTTAAGCCCTAGCATATCAATAACTGCATTAAATATAAATGGTGTGGATTTACCAATTTAATTACAAAGTCTAGCATAGTGGATTAAAAAACAAGTACCAAATCATGCTGTCTACAAGTAATTCATTTCAGTTATAATGATACTAGAGGCCTGATGCACGAAGTTCATGCAAGGGCCTTGGCCCCAGACCCCGCCCATAGCCACCCTGGCTGCAGGCCTCTGCTGCCTCTGTCCGAAAGGAAGGACATCCGGTCTAATTAGCATATCATGCTTTTATTATTATAGATAGGCAGTTTGAAAGTGAACGTATGGAAAAAGATATGTCATGGAAATGTTTTAAAAAGGAAAATAGGAATGTCTATATTGGTATCAGGTTTTTAATCAATGATAGAGAATTTACCAGAGACTGAAGGACACCACCAAGAAGACATAGTAATCCTAAATATGTACACATCCAGCAACAAAGCAGTAAAATATGTGAGGCAAAAACCGATAGATAGAGCTAAAAAAAAGATATGAGAAAGTCTACAACTATGCTCGGAGATTTCAACACCTCTCTCAACAATTAATAGAATAATTAAACAAAAAAAGGACATGAAAGAAATTAATAACATAATATGCCAGCAGAATCTCTTCCACATGTATTGACTGTTCCACCCATCAACAGCAAAAGACACATCTTTTCCAGTGTTCATGGAACCTATACCAAGATGGACTATAGCCTGGACTATCAAAGACTAGAGGCCTGATGCACAAAGTTCATGCAAGGGCCTTGGCCCCAGGCCCCGCCCATAGCCACCCCGGCTGGGGGCCTCTGCTGCCTCTGTCCGAAAGGAAGGACGTCTGGTCTAATTCTTTTCCAGTGTTCATGGAACCTAAACCAAGATGGACTATAGGCCGGACTATCAAACAAAACTCAACAAATTTAAAAGAGTTGAAATCATATAGAGCATGTTCTTTGACCACAATGGATTAAACTAAAAATCAATAACAGAAAGATAATAGGAAATCTCCAAATATGTAGAGACTTGAAAAACAAAACACACTTTTAAGATTGAATTAGTAATCAAAATATCCCAACAAAGAAAAGCCCAAGAGCAGATGGCTTCAATTTAGTGAATTCTACAAAATATTTTAAAAATTAGTGCAATCTTTCTCAAAGTCTTCAACAACAACAACAAAAAAAAGCAGTGAAGCAGAAATAACAGTTCCAAACACATTTTATGAGCCAGCATTCCCCGGATATGAGAGTCAGAAAAGGACACTGCACGAAAAGAAAAATTAAAACCAATATCCCTGAAAAATACAGATGCAAAAATCTCAACAAAATACTAGCAAACTGAATTCCATAGCACATTAAGAGAATTATACATCATGATCAAGTGGGATTTATTCCCTAGGATGAAAGGCTGTTTCAACATACACAAATCAATAAATGTGATACACCATATTAACAGAATAAATGATTAAAAATGTAATCACCTCAATAGACTCAGAAAAAGGCATGTGACAAAATTCAACATCCTTTTATAATAAGAATTAGGAATTCTCAAAAAAATTAGGAATAGAAGGAATGTACCACAACATAATAAAGACTATATATGACAAGTCCACAGCTAACATCAGACGCAATGATGAAAAACTGAAAACTTCTTCTAAGATTTGGAGCAAGACAAGAATGCCCATTCTTGCCACTTTCATTCAACATATCACTGAAAGTCCTCGCCAGAGCGATTAGGCAAGAAAGAGATGAAAGGCATTCAAAGCAGAAAGGAAGAAGTGAAATAGTCTCTGTTTGTAGAAGACATGATCCTATGTAAAGAAAACCCTAAAGACTACACCAAAAATTGTGAGAATTAATAAAGAAATTCATAAAGTTGCAGGACACAAAATTAACATACAAAAATGAGTTGTATTTCTAAACACTAGCAACAAACTATCTTTAAAAAAATAAGAAAACAGTCTCATTTACAATGGCATCAAAAACAATAAAATACCTAGGAATAAATTTAACCGAGAAGGTGAAAGACCTGTGTGCACTGAAAAGCATTGTGCAAAAAATTGAAGACACAAATAAATGGGAAGCTATTCCATGTTCATGAATTGAAAAACATCATATTGTTAAAACATCCATACTACCCAAGTGATCTACAGATTCCATGCAATCCCTATCAATATAAATATAGAGAACTGCCCCAGCCGGTTGGCTCAGTGGATAGAGCATTGGCCTGCAAACTGAACGGTCCCAGGTTTGATTCCTAGTCAGGGCACATGTCTGGGTTGTGGGTTCAGTCCCCAGTGGGGGATGTTCAGGAGACAGCCGATCAATAATTCTCTCTCATCATTGATGCTTCTATCTCTCCCTTCCTCTCCCTTCCTCTTTGAAATCAGTAAAATTAATTTAAAAAATATAAACCAAAAGAAAATTTACAAGAATGCCACAAGCCAAGCATTAATAAAACAAGAAACTCTTAAAAGCGAAAATCTGTCCAATTTAATTGTAAAGGGGAGAAGAAGTCGGGGGTGCTATTTTGAAATCTACAACATTTCTGAAAGAGAAACGTCAAGTTGTCTTTCAGTTTTGTTTACGGTATTTTTAGATGGCCCTCTGCATGCTATGCTTTCTTTTAGACGTACTGCCAACTTCTTGTATTTGTCATCTGGTTTTGGAAATGAGGTTTCTGGTGATTTTCTAAGCAATTC
>NW_006292334.1:1774739-1788119 GCF_000327345.1 Myotis davidii | reverse complement strand
CACGGCCCCCACCAGCGTGAAGGGTTGTACTCATGCATGTGGGTTGCATGCTTTCATGCTGTTTCTGCCAAATTCTCACTGTGCCATTTGCATGATGCAACTGGAAACGTGATTCATCAGATCACATGACTTTTTTCCAATGCTCGACTGTCCAATCCTTGGGCTCCTGTGTGAATTGGAGACGCTTTATCTTGGTAACTGAGGACAGCAAAGGTGTTCGAACAGGCCTTCGGCTTCCATGTCCCATACGATGCAGTGTACGGCTAATTTGCCTACAAACGTCAGTTGGTCACAATAATCTGGCCACTCACGTTCAAATATATCCCATGTTCAAAGGCTGTTAAATCACATTGTTTACCCATGTCTTCAGAAAAAAAAAATCACTTCTACTGTCGTGGTAAACAACCTGCTTCCCTATTTATAATGGCCTGGCCCTCTAGCCACTTCAGCGTGAAATTACAGCTAATTTGCCTACAAATGTCAGGTGATCATAATAATCAGTGTATATAAATATAGAGAACCTAATTATCTCTATCAACAAACTTGGCCTAATTGTCATTTATAGAACAGCCTACCCAACAACAACAGAATACACATTCTTTTCAAGAACACATGCAACATTCACCAAGATCAAGAATATTATAGGCTGGAAAGAAAAAAAACCTTCAACAAATTTAGAAGTATTAAAATCACTTAGAGAATATTTTCTGGCCATGACAGATTTAAAGATCAATCAAAAACAGAAATGTAACTAGAAATTCCCCATATGTTTGAAAATTAAACAACACAATCTTAAATGTCTCCTGGGTTAAAGAGGAAGACATCAGATGTTAGAACATATTTTGAATTAAATAAAAATGATAACATCTTATCAAAATGTGTGGGATGCGTTAAAATAGTGCTTAGAGAGAAATTTACAGCATTAAATGCTTATATTAAAAATAAAACAGGCCTCCTGGTACTTACCACAGGCTGTGTTCTTACACTGACTGTACAGAAATAGGAGGCAGAGTAAACCCACCCCATATACACCTCAACTCAGGCTCTTTGCCTGGTCTGTATTGTGAATGGGGAGACATTGAAAAAATAAATAAATAAATAAATAAATAAGGCCTCAAATCAATGATCTAAGTTTCTACTTTAATAAACTAGAAAAAAGAGAAAATAAACCCAAAGCAAGCACAAAGGAAGAAAATAATAAAGAGGGGGAAAAATAGAGCAGGTAAATAATAAAGTAAATCAATGAAACCAAAAGCTAGATCTTTGAGAAGATCTGTGAAATTTTAATCTCTAGTTAGGGAGGTAATCTTGTTAACCTCCAGCCTGGTTTTTACGGAACAGAACAGGGAAGATGCAAATTACCAAAATCAGATACGAAAGAAGGAATATCCCTACATATACCCTATGGATAATAAAGGTGTTTTAGTTTTCAATCTCTGCCATAACAAATCATCACAAATTTAGTTACTCACACAAGACTCATTTATTATCTCACAGTTCCATAGGTCAGGAATTTGGGTGCGCTCAAATGAGTTTGCTCCTTAGCAGCGGTTCTCAACCTGTGGGTCGCGACCCTTTTGGCAGTCGAATGACCTTTTCACAGGGATCGCCTAAGACCATCCTGCATATCAGATATTTACATTATGATTCATAACAGTAGCAACATTACAGTTATGAAGTAGCAACAAAAATAATTTTATGCTTGGGTCACAACATGAGGAACTGTATTTAAAGGGCCAGAAGGTTGAGAACCACTGCCTTAGAGTTTCATAAGACTGAAATCAAAGCTGACTTTTATTGGGAGGCTCTGGGAAGAACCTGTAGCCAGCTCATTCTAGTTGGCAGAATTTGGTTCCTTGAGATTGTAGGACTGAGGACCCTGTTTCTTTGCTATCACTGGGGTTTCTCACAGCTCCTGGAGACCACCCACATTTCTTTTCACATGAAGCTGTCCATCTTCAAGCCAACAATAACGCAGAGTCCTTCTGATGTCTCAAATATCTCCGACTTTGTCTTCCACTACCAGCCAGTGAAAAACCTTCTTCTTTTAAAGGGTGCATCTACTTAGGACTGGTCCACCCAGATAACCTCCTTATCTTAAGATCAACTTACTGCCGAGACCGGTTTGGCTCAGTGGATAGAGCATCGGCCTGCGGACTGAAAGGTCCCGGGTTCGATTCCGGTCAAGGGCATGTACCTGGGTTGCGGGCACATCCCTAGTGGGAGATGTGCAGGAGGCGGCTGATTGATATCTCTCTCTCATGGATGTTTCTAGCTATCTATCTCTCTCCCTTCCTCTCTGTAAAAAATCAATAAAATATATTAAAAAATTCTTTAAAAAAAAAAAAAAAAAAGATCAACTTACTAATAACCTTCATTTTACCTGCAAAATCCCTTTGCTTTGTACTGTAACATAATCATGGAAGCAATGCTTATCATATTCACAGGGGAGGAAATTATGAAAAGGCAAGCACAATTGAGGGCCAATGGTGGTCTTAGAATTCTGCTTACCACAATATTATGAATAACTATATTCTCATAAATTTGACACTTAGATGAATTGATAAATTCCTTAAAATATATAAAGTGCTTTACTTTCAACAATAGAGAATATATATGTACATATATATAAAGTGCTAAAGATCAATTAAGAGTACATGTATTTATAATGTAATAAATACAATGAATATTCCTGTATTCATTAAAGAAATAGAATTTATAGTCTAAAACCTTTTGAAAAAGAAAATTTCAGGCCCAAATAACTTTAATGACATATTTTAGTAAATGTTTGCTAAACACATAATACCAAGTCCTCACAAGATCTTTTATCGTACAAATGAGGAGGACACACTGCAACTCATTTTATGAAACCAATACTTCCTTTATACCAAACCAGACAAAAACAGCATGGCAAAGAAAACTACAGATCAATATCTTTAATAAGTAACAGACACAAAAACCCTCAATAAAAGACTGGCGAACTGTACAACAGCATTAAAAAGATAGGATTACACATCCTGACCAAGCAGGTGTTATCCTGAGAAAAAAAAGCAGGATTAGTCAAGGCTGGTTCAACACTTTTTAAAAAAATCAATCAATGTAAATTACCTACTACCAGACTTAAAGATGAACTACATGATCACCTCAATTGATGCAAAAAACATTTAACAAAACCCAACATCTATTCCTAATGAAAACTCTTAGCAAACTAGGAACAGAAAGGAACTCCCTCAATCTGATCAAGGTCATCTGTACAACCTATACAATACCTGCAGCTAACATTATATTTAATGGTTAAAGTCTGAATGCTTTCCTCCCAAGACCGGAAACAAGACCAGGACATTCATATTCATCTTTGTACTGGGTATCTATCCTAAATAAAGCAATGAGACATGAAAAAGAAATAAAGGCTACATTTTAGTAAATAAGAAACAAAATTATCTTTATTCTCAGATGACATGTTCATCTACGTAGAGAATCCTATAGAATTCACAAATCTGTTAAAACTAGAAAGTGGATTTAATAAAGTCACCAAACAAAAATCAACCATATTTCTATCCACCAGCAAAACCATAAATTGGATCTTAGCTATTTTTTAAGTTTCCATTCCATTATAATAAGTCAAAAAATTAAATATTTAGGTATAAATATGACAATATATGTGTAGTTGTTGCTATGCTAAAAATAAAATGGACATTTCTGAAAGAAACCTAAAATGTATTGAAACAATGAAGAAATATAGAATATTCATAGAATGGATGAGTCGATATTGTAAAATGGTCAATGTTCCCCAAATTGTCTCATTAATGAAATAAAATTATAATAAATATCTCAGGGGATTTTTTTGGTCAAAATCAATAAGCTGATTCTAAAATTTATATGGAAAGGTAAAGAATCTATGAGAGCCATATATTTTGAAAAAATAAGAACAAAATTGAAAGACTCGTAAGACCTCATTTATTTACTATAAAGCTAGATTAACAAGGACAGTGTGAGAGTGGAGAAAGGATAAACATATAGACCCATGTAACAGAACAGGGTCTAAAGATTGATCCACATATAAACAGCCAATAGAGTTTTTGTAAAGTACAAAGGTAATTCAATAGAGAGTTAATAACTTTACCAGTAAATGCTTCTGAAAAAAGTAGATACCTATATGCCAAAAAAAAATAAACCCAACCATATACAGTGATTCACACATTATACAAAATAACTAACTCACAATTGATTACAGGCCTAACTGTAAATATCCTATATACTAAAAGGGTAATATGCAAATTGACCCTAACAGGAGAACGACAAGGAATGACCAGTTGCTATGACGCACACTGACCACCAAGGGGTGGATGCTCGACTAGGAGCTGCCCCCTGGTGGTCAGTGCGCTTCCACAGGGAGAGTGTCACTCAGCCAGAAGTCGGCTCATGGCTGGCCAGCACAGTGGTGGTGGCGGGAGCCTCTTCTGCCTCCGCAGCAGCGGTAAGCTGTTAGTCTGACATCCCTCAAGGGCTCCCAGGCTGCCAGAGGGATGTCTAAATGACAGCATAAGCTGGCAGGTGGACATCTCCCAAGGGGTCCCAGACTGAGAGAGGATGCAAGCCAGGCTGAGGAACTCCCACAAGTGCATGAATTTTCATGCACCGGGCCTCTAGTAAAACTTTAAAATGTTTAAGACATAGAAAAAAGTTTTTATGACCTTGGTTTAGGAAAAGTTTTCTTAGATACAAGACCAAAAATACACAATCTATTTTTAAAAATAAATAATTGTACTTTATCAATCTTAAGAGCTTCTCCATGAAAGATTCTGTGGAAAAAAAATTTGAAAAATGAGCCATAGGTTGGGATAAATTTTTGGAAATCACAATTCTGGTGAAGGACTTTCATCAGATTTCTCAATATCCAATAGTAAGAAAACAATCCCATTTTTTAAATGGGCAAAAAAATTAAACAGATGCTTCATCAAAAAAGTTATATGGAATATAAATAAGTACATGAAAAGAGGTTCAACAAAATTACTCATTAAGGAAATACAAATTTAAACCACAATGGGATATTACCACAATAAACCTTTAGAATGGGGAAAACAAAACAAAACAATACCACATGTTGGAAAGGATACAGAGGACTGCAATATAATACAATCACTTTGGAAAATAATTCTGCATTTTTATATAAAGTTAAACCAAAACATGCTACACAACCCAACAGTCTTACTCCTTGATGTTGACCCAAATGAAATAAAAGTTAAAGTTGAACCCTATCCAGTTTTGCTCAGTGGATAGAGCATCAGCTTGTGGACTGAAGGGTCCTGGGTTTGATTCCGGTCAAAGACACATAATGTACCTTGGTTGCAGGCTCATTCCCAGGTCCCAGCATGTGTGGGAGGCAATCAATGTGTCTCTCTCTCATCGATGGTTTTTTTTTTGTCTCTCTCCCTCTCCTCTACTCTCTCTCAAATTATATATGTATTTTTCATATATACATATGATAAATATCCTTAGGTGAGAATATATATGATAAATGTCCTTAGGTCAGAATTAACAACAACAAAAGTTGAAATTCACACAAAATTTGGAATGTGAATGTTTAGAGAGTCTTTATTCACAATCACCAGTGATAGCCCACATTTCTCTCAAGTGGAGACTGGATAAAGAAATTATGGCATATTCATTCAAAGATATACCACTCACTATTGAAAAGGAACAAACACACACAAAATGTAGATGTATTTCAAATGTGTCATGAAAGATCATGATAGATGAAAGAAGCCAGATTAAAGGCTACATACTCTCCATGATTTAATTTATAATGACATCCTGGAAAAGGGAAAACTACAGTAAGGAAGAACATAGAGTGATGGAGAACAAATGGATGCCAGGAGCTGGGGTGGGTAGTAGGTTTTTATTACAAAGGGGCACAGGGAACTTTAAGGGATGATGGGACTATCTGTATTTTGATTGTAGCAGTGTTTCCAATACTATACACATTTTTTCAGAATTCTAACCTAAAATAAGTGAATTATTAATTATATGTCAATAAAACCTGAATCCAAATTAAAAAGGTATCAGTATTTTCATATTTTTGGATTCTTTTTGCTTTTTGCTTTTCCAGTTGGGTGTTTTTTGCTTCTTCATACTTCAAATCTTTGACTTGATTCTTGCAATCCTCTAGTCTGCTGTTGGATCTCTGTATATTATTCTTTATTTCAGTCAGTGTATGCTTAATTTCTTTTTTTTTTTTTAAATATATTTTTTATACTTAATGAGGGACTCATTAAATTTATCGGCGGTTTACATAAAATTCTTGAAAAAGCAAAAAACACCCAACTGTAAAAAGAAAAAGAAAAAAGGATCCAAAAATATGAAGATAGTGTAAGGAGCCTCTGAGACAACTTCAAAAGTACCAAAATTATGGGGGTGCCAGAAGAAGAGAGAGAGAAAGATATTGAAAACCTATTTGAAGAAATAATGACAGAAAACTTCCCCTACCTGGTGAAAGAAATAGACTTACAAGTCCAGGAAGCACAGAGAACCTCAAACAAAAGGAACCCAAAGAGGACCACACCAAGGCACATCTTAATTAAAATGCCAAAAGAAAAAGAAAAAGAGAGAATACTAAAAGCAACAAGAGAAAAACAGTTAGTTACCTACAAAGGAGTACCCATAAAATTGTCAGCTGGTTTCTCAATAGAAACTATGCAGGCCAGAAGGGAGTGGCAAGAAATATTCAAAGTGATGAATACCAAGAACCTACAATCAAGATTACTTTACCCAGCAAAGCTATCGTTCATAATTGAAAATCAGATAAAGAGCTTCACAGATAAGACAAAGGTAAAGGAATTCACCACCAAACCATATTATATGAAATGCTGAAAGGTATTCTTTAAGAAAAGGAAGAAGAAGAAAAAGGTAAAGATAAAAATTATGAACAGCAAATACATATCTATGAACAAGTGAATCTAAAAATCAAGTGAATAAAAATCTGATGGACAGAATAAACTGGTGAATATAATAGAATCAGGGGCATAGAAAGGGAGTGGATTGACAATTCTCAGGAGGAAAAGGGTGTGGGGGGTGCAGGAAGAGACTGGACAAAAATCGTACACCTATGGATGAGGACGGGGGGTGGGGGTGTAAGGGCCGAGGATGGGGTGGGAAGAGGGTGGAGGGGAGCTATGGGGGGAAAAAGAGGAACAACTGTAATAATCTGAACAATAAAGATTTATTTTTTTAAAAAAAGGTATCAATAAACATTGAGAGGTAACTTCTTTGCTAAATTATCAAGTCAATAGTTTATGTTCAAAATCTCAGACCTCACTTTTAAAATTCCTCTTCCCTAGTTCTGAATAATCCATGAGATTGCCCCACTCCTATTTAGCATTTCTCCCAGAATTCCTTCCCAGATAGGCCACATATGGGAACTTTCCTTCCCTTTAGTCATTAGTGGCACTCTCCTTTCCTGGTCAGTAGAGGGTTAATTAACCCTGGACACACAGACACACCCCACCCCACTCCCACAATTAGATCATTCAAATAGAAGACTCTCAAATCACTCTCAGGCCCAGAATGAGTTTTTCTACAGACAGGGCATCTTTTCTTGAACTCCTCCAATAATATCTATCATGCAAGCAGTCAGCTCCTCTTGAGATTGGTTCTGTATCAACTTCAATGCTGGGGAGCACGTGAGACTTGTTTGGAAAGTTGTAAGGAGGACATTCTGAGAAAAGGGAAGTGTGTGGAAGGCCACCTACCTGTTTATCAGAATTCTGACTTAGGGGAGATTTAGGGGAGTGTTGAAGGTGGTGCCCCTAATTATTCCTTGACCTTTCCAAACAAGTCTGTGCAAGTGCAGACCCCTGGGTGTTTACTGGAATCCTTATGCTTAATCTTTGGGTGTCCTTGCTTAAAAGACACTACAAACACATGTGTCCTCCCAAGATTACTTCCCTTACTGATTGTATCTTAAAGATAAACTTTATCTCAAACTGCTGTTACAATAAAAGGCTAACAAGGCAGGCAATCCAGGCTGCCTGGTCCCTTTGGCCAGGCTGTCCCTTAGCCCTCTCTTTCACAGCAAACTTTGTGTCAGAGTAATCCATTCATCCGTCACTCAGGGTCTGCTGGTCAGCCCCGGCACTTCAGAATGCTGCAACTCAGATTTCTCTTTTCTATAATTTGTTAACCAAAAAAAAAATCACATTTGCCTAAGACCTCTGGGCTCAGACAGATCTGGATTAAAATTCCCAGCTTTGCTTTTCTTCACTGTCTTTAGGTAAAATGTTTTTCTTCTTGTTGTTTTGTTTCCACATATTTAAAAGAGGAAAGTGAATCACATCTACCTCACATAGACCTTGTGAAAATTAAATGAGATAGTATGAGGAAAATACAGGATCTGTGCTTAGTAAACAACTGGTAAAGGGTAACTACTGCAGCTGTTATTACCATTAGCAACCATCACTCCGTTAAGTACCACTAGTTTCTACACACATTTACAGGCCTTACTAAATGAAGATGAATCTACTAGCCATGTAAAAACAATTGAAAAAGACCAAATTCTGGTTCCTAAAAAGGTTTCTTTCTAATATAGATAAAATAACATTAATGATTGCTAATGTGACCCACTTTGAGGGACACTTCATTGGTAATTAAATGCCGCACTTGCAAATGTTATATAATACAGAATATTTTACTCACTTCAAATATTGAAGCTAGCATTGCCTTAATATCCACAAACAATTGAGTGGTATAAAACTCTTCATACTCATCAGAAATTTGTTTAGTTCAAAAATCGATGATGGCCAGAATAGCCTATTTCATTAATAATTTCAGTAATTAACTTAGAAACACAGAACTATGCTCTTGGTCCAGCAACCAGAGGCCACAGCGAAGAGTGGCTATGGCAACCATGTTAGTGTCCCTGACAACTTAATAGGAGACATCGTGACAGGAGGTATCAGGAGGTACCTTTGCCACAGACACTCTTAGAGATAGCTAGAGGTTGCTTGGTAACCTGCTCTAAGGTATGGGGTTAGTACATGATAAAGTGAAGAACTAATAAGGGCGGACAAGAGTTCATACTTCCTCCGGAGAGGGAGAAAGAGTATGATGCAGCCAAAAATGCCCAAGAATGAAAAGAGCTCAAATCCCATTATGTCCTCAGAGATTACGTTATAATTTTGGTCAGCATCACTTGTAAAACATACCTGACATTTTGCTAGTGAAAGGAGTAACTTACAAAATAAATTTATATCGGGAGTCTTATATTAATTATTCTCTACAAATTCTCTATAGGCATATCTATGATTGCAACAATTTACTTAGTGGATACCAATATTACTTATTGACTGACTCTCCAAGAAAGATAACTTACTGCTTGCAATTTTAAAAATGAGAGTCTGTGAAAACTGTTTTTTAATGAAAAGAAATTAACAAATCCTTTCAAGAATATTACCGGTTGTTAGTAACATAAAACAGACCAAAATCACCTACGATTCTTTATAACTTAAAATGCAAGTCTGCTCAAGAAGAAAAAAAGTATTTTTTTTCCTTTCCTGGAAATATGTTTTTGCCGTATTGATTTTTTTCACATTGCTAATTTTATTGTGAATCTATAAAATTCATACTATATAATATTTTGCTCAGTCCTAACTTTTTCCAGGGTTTAGGCGATCCTTGTTTGGTCTTAGTAGTCCTCAGAAGTAATTGAAAAATATCAAGTTAGAGAAATTGGAAAAGAGAGATCAATGGGCTATTTCTATGTATTTCAATTTGGACTCAGACTATCTGGAAAAGATTATATTGGTAACAAAGCTAATAGTATTTCTGAAAACAGAAAAGGATAAATGAAAACTAAGGCCACCACTGCCTAAACTGGAAAACAATGTTAAATTGATGTTATAAATTGGTTTATTATATCCTGTTCACATGGATCTTGAAAAGGAACTATAAATAGTGAACATTGCAATACCAAAATAATTTAAATTACAAATGAAAAATGTTTTACATCTAGCCATGCAGTTATTCACAAAATATTTATTGAGCCATTACTCTACTAGGCACTGGATACAGACATGCAAATTTTAAAAATTGGAGTCTGTAAGCTATCTTATTTTAATATCTTGGAATAGATTTAGTTTATGTTTTGTTGTTGGTTTTAATCCTCACCCAAGGATATTTTTCTATTGATTTTTAGAGAGAGTGAAGAGAGAGGGAAAGACAGAGAGAAATATTGATGTGAGAGAAACACATCAATTGGTTGCCTCCTGCAGGCACCCTGACTAGGGTCCGGGCTGGGAAGGAGCTTGCAACCGAGGTACATGCCCTTGACCAAATCGAATCCAGGACCCTTCAGTCTGCAGGCCGATGCTCTATCCACTGAGCCAAACTGGCTAGGGCAGAATAGATTTACTTTAGAAATAACGAAGATATAGAAGAAAATCAGTGGCATTTAGTCTTCTTAAAAATTTCATAAGCTATATACAGTGGTTTTTTACCCAATTTTCTTCAAACTTACTGCTCACACTTGCCATGTTTAGCTCTGTAACTAAGGCGGCCTGACTGAGACACAGACTGGGCTTTCAGGTGACTGCTAACCCTGCTCTGCCAGTGGGAGGCTATCTTGGGTTGCTACTACCAATTCCAATGTTGTGAGAGTCCTCTCCACCCTGACCAACAAGCAATTCTTGAATACCAGAAGGGTGTCCAAGAATCCAACTGAATTCTGACACTCTCTACTTAAAGATAAGAATCCTTACAAGACTGCTCCCCACCCCACTTCAGACACCAGTCGAACTGGAGGTTCCAATGACCCCCTTCAACTCAGGATGCCAAGAGCAAATCTAGGTTGTTACCTATACTTCTGACTAATTGGCTACATCAAAGGTTTCCACAACCTTCTCCTCAGAATTTATTAATTTGCTAGACTGGCTCACTGAACTCAGAGAAACATTTTATTTACTAGATAACTGGTTTATTATGAAAGAATATAACTTAGAAACAGCCCAGCAGAAGAGATGCATAGGGCAAGACATGTGGAAATGGCTTGGAGCTCCCTACACTCGCTGAGAGTACCGCTCTCCCAGAACCTCCACCTGTTCATCAACCTGGAAGCACTTTTAACGTTGTCCTTTGGGTTTTTATGGAAGCTTCATTGCTTTGACTGTTTTAACTGTTCAGTTTGGTAAAAGTTCATGTATTTGTCAGGGTTCTCCACAAAAATAAACAGAACCAATAGCACATGTACATGCACACATGTGCAGGTATATAGATTTGATATGGATATAGATGATGATATATAGATAGAGATAGAGATGATAGAGATAGAGATAGAGATAGAGATAGAGATAGAGATAGAGATAGAGATAGAGATAGAGATGATATGGATGTAGAGAAAAAGAGAGAAAGGAGAGATTTACTTAAAGGAATTGGCTCAAAGGATTTGAAGGCTTGGCTAATTCAAAATCTGATGAGGTAGGCCAGCAGGCTGGAGACCCAGGGAAAAGTGTTAGTTCAAATCCAAAGGCAGTCTGCTGGCAGAATTCTCTCTTCTTTGGAAGAGGTCAGTCTTTGTTCTATTAAGGCCTTCAACTGACTGGATTATGCTCACACATTTTATGGAAGGTAATCTGATTTACTCAAAGGCTACTAATTTATATGTTAATCTCATTCAGAAATACTTCTGCAGAAAAGTCCAAAAAAATGTTTGACCAAATATCTGGCTATAGTGGCCCAGACAAGTTAACACATAAAATTAACCATTACAGTTCAAATTAATTCTTTAGCTTTGAAGTCTTCAAGGAAACTCCTCCCTAAGCCTAGAATTTGTTGTTTATCCCCATCCCAGGAGACAATAGGTTGTGACAGCAGCTGGCTGTAGGCACTAAGTGTGGCATTCACACCCCTTGACTAGACTACCAGCCCCAGTAGAGCATAGGGAACTGAATGCCATACTTTGCATTTCCCCACTTTTAAGTACCTATTTCACCATTAAAGAAGAAGTTATAAAGTGAGTCAAATTCCCCCATCTGCCAACATGACAAAAGACAGATTAGATGGGACACTGGACATAGTACTTCACACCCTACTAGCCTCAACTCTCATCTACAACTTGATTCTTAGTATTTCTTAAACATGCCTTATTCAGCTATTTCTAAACCCCTGCTCTCTTGCATAAAAACATAATGTCTGATGAGAAAAAAATTCTCAGAATTAGAAAGTAGGAAAAATGCAGTAAAAATGATAACTTAAGCGTGAGTACAGGCTATTATGTAAGACATGTTGCATGTAGGTTAAAATAGATTTTTAAAATTTCCTTATGAATACACTCTGAGCTTGTCTGTTAAGTTAGAATGCATCATATTTGGTAGAACAGCTATGTAGGAAAGATAATAAAGATCTCAAACAAGTATACTCATGAAACCGAGGAAGTAACTCACCCTGGGTTATTCATTGAATGAGCAACAAAATATGAGTTATCAAATTCATTTAAATGTCATTTTTCTCTTGAAATATTTTAATTTTTTGAATAGGCATGCATATTATTCTAATACATGCATATCATTCTAATAAAAACTTCAAATTATGATATTCATTCAGAGTTTGGCAAATAGAAGTAATAATGATATGGAATGATGGTAATACAATATGGCTCCTTTCCATGGCTAGGTAGCTCAGTTGGTTCGAGCATTGTTGTCCCAATATGCCTAGATTATGGCTTCTATCCTTAGTCAAGGTATATACAAGAAGCAACCAATTGATGCATAAACAAGTGGAACAACAAATCAATATTTCTCTCTCTTTTTCTCTCTCTCTCAAACCCCCTTTATCTCTCTAAAATCAATATATATGTGTGCATTTATATATATATGGCTTCTCTACATAAGGTAGAATAGCAGATGAACAACAAAAAAGTAAGTTCAAAGAGAAATTTATTCAGAGGCCAGCAAGCAGATTTTGTATAATCGAGCCTAGAAGAAACAGAGGTGGAGATGAGCTCCCAGGAGCCTGATCTAATGACATAGGTGATGAAAATTGAACCTTAACAAAAAATAAAGTAATTCTTTTCCCCAGTCAAACCCCAAGCCTATATATTTAGTAGCCATGATCTTAGTAGCAAGGCTTCATAACATGTAAATGGATTCAGTGAAACATCAAAGAACAATATAGGTCCTTAAAATGTGTTAACTGATGCAAGTTGAGGAGGTACTACTTCATGAAATGGCACTTAGTAATATCCTATTGGTGCAACATTTAAACCTCAAGTCAGAGCACTGCTACAATTGCACATGTTAAATGAGACTAAATTATGTAAGTGAATATGAACGCATTTTCCCTCCTTCAGATTTAACAGTTTATATTCTGAAAGAGTTCTATGATGATCCTTCA
>NW_006292334.1:1754615-1774711 GCF_000327345.1 Myotis davidii | reverse complement strand
TCATCAAAAATTTCTGCTCCCCCTTTTCATAGTGCAAAGTAGTCATGAGAATGAATCAGTTGCCCAGCCAGAGGGAATTTTTCTTGGATTCATTGTATATAAAGGAGCCATGTGACTGGTCCTTGACAATATAATAGCAGAAACTGTGTATGCTACTTCTTTATCCTCACTCTCCCCAACTGTCCACTGAATGAAGATGATGCTGAGGTCCCAGGGGATAGCATAGTCACAGACGATAGGATACTGGGTCTGCTCCACAGGACATTGAATCCTTAGGAAGATAAGTGGAGACTTTGTGAGAGTGATCTGCCATTGGACTCTAGAGTCTCCAATAAATGAAGTAGACTGGCTGCAGTGAGAAGGGATAGAGAATGGTGCAGTGAAAGATACCTCAAGAGTCCAGAGATTGAATAAGGTGAAGAGGTAATATCTAGAAGAGAGAGTGAAGATCAGCGGACACCAAGCTCATCAGCTCCTAATAGAAAGTCCTGCTTGGAAGAACTACAAAGGATGAGGTTCCTCAAAGGAGAGTTCAATCAACGCAAGGAGAGGAAGAAAGCTTTGGGGGACGAAGTTGAGTATATGAGTGAGTTGGCTGAGTATCGAGTGATAGTTATAGAAGACACAATAGTTAGATTTGAGGACTTAAGTAAGAAAGAGGAACAAGGAAGGTAAGAGCTTCCTATATAATAAAAGGCCAATATGCAAATCAACCGAACGGTGGAACAATCAGTCGCTATGACGTGGAGCAGGCCTAAGGCATTAATTGGACAACCCCCAAGGGCTCCCGGACTGCAAGAGGGAGCAGGCTGGGCTGAGGGACATGCTCCCCTCTGAGTGCATGAATTCCGTGCACTGGGCCTCTAGTTATGGAATAATAGTGTGGTAACATAAGAAGTTTAGGGATCTTACACATTTAGTGTTGACTATCCTACATAATAAAACCCTAATATGCAAATTGACCAAACAGCGGAACGACCAGTCACTATGACATGCACTGACCACCAGGGGGCAGATGCTTCGTGCAGGTGCTGCCCCCTAGTGGTCAGTGTGCTCCCACAGGGAGAGTGCCGCTCAGCCAGAAGCCAGGCTTGCTGTTCCTTAGCTCTGCCTTGGAGGCGGGAGAGGCTTCTGCCACCCCCGCTGCACTCACCAGCAGTGAGCCTCTCCCGCCTCCGTGAAGAGCAGGCCTAAGTTGGGAGGTGGACATCCCCCAAGGAGTCCTGGACTGCGAGAGGGTGCAGGCCGGGATGAGGGACAACCTCCCCGCCCCTGCCCAGTGCACGAATGTCATGCTCTGGGCATCTAGTTGAAAATAAAGATCAGGGATTTGGTAAATTTTGTGTCAATTTTCGTTGAGATGACTGGGAACTAGCCCTAGTGGTAATCTTGATTATTTATTACTCCTTACAGTTGCCAAATCTTTTTCACTTTTATTCAAACTCAACAACAGTAAGCTGAGTGATCATTGGTATTAACAACTAGAGGCCTGGTGCACAAATTCGTGCATGGGTGGGGTCCAGCCAGCCAGCCCCGATCAAGCTGGGCTGGCCCGGGGGAAGGGCTGCCCTCTGGTCAAACTCTCAGTCAAACTCCCAGTTGAGGGAACAATTTGCATATTAGCCTTTTATTATATAGGATGTCTTATTGATTAGATACATACAGGATTTAACATTTTTTTATATTATAAAAGAATAGGGGCCCAGTGCACGAATTTGTGAACCTTGAAAGGAACTGTGGGCCACAAGGCTGTGGTGAGCACAGGGACAGGTCTTGACCCATCCTCTGTGCCTCTTCCTAGCTCCCCCGCTGTGGTCCCACATCCCTGTCTGCTGGCAGCCCTGCTCCTGCTGCTGCCGCTCCCACGTGCTGATAGTGCCAGCCCTGCTCGCACCCGCTGACAATGTGGAGTGATTGGGGCCAGTGCCAGCAGCATGTGCAAGCGGGGTCGGTGCCATCAGTGGGTGCGAGTGGTAGCTGCTTCCCTGATCACCCTTCAGGTGTAGGGGGAAGTGGAGAAGCCCTCAGGGGTGATCGGGGCCAGCAGCTGCCACTTGCACCCACTGACGGGGCCAAGTGATCTGGGCCGGTGCCGGGCACCAGCAGCAGGTGCGAGCGGGTACAGTGCCAGCAGTAGGTGTGAGCACTTAGCGGGACCACGGTGTGTGGGAGCAAAGAATTTTCAGTAATCACCAGAGGCTTGCCCCAATGACAGCAACTGGTGCACTGCCTTGGTCTCGTGCCCCCACTCACCTGCTCCACCATCCCACCACAGTTGATGCCCACCATGTTCCATACTCTGCTGCCTGCTGCCGATGCCCGCCATGTTCCACGTGCGCCCCCCGGTGGTCAGCGCACATCATAACAACTGGTTGTTCGGTTGTTCCGCTGTTCAGCTATTTACATATTAGGGTTTTATATATATATATAGATAGATAGATAGATAATTTTAGATGATCTGTGATTAATCACTCACTATGAGAGTTTATCTTTTTAAAATAAATTATGCACATCAACTTTATTAGAATAAGTCAATCACCACAGGTCCCAACATTAATTTTTCAAATTTTGTGGTAATATTGCGGATTTCTTTGTCTTGAAAATAAAGTACATGTGCACTGTAAAAAGACAAAGGTGAAAATCTTGAAAGAATTTAACAAATACATTAATCCTAATTTAGTTATTTAATTTCACTAGTAAAGGAAGAAAAACCATTCCATTTTTGAAAAAAAAAATGTGTGATTGTCTTTGATGATACAAAATCTAAACACATGAACGTTAATGAATTTTTATTAACTCCAGCCATGTCTTAGAAATAGGGAGCAAGGAGTGTGTTCTTAGGGCCTTTCATCTGCACTTGAAGATAGCTGCCAGTCAGATGTATTGAACAGTTCCAGGGCTGCTCTGCCTCAGTGAGCAAAGCGATCATAGGAAACCAGCAGAGAGTAGCACACTTCCTATGGGGCTCGGAAAACAAAAGGTAGAGCACTAAATACCATAAACACTCAGAGAAGAGAAACTACAAAAAAGAATAATCAGCCTCTATATGAAAGTACTATTTTTTTTAAGGTGAAATTCCTCAACTATTTGACAACCCAATTTGCCAAATGACAACATTTGAAAATTACCATGATCTGATATCACAACAAAGGCATTGATGCGTGCAGACACTGGTCTGTGTTCTGATGCTCCTGCCTTTGTCTCATCTTAGAGTGACTGCCTGATAATCCCCACTCTTTATCTCCTCAAGGTCTCTTAACGTCTAAAGAAATGAAATCCTTGGAGGTGCCATTGAGAGACATAAGATATGCAAGAGTGAATTTCTAACATGGAGGAACTTAGCAAGGCTAAGCTTGAGTGAAAGAAAAAGAGTATCCCTCCTTTTGTGGTCCACCTGGCAGAGCTAGGTCCTTGGCTGGATCTAACAGCATCATCACAGCAAGTGAGGGTCTGGCCACTGCCAGGGGCACGTCCTAATTAGTGCTGCAGCGCCAGGCATCCACTCAGATGCAGCATTGCAAAGGGATGTGGTTTGGCAGTACTTTTTCTCAGAACAAAGACACGAGGAATAGGGTGCATCTGTCTGTCCATCAGCTCTCTAGGTGACACACTGAAAGACAGCAAGACATGGAACTCGGTCTTAGGAACCCTTCTGACATCCAAAAACACAAATGCTTCCATAGCCTGAAGTCATATTACTTTCCACTGTGTACTTAGCACAACTCAGAACTAAACCTTCTTAGTTCGGATCTGCACTTGCAAATAATCTCTAAAGAAAGTTTCCATCACAGTTTCTTTAATTATTCTAGAGACTTCTCAGCTGTACCCAAAAATTTTGGCAAGGACTCAAGAGATTAGAATCTCTTCTTAACTTTGTTCAGATCTGAGGGAAAGGGTGAGTTTTTGGAGGGCTATCCTTGCTGGAGTTCCTTTAAAACAGAAAACAATGGCCTATGTCTAAACAAAGAAACACTCAGACAAAAAGGGGGAAGTGTGCCAATTGTATAAAGTGGACGGAAAGACCCAAATGTGCGCTGGGATTTGCCTCTTTTCCGCTCCATATTTCTCGATCTAAAATTCAAGCTATTTTATCCTATCTCTGGGCTCGTGTCTTCCAAAGGTCAAGAGTAAATATTGATAGTAGGTAATGGGAGCATAAGGAATCCTAATTTAAAGTCCTGAGTGTAAGCTTATGATACCATTGTTCTTACCTGGGCCCTTGTGTTCCAGCTGTGACAACCCGTCCCGTTAGCAACTGCATGGCCCCCTGCAAGTGGATCCACTCTATAGACCATTGGCTATTAAGTGGTGCATAGTGATATGACTTCAGGCTATGGAAGCATTTGTGTCTTTTTACAGCTACAATGTGGGGCTGCCTAAGGTCCATAAAGTCAAAGATAGAGCCAGACTAACATCAAAAGGAAAACTTGTGAACATTTGTATTTATTAACTGGTAAGCTTTATTTGGCAAATGTCATCATGAAACTTAATGGGACTGGGATTGCAGCCAGGGAAGATAAAATAGAGGTGACAACTATCTTTTAAGTATCGTCATTTTTAAAAACTAATGACCAAACTGCTTTTTAATATTTGCTGAAGGTGAATGGCTGAAAAGAAAATTTAGACAAGCTTTAAAGATTATTTAACAGAATGAAAAGTGAACCAGCTTGGGTGCCAGTGGTCACACACACTCCTGTGCACACGCATGGACACCCTCAGATACCTACCCCCCATTAAGAGATTAAGCGAGTCATTCAGTATCTCCTTTCTCTCATTGTATCCATATCTGCAAAACAAGATTCATGCACATAAGCTTTGGTTCAGAATTTATCTAAAGCTGTCCATGACAATCCAGGAGCCCCCGCCCCAACCTCACTGTGGATTGCACATTGTCAGGTGATTCAGAGTTTGCATGTTGTATTTCATTGACTGATACACTGTCGAAGATGCTAAATAAAAGAAAAATCAACGTCAATCTGGTTGTGCCCTGTAGTGTATTAAAGCTAGCTGCTATAAACTTATAAATAGGTGAAAAGTTTATTTTCCATTTGTAAAAACCATTAGTCGGTGTGGAATGAGAATGGGGGTGGGGAGGGAGAGGAAAGTTTGACTCCGTGTAGTCATTCAGGGACAGAGGCTCATGGGCCTCTGCGCATGCGGCTTTCATGGTTGTCTTGAATATCACCATCCAATCACCTTCTGGAAGAAAGAAGGCAAATGGAGCATCAAATGGAGTTTCCATAGGTCAGGCTTAGGAGTATGATGTACAACTGTGGCTGTGTTTCTAAAAGAAAGAGGAATGTAATTTGAAGAGCAGCTCACCAATTTCTGTCATACAAAGATGTATCCAAAAAGTCATTTCAAAATACAAATCTATAAATTCTTTTAACCCCATATCAGGTTCTGTTGGTTCCAGAAAAAGTTGCTTGGTTACCACAAGCCTGAATAATGACTTCTCCCTCTGACCTTTTATCTGCACCATGTTATTTTGGTACTTTATCATTTTGACTTGATATTTCTTTTTTTTTAAAATATATGTTATTGATTTTTTTACAGAGAGGAAAGGAGAGAGATAAAGAGTTAGAAACATCGATGAGAGAGAAATGTCGATCAGCTGCCTCCTATACACCTCCTACTGGGGATGTGCCCGCAACCAAGGTACATGCCCTTGGCCGGAATCGAACCTGGGACCTTTCAGTCCACAAGCTGACGCTTTATCCACTGAGCCCGTTTAGGCCTTGACTTGGTATTTTTTTTATGAAAGTCTGCTCCTTTATTAATACCATAGATTCTTAAAACTAGAGGTAACCTTAAAGCTTTTTTGATATATTGTATCTCTCACCCTCTCCTTTGCCATTTAGCACATTGCAGTTAAATTAAAACCATTAAATAAAACAAATTTAATTAATCTTGATAATTTTTTCCCCACAACACTCATAAGGGAATTCTATGACGGCAAGGGTGGGAAGGAGAATTGCTTTTTTACCTAGGCCCATTGTTAAGAATAGTGCCTGGCATGTCCAAGGCATTCAAAAGTATTTGTTGAACGAAAAACAAAATTCTGTGATTCTACATTTGCTGGTTATTAGGTCCTGCCACGTTCCTTTTGGTCAAATACTTATGACAAATTCTAGTAGTTTAAATATAATAATGAACACATACTGCAATATACAGATGATATATTAGGTAATTGTATATTTGAAACCTATATAATGTTATTAACAAACGTAACCCTAATAAATTCAATTAAAAAATAAAATAGAAAAGAAAAGCAAACAAACAAAAACTCATAGATACAGACAACAATATGATGGTTGCCAGAGGAAAAGGAGGCGGGGGGGTTGTAGTAAAGGGTAAAAGGGGTCAAATATATAGTGATTTCAGGAGATTTGACTTTGGATGGTAAACACACAATACAATATACAAATGATGTATCATAGAATTGTACATTTGAAACCTATGTAATTTTATTAACTAATGTCATCCCAATAAATTTAATAAAATAGTAATAACAGCAGCTAACACTTTCATAGTGCTTATTGTGTGCCAGACATGTAGAAAACTTATTTAATACAATATTCTGAGATAGTTACTAATGTAAGTTCCTTGTACACATATATCTATCTTCTGAACCAACCAATGCTGGCCTTTAGAGAGCCTTTGTGCAACTTAGAAAGGGCACCACAGGCCGGACCACTTTCCAATCCACATTATCAAAGAGCATCCAGGACAGAGACTTGCTCATAAATGTTGAATGGATGGATAGATGATGGATGAACAGATGGATGGATGGATGGATGGACAGATGAAAAAAAAACATACTATTTGAGTGGGTTTGAGCGATAATAATTCAATTTACTTCCTTTTATTGCCTGATTTGTTCTATAATGTCATTCAATATACATACTTATTTCAAAGAGGAAAAATAAATCTATAAATAATAAGTGAAAACAAAATGCATCAATCTAGAATTCAGTGGCTCTCAACCTTCCTAATGCTGCGACCCTTTAATACAGTTCCTCATTTGTGGTGACCCCCAACCATAACATTATTTTCATTGCTACTTCATAACTGTAATTTTGCTACTGTTATGAATCGTAATGTAAATATGCAGGATGTATTTAGGCGACCCCTGTGAAAGTGTCGTTCGACCCCCAAAGAGGTCATGACCCACAGGTTGAGAACCGCTGATCTAGATGAACATATTTTAATTAAGAAAGAAAATTAATATAATGCTCATAGCTTATGTTTTTTTAATTTTCTAGATATATTCTTTATTTGATGGAATTTATAAGCAGTTCCAAATGTTCATTAGCTACTAAACCTTTTAATACTTCATTGTTGCCCTTGAATTTTGTAGAAGTTGAGCTAAGTGATATTTATAATTAACTTTTTTATTTTTAAACAATTATGGATTCACAGGAAGATAGGTAAAAAGAGTGCAGAGAAGTCCTATGTACCCTCACCCAGTATCTCCCAGTGGTGACAGCTTACATAAGCATAACACAACATTAAACCTAAGAATCGACATTGGTACAACACAGCCTTTATTGAGATCTTACATGTTTCAAATATTCCTATTTCACCAGTTTTACACATGTGTACATGTGTAGTTCTGTGCAATTTCATCACATGTGTAATCACCACCAAATCAAGATACAACTAAAGGATGCAGTCAAAGAATATCTTAAGATTGAACTATCCGAAAATAAAATTGTTAAACCCCTTCCTTATGTTGTCATTATATAGTTTATTGAATTATAACTATTAATAATCAAAGTAATTTGGATAATTAAATAAATGAATACTCTCACCATTTTTCTATTTAAAAATATATCGGGATTTGTAGGGTAAAAATCATTTTAGATGCTCTCATGGGTTTCTCTATTTAGAAAGGAATGTGATGGAGAAGACATTTACACATGAATAATTATCTCAGTTTTATAATATTCTTATTTGTCATTTATAAAGGTTTGCAGTTTGAAACTTTAGAATGTTTGTCTTTCAATAACAGATTATGCAATGTAAGTATTCTGCCACCAGGTGGTGGTCCCTCTAAAATGTGCTTTGAAATTCAAATTAAAACAAAGAATGATTTTCCTCTTAACTCACTGGAATATAATATTTTATGCTCTTCATATTTAGCTATTTCAAGAATCAGATTTAGTCTGGCATCAGTCCCCAATTTCCTTCTCAAGTTCATCTCCTACACTTACCCTGTATAGGAAACATTTGCTATATCAAATCAGATCTGTTTACTATTTCTCACATATGTTTTTTTCTCATTATATTTCTGTATTATAGTCATCTTTTTTTTTAAACTAGTGTCAGGGTATAGTGCCTAGTACATAATGGGGACTAAATAAATGTTTATTATAAGCCTTTGCTCATCCATTCCTTTTATCTAAAATGCTATACCACCTCCTCTATCTAGCCACAAAAATCCTTCACTGAAAGTTCAATTTCAATGTCCCCTCTTCCATCATCATCCCAGTAGAAAGTGATCTCCCCTCTTCCATACCCAAGTAGTGCTCTATTTTTAGCATAAGTATAGCTCCTCTAAGATACTTTAAGTTGTAGCTTCTGAAGATTAATTCTCTATTTTCATCTCCCAGAGCCCTAAGCACCGTATTAATAATTATTAGTTGTGTTAATGCACTGCAATAATTATTAGTTGTGTTAATGCACTGCAATATCACATTTTAGGAAAAAAATTTAAAGAAATCCCATAACTATTACCTGTTTTATTGATTCTTAACTTTATCATTTATTCTGATTTCTAACTTGAAGTTAAATTTCCCACATTGAGTTTAAAAGTCATTGAAGTTTCAAGTCTTCAAACTTTGGTTGGGCTGGAATCAATATTTCTTAAGGTATCAATATTTCTTTGAGATACTCAGCCCTACTGTTGGGGGGCACAACTCTAGCCTCTTTCCAGGTTAATTGAAGGGTGAGTTTTCTTCTGTCCCACTTACTTACTTGAATCAATTAAAGAGAGCCTTCTTTTCCAATCCTAGCCTCCTCTTTACCCATGAGTCTTTCTGCTTACTTTTAACATCTAACACTAGAACTTTTAACAAAAAGTATTACTCTTTTTTCTTATTGAAAGGAAACATTACAAGCACTAGCTATGGTTTTCTTTTATTAGAATTAGTAGATAGATGACCTTGAATTGTATGTCCAATACATCTTCTTTCAGAAACACTCTAGTAATCACTTGAGTTCCCAACCTGTCCTAGTACAGAGCTCCCAGAGCTGTTTCCTGAAAGAGTTTATGTTCTTCCTAAAGAGAACATTTTAAAATAAGACTATTTTAAAGTGAGGTTTGGGATGGAAATTTAAGACAGTTTCATGACAGTAACATTGATCTCTTTTGGCGGTTCTGATATTTATGTATTGGGTTTTCCTCAAAGCTAGGTCACCTTTCTCTGCAACCATTTGGTCTGTTTTAAAAAGTGATTTCCTAAAGACTCAGACTACCTTTTTATATTTAGAGTCCAACTTTACATTCTCAGAACTTAAAATTCTTCAGACTCCCATGGCCGAGCTGCTTTAGGTCAAAGTACAGCCAGATATAAATGCTCAAATCTACTCTCACAAAGTCTCAGTCTTCCGAGGGTTAATGGCATCACTTCCGACAGACTCTATAATTGTTCCATTTAACTGTTGTGATTACAAACCCCATGTCTACACCTCATGCTTCGCTTTTATTGGTTCTGCAAATACTCAATTGGACAAATATTTATTCAACACCTATTATGTGCCACATATAACATGACGTTTTCAAAATGCAGAGTTAAATAAGATATGATTCCTGCCCTTAAGAATTTTACTGTATTTTGGTGATTTCTTTACTCTGCCAGATATTCTACCCTTACTTGTGTTATTTTCAGGGTTATAACTCCTAGCCTAATATCATCTAAATAATTGATTTCCCAGATATCCTGAATTTTAAAATGTTCCAAAGCTCACTGTAACTATATGACAAATGACAAAAAAAATTTTCATAGTCTTAATCCATTAAGATTAAGACCTCCTCAATAGAAGGCATAATAATGCATAGCATATCTATACTAATAAACGGGTAATGTGCTAATTAGACTGGGAGACCGGCCCCGGAGGGCAGTTGGGGGCCATCAGGCCAGCAGGGAAGGGCAGTTGGGGGTAAACCAACTGGCTGGGGGGGTAGTTGAACAGGCAGGCAGGCAGAGTGGTTAGGGGAGATCGGGCAGGCAGTCAGGTGAGCAATTAGGAGCCAACAGTCCCAGATTGCGAGAGGGGTGTCCGACTGCTGGCATCTCCCGAGGGGTCCCAGATTGGAGAGGGTGCAGCCAGGCCAAGGGACACCCCCCCACCCCCCGCATGAATTTTGTGCACCAGGCCACTAGTATTACATAATATAGCCGTGCTCACTCTAAGGTTTACAGTTTTTCCAAAATAAAAAGGGCCATCCTAGTTGTTTGGCTCAGTGGATAGATCCCCGGCCTGCAGACTGAAGGGTCCCAGGTTTGATTCCATTCAAGGGCACATTCATGGGTTGCAGGCTTCATCCCCAGTAGGAGGTATGCAGGAGGCAGTCAATCAAAGATTCTCTCTCACCATTGATGTTTCTATCTTTCTCTCCCTCTCCCTTCTTCTCTGAAATCAATAAAAATATATTTAAAAATAAAAAAGTGCCATCAAAGTCGGGGTTTGTGTCAAGGTGGTGGAGTAGGTAAATTCAATTCTTGAATACACCCACAATCACATCAAAATTACAACTATGCCTGGCCAGTGTGGTTCAGTGGTTGAGCATGAACCAAGAAGTCACTGGTTTGATTACTGGTGAGGGCACATGTTTGGGTTGTGGCACAGTAGGTGTCATACAGGAGGCAGCTGATCAATGATGTTTCTCTCTTATCAGTGTTTCCGTCTCTCTACCCTCCTCTCTCTAAAAATTAATAAAAACATATATATTTTAAAAATTACAACTAAACTACATAAGAAACATTCAGAACCACCTGAAATCTAGCTGATCAAAAGTCCTACAACTAAGGGTATAAAGAGGAAGCCACAGTGAGAATGGTAGGAGGGGTGGAGATGCAGAATAGGCTAGTCCCACACCCATGTGTGGCAGATAAAAATTAGGAGGGATATCTCAGCTGCAGAGGTCCCCCTTGAGGAGTGAGGAGTCCCAACCCCACACCAGGAACCCCAACTCATGGTTCCAGTGTCAGGAAGATAAGTCCCCATAACTTCTGCCTGTAAAAACCAGTGGCAATTGGGACTGAATGAGACAAAGGAGTGCTGGAGTACCAAGCAGTTTCTCTTAGAGGTCTTGTACATGGACTTACTTAGATTCATTCCCTCTGAGCTCCAGCATAGGGACAGCAGCTTGAAAAGCACCAAGAACATAAGGAGAGGAACTGGATTGTCTGGCATCAGAGTGAGAGCTAGAGGAGTAGCTTTTTCCCAAAGAGAAGTATTGACAGAGGCAATTGTTCCTTTGCTGGGGTTTCTTCCACAGAGCTATTCAGGCAGGCACTATATCTGAGTCTCCATCAACCTGGCTAACACTGTTTGTTCTGCCCTTTTGATTCCCTAAGAACCTCTTTGCCCAACTTGTGGGGCCACCTAATCCATTTCCAGTGACTTTTCCATACAAATGGCCTGTCCTGGCTCATGCTTCAGACTTACCTAAAATCTCTCAAACAAGCAGCATCTATCCTCAGTGTGCTCGTACCTCTCACCAGCACTAGTGGTAGCCAGTCTTGATTCATAGCTTGGCCTTGCCTGGGCAACACAAAGCCTAGCACAAATAGCAGCCATCTGCAGAACACATTGTAGCTCATTCTTATGGCCCTCAGGAGGGTACAAGTTGGCAGCTCACTTTGGTCTGTACCTCCCAGAAGACACAAAAGCTAGTACACCATGGACAGCTTCAGACTACATCAATTACAACCTAATCACCTCCATGATTAATACACTCAGGGGGTGGACTCAGGGGGCACCAGAGCCCTGTTGAAGTAAGTCCTGTTCCATGGGGTGGGCTCCTACAAAGCTGATCTTTCATGGTGGTCACTGCCAGTCTTTGTAGTTGATTGGCCTAGGGGTAAATCACCCCTATTGATGTGCCAACAACAATCAAAGCTCAACTAGAAAAAGAGGATGTACATACACACACAGGGGCAGGGGCAGGGGCAGGGCAGACCTAGAGTGTCCAGTTAGGGTGATGGGGTGACTGTGTCACTGGACCCTACAGGATACCTACTACATAATGAATGCCACTCTACCAAGCCAGGGAGACACAGCATTTCTACATAATAGGTAGAAACCAGTACAGGGAGGCTGACAAAATGAAGAGTCAAAGAAGCATATCCCACATGAAAGAACAGAGCAAAGCTCCAGAAAAAGAACTACACAAAATGGAGACAAGCAATCTACTAGATGAAGAGTTCAAAACACTGGTTATAAGAATGCTCAATAAACTTAGGGTAAGAGTAGATGAACTTAGTTAGAATTTCAACAAAAAGACAGGAAACATAAAAACAAAGATAGTAAACATAAAAAAGAGCCAATCAGAAATTAATAATACATTAATTGATATGAAGAACACATTACATGGAATCAATAGTGGAATAGATGAAGCAGAGAATCAAATCAGAGATTTGGAAGATAAGGAAGCAGAAAATACCCAATTAGAACAGCAGAAACAGAAAAGAATCCATAAAAATGAGGATAGTATAGGAGCCTCTGAGACAACTTCAAATGTACCAACATTTGCATCATGGAGGTCCCAGAAGGAGATTAGAGAGTACAAGGAATTAAAAATCTATGTGGGAAAAATAATGACAGAAAACTTTCTTAACCTGGTGATGGAAATAAACATACAAGTCCAGGAAGTGCAGAGTCCCAAACAAGATGAACCCCAAAAGGCCCACACCAAGACACATCATAATTTAAATGTAAAAGGTTAAAGAAAAAGAGAGAATCTTAAAAGCATCAAAAGGAAAGCAGTTAGTCACCTACATGGAAGCTCCCAGAAGACTGACAGCTGTTTCTCAACAGAAACTTTGCAGGCAAGAGCATACAATAAATTCACAATAAATACTTATCTATCAACAATTGAAACTAAAACACAAAGTAAATTAACAAGCAGAACAGAAGTAGACTCATAGATACAGAGAACAGACTGAGGGCTGCCAGAGGGGAGGAGAGTTGGGGGATGGGTGAAAAAGATGAAGGGATTAAGAAGTACAAACTGTTACAGAATAGTGGTGGGAATATAAAGTACAGCATAGGGAATGCAATCAATAATATTTTAATAACAATGTATGGTGTCAAATGAGTATTAGATTTATTGGAATGATCACTTAGTAAGTCATATAATGTCTAATCATTATAGTGTACACCTAAAACTAATATAATATTGCATGTCAACTGTAATTGAAAAATTAAAAAAAGATTTAAATAAACATATTTTTTTAAAAGCATCCTAAATTCTTCATTCCCCAGATGACTAAATCTAAGCCACCCACCAAACATGTGCTTGTATAATGGCTATTACAGAAACCTTTCATACCTAAAGACCCCAAAATCAAGTTGACAGTTTCTTGCTTTGAGTACCTAGATTCACCAGCCTCTCATCGTTTATACTTATAGTCTATAAATATAAAATTGTTAGTGTTTATAGGATAGAAATCTTGTTTTGTTGATTTCACACTTTCCAAGTTCTTGGGCAGTGTCTGGCTCAAACTCTGGGTTTGAGAAAGGTTTATTATTCTAATTAACTTTCCTGCCTGGCAGAAATAAGTTTCCATTAGTGTTTGACCCAATCTTAGCATGAAGCTGAGGCACTGGGAAAATATGACTCCGTGATACATAAAATTTCTTTTCCAAAATATTCAGATTTGCTGACAACTTATGGGCCAGAGATAAGAGAGCACCCATCAGGGTTTTGGTGTTTTGGTTTTATAAAAACCTTGAGAAATTTTGTTTTGAAGCTGATATTTTCAAAAAAGTTCTTTGAATTTTTCAGAACATATCAATCACTGCTTTTCAAGGGAAATTTTTATAATTTTTTTCCAACTGAATGGAAATCTATGCTATTCAAACAACAAAGATTTTTTTCTTTTGAAGGTTATTCATATCCTGCTTCTAGGATTGCCAAGGGAATTGAATTACAAAAAACTTTAACCAAGCAGCTATCAATTATACGTACTAAAGACAACTTAAACTCTGAAGTTCAGATGCTTTACCTTTTCTTCAAAACTTGAATCCCATGGTCTTCAGATGGGTTTTTATGTTAACCAAATAAGTTTGCTAGACCTATAGTCAAGTTTATTTTATTTTTTAATTTATTTTTACTAGTTTTTCTTTTCTTTCTTTGGTCTCATGTGGGTAACACACAAGGATTTGAATGTGCATGTGTTCCTCAGCAAGAGGGGAATCCACTTTTGGAATAAACCTATACTTGCCATTTTTCAGAAATCATTTTTTTACCACAATTCTTATACATTAAGGAAATTTTTTTCATAGTTGCATGTGTTATTATCCACATTTTTATTATTTTTCATTTTTTGAAGATTTTTAAAATTGATTTTTAGAGAGAGAAGAGAGAGGGAGAGAAAGAAACATTGATGTGAGAGTGAAACGTCAATCACCTACTCCTGCATGACCCCTACGGGGGATCAAGCCTGCAACTCTGGCATGTGCTCTGATCAGAAATTGACTGGCAACCTTTTGGTGCAAGGAAAATGTGCCCAACCAGCTGAGCCACCCAAGCCCGGGCTACTACTCACATTTTAAACACAAGAACACTGCAGCGCCATGTCAAACAGCTCAGTAGAACATCTGGGACTCAAATCTAGAACTGTAAACTGCAAGGCCTAATTGTAGTCTACACTCCAGTGGCACTCCACCTTAGGTCTGCAAGACATTACCCAGTATTGTTTCTACAGATACAGATTCTCAGGTGCCACTTCTGGGGACTGTGACTCAGTAGATCTTCCTTGGTCTCAGATGTCTGAACTTTGAACAACTGTCCCAGATGGTTGTGAGGCAAGTCATTCACATTCCAATTAATTGGATTATATTCCAACTAGAGGCCTGGTGCACAAAATTCATGCACAGGTGGGGTCCCTAGGTGTGGCTGGCAATCAGGGCCTATTGGGGCTGTCTTGCCTAGTTCCAATTAGGGCTGGGCTGGCCGGGGCATGCCAGACAGAGGGAGGGACCACGGGAGGTTTGCCAGCTGGCAAGAGGGACTGGAAGAAGTTGGCTGTGGGAGCCCACTGACCACCAGGGAGCAGCTCCTGGGTTGAGCGTCTGCCCCCTGGTGGCCAGTGTGCATCATAGAAACTGGTCAACTGGTTGTTCCGGTCATTCGGTCATAATGGTTGCTTAGGTTTTTATATACAGAGATTAAGACTTGATACAACTGCTTCTTCTTACCTGCTTCTAGAGATGAAGCAAGATCCTATATATCCACAGTCTCAGCTCCACCACCAATTACCACATGATGTAAACCAAAGTAAACCACTTTTCCTGTTTGGATCCTGGTCTCCTTAGCCTGTTAAATGGGAATAATTATATTATCCTTACCTCAAAGTATTGCTACAAAGATCAAATGACATGATAGGTGCCATTATGTTTATAACAATACAAGGTGATATTTTAAAAAGAGTATTAAAGCATATATTTTAATAATGAAAAGCATAAAACACAAAGTTTATTTGGATGCTTTGATGTAGAATTATCTGATTACAATACTGCAGAGGATAGTTAGACATTCAGTCTACATCCATAAGCACTTCAACCTACTTAGGCCTCATCCATAATCACTATGGTATGTAGAAAACCTTTACTAATGCACACACACAAGCATGTGGGCATGCACACATGCACATACACACATACACATGGTTTCCACTGCTAAATTAGTGGCAGATTTTTCACGGTCTCCAATTTGAACATCACCAAAAAAAAACAAAGAATAACATCTCTATTTAAAACAGTGCAAAAGAGCCTGGCTTGCATGGCTCACTGGTCGACCTATGAACCAGGAGGTCACGGTTCGATTCCCGGTCAGGGCACGTGCCCAGGTTGCAGGTGTCATCCCCAGTAGAGGGCATGCAGGAGAATCATAGTTAATGATTCTCTCTCATTATTGATGTTTCTATCCCTCTCTCCCTCTCCCTTCCTCTCTGAAATCGATAAAATATTTGTTAAAAATGCAGATGGGTTAACATCCAAGTACCTATGACATTCTCACCAACCGACCTGGCCATCTCCAGACCCCAAGGTTCCTCCTTCCTTAGGTATATGTACTTCATTCCCCCCTTTGGTGGGAGAAAGGTTTTAAAAACAATTGGTATGACAAAAGACACTGACACCAAACAGTCACAACTTGATTTCATGGCACACCACATGGAAATTTTCTAAAATTAAAGAAACTTTAGCATTTTCTTGTTATTTAGGGCTACAAAACCATAAGCCTCCCACCTTGCCTATGTCGACTTTGAAATAAGCAGACCGGCTGGAAAACAAGAGTCAATTTGCATGTGAAAAATAAACAGACATAAGTCTTGCTGCATACCATGTCAAAAAAAAGTGTTGATGTCCTTGTTTAGAAATGGGAAGCAGCAAAGTTTAGCAGGTTAAGTAACATAGCACCTTTTCCTTTCTGTCTCCTAATACATACAGGGTAGGCAAAAGTAGGTTTACAATTGCATTGTGGCATTCTTTACAGTGAATGAAGCTATTATAATAATCATAACCTGCATGTCTTTTTTCCATATGAACAACTGTAAACCTACTTTTGCCCACCCCTGTTTTTTAAATGAACCTGACTTGGCCTCAATACATCATCATTAGTCTTCTCCCAGGACTCACTGATTCAAAGTTTTTCCTCACTCCAATACTTATCTCAGGCACACAGCATCAATTTTCTCAAATAATGTCTCACCATCTCACCTGCACTTTAGTCATTAAATCACTTTATATTCTATCACATCAAGTCTCTATTCCTCTGTCCGGTATGCATTGCCTTCCATAAACTTTTTTCCTCTGTCAAATTTTCAATTATTCTTCAATTTACACTTCACCCCCTCACTTTCTCCCCTAACCCCTGACATTTACTAACCTAAACACATTCATACACACTCACACATTCTAGTAAGGTCAGTCTCTTTAGTATCTTTCAATTCTGATACACTCATCTCTGCCTCCTTGTTTTCACTGATATTCAGATCAATCAGAAAGCATTTAGTCAGACTCTGTACTTAAGCGACTGTGCACGTCTCAGAAGGGAAGGATTCCAAATGTTAAGATTTAACATCAAGACATTAGAGAAGTAACATAAGTCTCTAACATGAGTAGCAATATATTTATTCAAACACAGAGAGACACAATACATGCAGAAAAGACAGCTTATGTGGTCACTAAAATCTATTTTCTATTTCTCCTGAGCACTTCCTTTTTTTCATGTCCCAGGCTTCTTTCAGAATAGTGAGGTCATATGTCTACATTCTGTCCAAGAGATTCAAACACAAATGATATACGTCTCTTTTAGACCTGACCCATGAAAACTTACAATCATTTGCACTCTTTTCCCTCCTTAGTCTTCCACCAACTACAGAAGAGCCAAAGAAGATCCAAGAGAACTCTGGGGCAATGCAATCTAATAGAAATATAATATGGTTATATGTAAAATTTAAAATTTTCTAGTAGGTACAAATATTTATTTAATATGAAATTAATTTTAATAATGTATTTTACTTAACCTAGTATATATAAAATATTGTCATTTCTCCATGTAATCAATTATAAATTATTCAATATTTTACATTCTTTTTATCACACTAAGTTTTCAAAAGCCATGTGTGTTTCTCACTTGCAGTATATCTCAGTTTATCAGTACATCACATTTCAAATGCTCAACAGCCACAGGCAGACTAATGATGACAATATTGGACAGCATAGCTGTAGGGGATGGTGGAATTTCAAGATGAGAGGAGCTGGAGCTCTGAGCCACTTCATGAAAGGCACCTCCAAAATACTCTCTATGAATCCTATATAATAAAAGGCTAATATACAAATTGACCAAACGGCAGAACAACTGGTCGCTATGACATGCACTAACCACCAGGGGGCAGACTCTCAATGCAAGAGCTCAAGCTCAGCCAGAAGCCAAGCTCATGGCTGGCGAGTGCAGCAGTGGTGGCGGGAGCCTCTGCAGCAGCACTAAGGATGTCCGACTGCTGGCTTAGGATGTCTGACTGCTGGGAGCGGGGAGGGGTGGCAGGAGCAGGCCTAAGCCGGCAGTTGGGCATCCCCCGAGGGCTCTTGGATTGCAAGAGGGCACAGGCTGGGCTGAGGGACTCCCCTCGAGTGCACAAATTTTGTGCACTGGGTCTCTAGTTGTTATATGAGCAACACTTAAGCTTCTATTTTGTAAAGCTACTGTAATTTAGAGGTTGCTTATTACAACAGTTAGCCTATTACCTAATACATTCCTGTAATATAAATACATATGCATGACAATGCACTTACAGATACTTTTACCATCAAATCAATAGTACACACAGGGAGCACTCCAGGAGTCTAGAGGAGACAAGATCTCAGAAGGCTGGAGAAGCCCTGGGTGACTTTGCAAAAGAAAATGGAATTTGAAAAAAAGAAAAAAGAAAAGCTAAAATAAACAAACAAAAAAAAAGAGCAAGGAAGACATTCCAGGGATAAGTCAAAGAAAAACAAAATCTTTTGCAAATAGAATTTAATTTCACAACAAATTAATCAATCAAAGTAAAGAGTTCCCTTAGGAAAATAATGAATTTTGTGGTAGAAGACATAATTTGATACCTTACTGGGACTTTCTTAAAACAGACTGGGTGGGTTTTAACTTTAAATTTTCTAAAATATATTTCATAATATCACTTTGTTACTCAAGAAATATTTTTTTAATCCTATGCAGAATAGTCTAGTAAAACTGTATAAATGAATTATACCAGAATGACTTAAAACAGAGAAATCAATTTGGAGACAATTACAGTAGTTTGGCAAAAGAAAATGAAGGTCTAGTCCCAGCTGGATAGAGTTTCAGCCTTCAGACTGGAGGATCTGGGGATCAAGAGGACATGCCTGAGTTGCAGGCTCCATCCCCAGAGGGGGCATGCAATGATTCTCTCTCATCATTGATGTTTTTCTCTCTCTCTCCCTCTCCCTTCCTCTTTGAAATCAATATATATATAAAAGAAAATGAATGTCTGAAATAGAGAGTTTGAGAAACAAAAGGGAGAAGAAAAAAAGGATAACATTTAGGATGTACCTATTACTCACCAAGTTCATTCGCATTTAATCCTCCTTAACATGTTATGAGGATAACATCATTTTTACTAATATAAAAGTAGGCTTAGAGAACTGAACTAACACATCCAAGTTTTCACACTGATGCAGGCTAGACCTAGAATTAAAACCTAATTCCGTTACTCTTTACATTCTCAGAAAGAGAACCATTGTGTACTATAATTAGGCTTTAGCGGGTGCCATTTGGGGACACTTAGAACAGGAGTAGAATGATCAGAAAGCATGACAGGAGAAGGAACAGTTAGAAGAATAAAGAAAATAGGAAAGCAAAGTATTGCTGGACTCAAAGGGAGAATGAAAGCAAAGAAATAAGAGTTTAGCTAGTGAAAGCAAGAGCATTGAGAACAGCTTTCTTTGAACAGAGAACAAATATGTGCTTATTTCTAGACCAGAGAAAATCAAGCAGAGGTCAGGACTAATGATTTTAGGGAGAAGAGGGGTAATCAAGGAGAACCTCTCATGCCTTGTTTAGTGTTTATTGCTCTTTTTCTCTTGTAAAACCACAAAGGCTTCCTAGTTTATGCCAGACTCAATATGCATCTATAGAGTAGTGAAAAAAGCAGAGAGGGAACATATAACTATATATCTACACTAATAAAAGAGAAAAATGGTAATTGGCATACGACGCTACCCTTTTCATTGGCTAATCAGGGCTATATGCAAATTAACTGCCAACTCAGATGGCAGTTAACTGCCACAAAGATGGCGGTTAATTTGCATATGTAGGCACAATGCAGGGAGGCGAAAGGGAA
>NW_006292334.1:1746474-1754450 GCF_000327345.1 Myotis davidii | reverse complement strand
GGTGCCGGCGCCCCGGGCCAGACGCCTCGGCCAGAGGCGTTAGGCCTGGGCAGGGTGGAGCCTTCAATTGCGGGGAGCTGGGGGTCCCCTGCCCAGGCCTGATACCTCTGCCGGAGGCCTCAGGCCTGGTCAAGGGGCCGATCAGGTGATTGGTGATCGGAGGGTGATGAGGGTCAACTCCTCTGGCCGAGGCGTCTCTCTCCTATGGTCTGACTGGGTGCTATGATGCACACTGACCACCAGGGGGTAGACGCTCAATGCAGGAGCTGAGGAGCTGCAGTGACTTGGCAGTGGCGGTTCTCAGGTGATGCACCCTGAAACCAGAGAAGAAGAAGCCCTATTCTTCATGAACCACGCGATTCTACCTTTGGCCATGGGTTATGCTGTTGCTGGGGCACTGTTGGCCCTGAATCTGGTTTACTGCACACTTGTGTTTGCATTCCACACCCTGTATAACAGCAACTTTGCCCAGTGCCTTCTCACACTCCAGGACTCCTCAGGGGATGTTGGAGAGCCGGTTTCGGTCCCCTCCCTACAGGCCAGGCGGAGAGACCCCACCTGCCAGAGAGACCCCACTCACTCCATAGACGCTGGGGAGGGACCGCAGGAGGTTGGCTGAAGGGCATGTCCGGCACATCTCACCCAGTCCCGCCTCGCTGGCCACCTTCTAATTAATTTCCTTTAATGTACATGAATCCATGCACCGGGTCACTGGTATTTATATAAGTTCAGAACTGCTGATAAGTGGCCAGGTGAGCTTGATCAAGTTTCCAAACTGTGGTAGTCTTTTAGGGCTTATCACAAACATTCCATTCAGCTCTTTCTGGGCACAGGGTAGGATTTTACTTTCCTGCTTTCTCTGAAGTTGGGCATGGCCATGTGACTTATTTAAGCCAATGAGATGTGAGCAAACATGGAAAGAAGCATTAAGAGCCTGTGTGTGATCCACCACATCTCCTTCCTCTGCCAAAGAAATCCTAAAAGGATGTGTTAGGATAAAGGTTCCATTAACTTTGGTTCTTGAGTGCAATTTTGACAAGATCCTTCTTGCTAATCTGGACTGAGCAACAAGCGTGAGCAAGAAATAAATCTTCACTATGGTAAGCTGCTGAGATCTGAGATTGTTTGTATTTCTGGCACAATGAAACCTTTTCTGAATGATGTAACAAACATTCTCACGTTCAGCTTCTATTTCATCCTTCAGATGAGATGGTTGCAAAAGTTTGGTTTTTGTTTTATATTTTAAAAACAAGTAAGACCTTAAAAACAAAATATTGCTCATGAGGTATAATACAGGGATGGGCAAAAGTAGGTTAACAATAATAATAAATAACACATTAATTAATTAATAATACAAAAATAAACTCTGTTTTGCATAGTCACAACTGTAAACCTAACTTTGCCCACCCCCATATAGAGGGACATTGATTAAAGCAGGTCAGAGTGCCCAAAGCATGAGAACTAAGTTTTCACTTGGCATAGTTTCAAAAATCACTGGAGGAAATAAGCTCAAAACTGCCCTTAAAATCTGACAAGGTTATTTTTAATGAAAAGCATTATGCTAGGCACCATTCTCAGAGATTCAAAGTTGAATATGACACAATGTCCACCACCAAAAAAATTAAAATCTAATAAAGAGCATAAAAACCAGTGCACAAATGTCTATACTGCAAGGCAGAATAAGTTTCATTCATAGAATTTCCCAAACATATTTTTACCACAGAAAAATTTTAAGATTATATTGATTTGACAGGAGCACATCCAAACGAATGCAGGCTTGAATTTTGATGGTAGCCAAAGTGCTCTCATAGACAAATTTATTACTGCAAGAAAATACCAAAATGCAATTTGTTTGTCTTATAGTTTTATTTCACAACAAAACAACAAATTTTTAAAAAATTAAAATTATTAGTCTTTTATCAAGAGAAATATGTAGATTAAAATGATCAAACAAGAGGCTCAACTCAGACCAATAATCATCAAATAGGCATGTGTCAAGGTGTTGATTGGTTGGGAATTATTGCCTGTGTATCTCTATGATTCACAAATACAATGTCAGGTTTTCATGTGTCAAATAGTCACTCTGGAAACTTTTAGTAATTACTTGGTGCAATACAATTCTGAAGGGAAAATTCCTGCGTAAAATTTTGTTTAAAAAATTTAATAAATGCATTATTTGTTTTCTATCCTTTTAAAAATATATTTTAAAAAATTATATTCATCACTTCACACTTACTAGGAGGGCTATAATGTTTTTTAATGGAAAATAAGTGTTGGTGTAAATGTGGAGAAATTGCTATACATTGCTAATGGGCATATAAAATAGTACAGCCAAAACAAAAAATAGTTTATAATATAACTATATATTATATATATGTAGTTCCTTATATTTTGGAAACACTGCTCTATATATGTGGGATATAGGAGAATACAAAAAAGGTAAAGATAAAAGATTAAAGATGTTGCTTCATGGATAAGGTAGTATTTGAGTTGAGCATTAAAAGAAAGGATCTTCAAAGGACAAAACTTCTAGAAGAACAACACAGTATTATCCAAAGCACAGAGACAGGCAGAGGCAGTAATGTTCTTTGGCCAGAATATAAGTCACATGAAATAGAGTGATGAGATTTAAAACCTATAAAGATACCTTTGCTTTAGAGGACAGAAGGCTATGAATGCCAAGATAAAGAGTTAGGACCTCATTCTGCAGAAAATGGAGAACCATTAACTGTAGGTCTTGACTTGTCCATGTGCCACCCAGCCTTGGGCACCAAAGATCTTCAGCAGAGAGACCTGCCTTAAGTCTGTCCCAACCAGACAGCCAGCAAACAAGTCAGACACATCAACAATAAAGCTTGAATTGTATCTCCCTGCCTTGGCAGAAATGCATGACTATCCACCAGAAATGTGTGCTCCTCCTGCCAGGGATGGTTGTCGAGCCAGAAACTATACTTCCCAGCCACCCTTCTATCAGATGTGGCCACAGGACAGGTCTTCATCAAGAGAATGTGTTCTACTATATTGAGCCAGTAAAATTTGGGGATATTGATTATAGAAATTGGTTTTGCCATATTTAATATGGACATTGGTCCAGGATGCAGGGGGCTGGCATACAAAAACTTAAAACCGTTTTGCAGTGGATTAGTATTTGGGTGGTAGTTGACAAGGAGATTAATACCAGACGCTCAATGAGGAAGGCCATATTATGGGGTGGAAAAACATTTGGCAAAACTGTCATCTGATAATGTGGGAAACAGACCAAGTGCCTACTCAGCCTTTAGGATTGTATCAGTTACCTATTGTGTAACAAATTACCCTCACATTTCAGAGCTTAAAGCACACATTGATTATCTCACAGTTTCTGCCGGTCAGGAATCTGCATGTGGCTTACCTGGAGCCTCTGGATAAGCTCTCCCACAAGGTTGCAATTAAGGAGTCAGCCAGGGCTGCAGTGATCTGGAGGTTCAAGTAGGACAGGCCCAGCTTCCAAACTCATTCAGGATTCTGTAACAAAAAAGCACAGACTGGCTTATAAAAAACAGAATTTACTTCTCATAGTTCTGGAGGCTGAAACTCCAGCATCGTGGAGTCAGCGTGGTCAGTCAGGGAGGGTTCTCTTCTGAGTCATGGACCTCTCTGTACCCTCACGTGGGAGAAAGGGCTAAGTTTCTCTGTGGTGTCTCTTTTAAAAGAGCACTAATCTCATTTATGAGGGTTCCACCCTCATGACCTCATCACTTTCCAAAGGCCACACCTACTTGTACCATCACCTTTGGGGGTTAGGATTTTAGCATGTGAATTTGAGGGAGACGCAAACATTCAGACCATAGCAAAGCTCACTCAGTGGTTGCTGACAGGATTCAATTCCCTGAGAGCTATTGGTCTCCTTAGCTGTTGACCTGGGGTCTCCTTCAGTTCCCTACCAGGTGACCCTCTTCTTCAATTAAAGCGCAAAAGAAGAGTAGGGGATGGGGAAAGTCAGAAAGACAGAAGTCAAAGTCTTTTATAACCTAATCCTGAAGCATCACCCCATTGCATTTTCCATATTCTATTTTCTAGTCACTAGATGTAGCCCACATTTAAGAGGAGGGAATTACACAAAGAGCTTTGGGAGCTCTGCAAAATTTATTGTTTTTATTTTATTCTTTCTTGGTGACCTTTAAAGCATGGGGGAAAGTGTAGACCAGGCTACTTAAATAATTGATAAATTGACTCCTTTGCCCTACCAGCAAGCTTCTTAAGCACGAAATTTTCCAAAACAAAAGAATTAGCCAAGAAAAAGAAAGCCCAGCTAAATGCAATTCCCTAAATAAAACAGCCAACATAGAGTGAGATTAAGATAGGTCTTTCTCTTCTCCCCCTCAGAATACTCATCCTCTAATTGCTGAATTGAACTCCCAATGATACACCTCAATATCTCGAGACAGCAACGGTGGCTAGCTAACAGTAGTATGTCAACAGGGAATGGGGGGTGCTTGTGGTGTGCCCTGAGTGCCAGCGATCATGCTGTCTATAGAAAATCTTAAAATGATGACAAAACCGACAAAAGTTGGTCTGCTTTTATTTTATCACCATGTACCAGCAATTCTAAACAATGTCAGTAATATTCTTCCAGAGTGGACTACTCCACACGTCATCATGTTCCCTTGGTTCCCAACTGGATCATCAGAATGAACACATAAAAAGAGGTGAATGTAAAGATGTATGGGGTAATAAAGGATGCTTGCAGGAGAAGCTTGGCAATTTGTTCCAGGTACCCTCCTACAGAGCCATTAACTGATCCCCGGTATATAGTAATACAAATATTCACTGAGCTAGGGCTTCTTGCAGAAGCTTTCTTTAAAGGTTTCTCTACCCACACTCAATACTAGAATAAGAAAATTATAATATCAAGCATTTATATATTAATGAATCAAATTAAAATAGTTCTTTCCTGTCATACACCCCAACCTAAGGTGGAAGCAGGTTTCACAGAATACTAGTGGCTTTTCTGCTGCCCAGAGGATTATTTGGTACCTGGATAATGAGACAAAAGCATCAAATCCAAGGTTTTTGAGGCTAAACGAATTGAAGAGCAACAAAATCATTGATCAGGAACCAAGAAAAGTGAAAAAGTGGTAATCTTTATACATATAGTTTGAGTTCTTCTGGTCATTGGGGTTTTGTATACAGTAGGCAATCAGTGTTGAAAAGTATGTTTTATAGACTTTGTTGGCTATATATAGGGATATGTGTGAGTTTTATTCTTGTGACTCCCTCCGGATTCAAAAGGACAGCCGCGTCCTCAGGTGCCGGCCCCTTTCCGCGCGCGAGCCCCGCGAGAGCCCCGTACCTCTGCGCTTCTCTCCTGCAGCTTCTGCGGGTCTCAGTGTGCCTTTCCTTCCTTCTAGTTGTAGAGTTTACAGTCAGCCAGGCTTCCTGTGGTTCTGGATGAAGTCCGTGTTGTTTCTCTGAGGTATTAATCAATTGTTGTGAGCGGCATTAACTTCCCGGTGTTTATCTCTGCCGCCATCTTAGTTTCTCCTGTTATTGCTTTTTAATTACCCCTCTGGAACCATGTGGATAGACAGGTGTTAGGGTTAAAAATTCATATGGTATGTGATAGGATTTGGGTGAGGAAATGGAGCAGAAGGGATGGACATTTTAACAGCTTGTAAGGTTTCAGAAGTGAAAAGGGAAGAGAGAGAGATGCATTTTGCCTATTGAAATATACAGTTGTGCATATTGAAGAACTAAAAAGTCTGGTTCTAAAGTTATAGAAGAAACAAGAAGGCTAAAGATATTTTGTAAGGACTGAGACTGTGTAAAATGGGGATTTTTTTTAATCTAAGGTTTTTCTATCTAATTAGCTCAAGGATTGATTAATTCCATTATTAATCAATAAATCAATGTAAGACATGGAGAGAAAAAAGGAAATAGACTTCTGTTGTAATTCTACTTCTTATGAGCCTGTCTGCATCTATTTATTTATTCAGCAAACATTTTTTTGTTTTTAATATGTGCAAAAAAAGTCTATTAATGATTATATAGGATGTAAAGAGATATTTTAGAAAATAAATGATATTCTCATTTAAATTATAAATAGAAAATGATATAATAATAAAAACAGTTATAATTTTTGCAATCTTACATAATAACTTTGGGTTGGTGTTTTACATGAGTTATTTATATTACTAAAATAATGACACAGCAAGGGAGGTATTTTAATTCTCATTTGACAGAAAATTTGAGGCTCGGACATTTTCAAAGATCACTGAACTGGTACATAATAGGATCAAGATTTGAACCAAATCTTTCGGCACTTTGCTATATGAATAACAGCAAAGCACATGTAGGAGGCAGCAGCATCACAATATAAAATAATTAAAAGCTCAAAGGCAAAAGAGAAGTGCATTTCTAAAAATGTTTATGTATGTATGTATGTATATATGTATGTATGTGTGTATGTATGTGTGTATGTATTTATTGAAATCTTTATTGTTGAGAGTATTACAGATATCCTCCCTTTTTCCTCCCATTGTCCCTCTCCACATGGTTCCTGCCCCGCCCAGGCCTTTACCACCTATTGTTTGTGTCGATAGGTAATGCATATATACATATGTCCTATTTTATTCATCAGTTTCTTTTGTTCATTAGATTCCTTGTTCATTTATTTTGATTTTTAGATTCAATTGTTGATAGATATGTATTTATTGCCATTTTATTGTTCATATTTTTTATTTCGTCTTCTTTTTTTGTTCCTCCGCCTCCTCCTCCTCCTTCTCCTTTTCCTCCTCCTTCTTCTTCAAGTATATATTCAATCCTCTTCTCTCTGCTTTCTTTCATGTCTTTCTACATCACTGACAATTTTTATTTTTCTATTTATTCCATAATTTATTTAACAAATATTGGATGAGTACCTACTGTATCTGGTGGTATCCTAGTTTAGGAGACAAGAGGTAAATACAGCAAAGCCCTTGCCCTTATGGAGCTTACATTCTAATGTGGGCGGCAGAGAGGTGATAATCAAACAAGTATGATGACAGGAGGTGATCCTTGCCATGAAGAAAAATGGAACAGTGTAGGAACACAGAAGTGGTGCTATTATAGACCATTCGGAACAATCATTCAGAGGCGGCCTCTTTAGGGAAATGACATTACAGGTGCTGTAGTAGGGTGAGTTATGTAAATAGAGGGAAACACTAGTCTAAAGACCCTGAGGCAGAACACACCTGGAGGAACAGCAAGGGGCCAGTGCGGCTGCTGCAGAACGAGTGATAGAAAGAGTGACCTAACATGAGGTCAAAGGTGGAGTCAAGTTATGTAGGAGCCAGATAATATAGATTCTTGCAAGTCATGGGATTATTTTAATTTTATTCAGACTATGATGGGAAGCTATTAGAGAGTTTTGAGCATTAAAATAATATCATACAATGTCCAGTTTTGAAAAAGCACCCCGGTTGCTATGTGGAGAACAGACTTTAGAGGAGGCAAATCTAGGGGCAAAAAGACCAGTTAGAAGACTGTTTCAATTCTGTAGGGGAAGGATGACCTTTTCAATACAGGACTCTGGGACATAAGTATCTTCATGAGAAAACGTGAGTCTCCATCTTTAATTCATATCCAAAAGAAACTTAGTTTGAGAAGGCTCGTAAACCTAAATGTGAAAGCTAAAAATAAAACCTGCTGGAATATAAGAAAATATATTCATAACCCTCAGATAGTCAAAGATTTCTTAAAAGGAACAAAAATAACCCCCACTAACCATAAAAGAAAAAATATTAATAAATTGGACTTCATTAAAATTAAGAACATCTGGTTTTTTTTAAAAAAAAAATAAGAGTAAAAAGTATATGTATGGGCAGGCGTGGGCAAAAGTAGGTTTATAGTTCTGAGTATGGGAAACAGAATTAATAAAGCTATTGTAATAAGTATAACCTGCATATTTTTTCCATATAAATCTACTTTTGCCCACCTCTGTGTAATCCAGAAAAGAG
>NW_006292334.1:1742087-1745792 GCF_000327345.1 Myotis davidii | reverse complement strand
TAGGACATCCTTGTTTTTCTCCTGACTTTAGCAGAGAAGAAAAGTGTTTTCCCATTAGGTAAGATGTTGTCTCTTTTGGACTTAAGCATGAGTGTATGTAGATGAATATAGAATCAGGTTAAGGAAGTAAATACCAATTTAAAGTTGATTGCGTAGCCCTGGCTGGTGTGGCTCAGTTGTTTGGAATTTTGTCTGTGCACCAAAAGGTGGTGGGATTGATTCCCAGGGAGGGCACATACCCAAGTTGTACAGTCCATCCCTGTGCAGGAGGCAACTGATCAATGTTTCTCTCTTACATCAATTGTTGTTTCTATCTCTATCTCTCCCTTCTCTCTGAAATATGTTTTTAAAAAATTAAATTAATTGTGTATTTTTAACATTATTAAGTGTTGAATTTTGAAAAATGCTTTTTTGCTTGTCAACTTGTTATTTTTCTCCTTAGCACTAATAATATGTTGACTTATATGAATGGTATTCCTTTTGAAATTCCCTTGCATTCCTGAAATAAATTCCACGTGGTCATGGAAGTAGTCTTGGAATCTGCTTGCTAATATCTGTTTTATAAATTTGGCATTGATAAGCTATAGTTTTCTTTTTGGTACAATTTTGTCAGGTTTTTATATCAATTCATGCTTGTTTCATTAAAAGAATTAGGTTGTTTTTCTTCTTTTACTATGCTCAGAAGCAGGACTAGATAAGAACACCAAGAGTGATGGATATAGCAGACAGTGGAAGAGGAATTCAATAAAGTAGCAGTTGATTAGACTTTTACAGGATTTGCATTGCCAAGGGGGGTAAAGGCCAGGTTTGGTAAACAAAGCCTTCTCATTGTTCATTGTCTGGGTCTAGAAGTCAATTCTCTCTATGTGTTGCCCCACCCCCGCGCCCCCCACAAGCAAACCATACGTACAGAGGGTGAGAGGCTAAAATGGTTCTGTTTCTAAAACAAATTCCTCTCTGTCTATTTCAGTTGTGGCAGAGTCTTCTCTTGGGTTCACCAAGAAACCATGAACAGGGCAGAGTCTTCTCTTGGGCTCACCAAGAGGCCCTCAGCCCTCCAAGGCAGAGTCCTCATTCTTCCTGCCCAGCATAGTGTTAGGGACAGTGAAATCATAATCAGTTTATTGTCAAATCATGTGGAGCCACACCTGGACACAACCTCAAGGAAAATATATCATCAATTGGAACTAGATGCAGTAGCTAGAAGTTACAAAATGTGTCTCCCACTGGGGAGCAGTGAGTGCATGGTTAGTTGCAACAAGGTGGTTCTTAAAATCATACATGGAAAAGAGCACACATGTGTCCCAGCACGAAGGCTTAAGAAACCAATAAATCAAATATAGTAGTATACTGTTGTTTTATCTATCTAGCAGCTCTTAATTCCTGAGAAAAAAAATTGTTTGCAGTGGAGAATCTAGTCTGTGTTGTTTAGATAGGGCCAACCTCACCTCCTCCCTAGCCTCAGTTCTAGGAACTGGGGATACAGCAATCAACAAAATTGACCAAATCCCTGGCTTCTTGAAGCTCTCATTCTAGTCATTAGAGAAAGGCAGTAAACCTAAAAACTAATATACATATATAAAATATATCCACGAATGATAAATGCTAAAAAAAATAAAGAAATAAGTACAAGGGAGATAGCAGTGCATTATTTAATGAGCTTTCATGCACACTACACTAAATAATTTTGAAGAATAGAGAACACAGAAAATCACAACGTGTTTCCTTCCTCCTTATCAAAAATGTTGTGAACGTTTTCCTCTACATCTAAAACCTATCTAGTCAAGGCTGAAAATAGTTTGAAGTTGATGTGATATATGCACCAAAAGACGCCCTTTATTTCGTTTATGAGATGTTGAAGAGATCTGCAAATATTCCAAAACCCACTTCTCTTTGTGTGGACCTGTCAAAGCAGAAGCAGTGGCTTTTAAGAATCTTAAATCCATCTCTGCAGACTATTTCTACTTTTTCAGAAATACATCACCCGTGCGTAATCATTTGGCTTCAAACCATCTGCAGAGGAAACAATAGAAGGAAATCTTTGCCATGTAATCATTTTTAAAGAACATACTTTAAACCAGAAATTCATAAAGCTTTAGGAAGAAGAAAAAAGATTGTGTGTCATCAACTTAGCTATACTAAATAAGAAAACTCATGCATTAAACATTGCAAAAGAAGTAATACAGCTTTAGTTCAATCTATAATTTGCGAGCTATCACAGGGATTGTGGGTTGGCACCACTCAGAAATGTCCACTGAATGTCACTGTAAAGGTTTGAGAGGACTCTCCCAGGACCAATTAAAGGAAAGGAGAACTAGGCAAGATTGTTCACCAGCAGGAAAAATCAAGAATAATGGTTCAGGATGGCTATGGTTTTTAAATTTTCGTATTTTGTCTATAAATAGGGAAACATTGGCCAAAAATAAATAATAATAAACATCTCTTCCAGCTATTCGTTTATGAACATTAAGAAGGGATTTTTATGCACTCCTTTCAGGCCTTGGGCCTTCTAATTCCCAGCAGTCTCCACTCCCAAATACCAAACTAAGTCATCTACTACTCCTTTTCCATATGTGTGTGTATATCCAACTTGTATTCATTTTATTAACAAGCAGTATAGGACAAAAAATATAAATCAAAGAATCTTATTTAAGTATACAAACAGAAAATATTTTTAAAGAATATTCTTTATCCACCTTACTTATGAACAACCATCAATTTTCATGTTAGCTATTATGCATTATATATATGTATATATATATATGTATATACATATATACACATATATATACACACACACACACACACTTCTAAAACATTTCAGGGTATATAATAGACACTCAATATTAATTTAATTGTTAAAAATGTTGATTTAATTCTTTGTTAACTAATTGAATAATTGGACTGGTTGGACTATGTGTCTCTACTATGTTCTTTAGGGGGGGAAAGCCTTTCTTCTTTTCCACTATGTATTGTTTACCTAAATCTAGTTGACATTTTCAGAGATTTACAGAGAAAGTTACTGAATTCATTACATATAACGCTTCCTTTCCCTTATGAGTTTCTCTAAGTCTGGAATATGAGTGGAGGGGACTACAAATGGAAAAAGGGCAGAATAGAAGGACAAGTAGGTTTCTCACTTAGCTCATGGATTTTAATTTTCTCAAAGGTGAGGACCTTCTATATTTTTCTGTGCTACAAATTCCTGACAATAAATCCCCACTAATTATGTGTTATATCAAGAGCAGATAGAAATTTAGAGATAATTTAAATCCCTTGTGTGACTCTATCATGAAGAGTTCCCTACTTTCCTCTTGTTCTTGTCCTTTTTCACTTCTGAGTTGCTTTAGCCCTTTCCTAGTTTACCAGTAACCTCTGTAATAAACCAGGACAATTTCTGCTCTCAAACTACAGAAGTCTGGAAATTTGCAAAGTAGAGAAGTCCAGTACCAGAACCAGTTAAAATAATAGCAAATAAAAATTACCACAGAGCCTTGAGTTGGGGGAGTCCTGGTCTGAAGGTAGAGCAGAAAGAGCCTTGAGTTTAGAACAGTGGTTCTCAACCTTGGCTGCACATTAGAATCACCTGGGAATCTTTTTAAAATCCTGATTTCTGGGCCTCATCCTCCGGAAATTCTGTTTCTTTATTATGGGGTGGGGCCACAACATTAGTAACAAAGAAACAGAATTTCCGGAGGATGAGGC
>NW_006292334.1:1732706-1738956 GCF_000327345.1 Myotis davidii | reverse complement strand
CCCCCTCTCCTTCCCCCTGTAATCTTGGAGAGGTCTCTTAGAGGACATAAGAAAGGTACCCGATCTACCTATAGTTCCAGCTCTTTCCTCTACTCTCCTGTGGCTGGCTGCTGGGTGGGGTTCAGGATTCCAGGATTTCGTGTGCTCTTCCTACCTCTGAGCCCTGGCTGCCTATCCTTTTAGCCCTCCCGATCCCATATGAGGGGCAGCTAGGGATTCAGGATGAGTCACTCCTGGATGTGCCTCTGTGGTATGCAGATTGCTTTGAGCTGAAGGCAACTTTAGCTTTGGGCTCCAGAGAAACTGCCCCCACCCCCTACCTAGAAGAATTAGGAGCCTTGCCCAGAATAAGAGATTATCAACGATAACCTCTTCAGACCTTCTATAGGGCAGGACCGACACATTTTATTCATTAAACATCTGCTCTTCTTATCATCCTGCAAGGACTCTGTGATGCCCTCAAGGCATCTTACCTCTTCCCTAGCTGATTCTCCTTCGCTTTCTGCCTCTGAGCCTTCAGCGTCTCTGACTCTCTCTTGCTGTGCTGTTTCACATCTATTTGATTATCAGAGCAGCCAGAAGAACCTTCAGGGAGAGGACAGGTACTTCCTCCCCCACAGGGGTGCCCAGATCGTTTCCCTGGGCTCCTGTTCACACCAGTCCGTCCACCTGGACACTGTCTTCTCTACCCATTCCCACCCGTTAGAATCTGGCCATCTCTAACTCACCGTTTGTTGACCATGTAGCAGGTGCTAAGCAGAGCCTGCATATTCATTCATCGCTCACTCATTCATTCAGCAAGTATGCAGTGAGACCCTCTAGGAGCCAGGTGCCCTATAATGGTGAGCCAAATAGACATTGGTCCCTGCCCCCAAGGAGCTATAGTCTAGAGCAGTGGTTCTCAACCTTGGCTGCACATTAGAACCACCTGGGAATCTTTTTAAAATCCTGATTTCTGGGCCTCACCCTCCGGAAATTCTGTTTCTTTATTATGGGGTGGGGCCACAACATTAGTAACAAAGAAACAGAATTTCCGGAGGATGAGGCCCAGAAATCAGGATTTTAAAAAGATTCCCAGCTGATTCTAATGTGCAGCCAAGGTTGAGAACCACTGAGAGTAACCAGGCATGTCTTTTTAAGAAAATTGCCTCCCCTCTCTGAGACGCAGCTTTGTCATTAGCCAAATGAAGGGGATGAATCATGTGTTTCATTCCAGCTCTGATTTTCTGTAATCCTAACAATTTCCCGAAAGCATACACTTTGCAATCATTACAAATACCACAGATACATGGCACACAGACATGCCAAATATCACAGTAAATAAGCATTTTCTGAAGTTATTATTTTTACTTTGCTATGACCAATTGACCGAGTTTCATTCAGTGTAAAGTAAGTCGTGAACACACTTTGTACAACTACTATAGAAATTATTGCAATATTTTTTTTTAATTATCAGTTTACATGTCCTTCCAATTCAGCAGACTATGAGCTCCTCTGGGGCAGATGCTATTTCCTAGTCATTTTTATGTCCCCAGTGCACAACATTTAGCATGGAGGAAATTAGACATTTTAAATAATTAACCTGAGCAGTTCACGCAAGCTCAAAAACAACATGTGGAAGAAAAGCATGCTGACTGATCTCACTTTCAATGCCTGACCACAAATCTCAAGAGGGCCCTTGGTGCTGTCTGGAAATCATATTGCATTTCCCTGGTTCCTTCAGGTACCATTGGTAAATGTCCACTTTAGACTTTATTTTCTCCCCTCAATTCTCCAATAGTTTCTATGTCATGCCTGCTCCAAAAGGTAACATCCACAAGCTCCCATATGCATTCCTATCAGCACCTGCACCCACATGATATGTCTTCCTACTATTATTAAAGACAAACTGTTTATGCTCCTGGGCAAGTCAACCCCTCCACTTGTACAATAGGTGTCATTTTCTCATGCCAACACAAGAACAATCGTTCCTTCAGTAACAATCCCTTCAGTCATTCCTTGCTCTCTAAGTCATCATGTTCTCCCTCTCTACCGACATTTTTCATCAGTGTACAAACATGTTATTATTTCTCTCATCTTAAAAAGAAAACTCTCTCTTGACCCCACTACTTGGTTTCATATTTTGAATCTACTCCAATCAGACCGTCCCCCTTTTCTACTGAATTGGTTTGTCAAAGTTACCAATGACCTCCACCTGCTAAATTACCGTTGTCATTCTCAGTCCTCATCCTACCCGATCTGTCAGCAGCAAAGAGCTTGGTTGATCACTCCTTCCTCCTTAAAACACTTTTCTTATTTATCTCCCAAGACACACACTCTGCTGGCTCTCTTCCTACCTCATTGTATTCCTTCTCAAACCCCTTTGCTCTCCTCATCTTCCCAAACTCTAAACAGTGGTGGATCCAGAGCCAGGCTTTGGACTGCTGTTTTCCTATCTCTGTATTTATCTGAACCAGGCCCACATGTTTTAAAATCATCAAAATGCTGATAATTCCAAAATTTATACCTTGAAGGCTAATCTATTTCTTAATATCCAAAGTTGTACATCCAATAATTATAACTCAATAATTCTAGTTGCTAAGCCAAAACTTTAGAATCATTGATTTCTCTCTCACACTCCCTATCTGTAATCAAATTTTATCAGAAACATCTTTAAAATATATCCAGAACCTAACCACTTTTAACCACCTTCACCTTCACCTTCACCAAAATCACCATCATCTCTCACCTGAATTACTGACATAGCTAACTTCTTTTGCCTGGGCTTGTTTTGAGAAAATCCTCAGCACAGCAACCAGAATGATCCTATTATGTCAAATTAGTTTTGAGCTCTGCAATTTTTTCTTGTCTCACTCAAAGTAAAAGCACAAGAAAAAAAAAGTCTATCAAAATGATCAGATCCCTTATAACTTCTCTGACCTACATTCCCCCTTGCTATGTCCCCTGCAGCCTCAATGGCCCCTTAGCTGTTCCTTGAGCACTTTAGATCTGTTCCTAGTCAGGCCTTTGCACCTGCTGCTTTTTCTGCCTACAACACCCCTCTCCCAGGTGGCTTGTTCCCTTCTTGCTTCCTCCAGGTTTGTACTCAAATGTCAACTCAATGATATCTTTCCTGTCCTCCCTATCTAAAAGTTCAATCCCTCTCCACCAACATCCAGCAGTCTCTAATTCCCCTTCCTGCTCTATTCTGGAATGTAGTAAGAACTTGTTAAATATACATTTAATAAATGAATTGGAAGAACGGGAGTAACAATAACACCAGGTTTAACTAGAGATAATTTTTTAGAAGTGAAACTTACTGTCAAATGTCTCAAACAGATTCATAAGGCATTGCCTAAGAGAGCCCTCTAAAGTCTTTCTATAACTAATAGACAAGAGTTATTTGTAATTACCCTATAAACTTTTTGGAAACAATTGGATGCCATTAACATACTTAAAATATTTGGAAAAAATTGCTTCTTAAAAATGATAAATATTAATAAGTGAAAATTTTATAGAAATAACGATTGTTTAAAAAAAAAGAAAGAAAGAAAAAGCCCAGTTGGCAGGGCTCAGTGGTTGAGTGGTTGAGTGTCTCAGTTCAATTCCTGGTCAGGGCACATGCCTGGGTTGCCAACTCAGTCCCCAGTGTGGGATGTACAGGGGGCAGCCAATCAATGATTCTCTCTCATCATTGATGTTTCTATCTCTCTCTCTCCCTCTCCCTTCACCTCTGAAATCAATACAAATATATTTTTTTAAAAGGAAATAATGCTTGCTCATCTTTGCTGCAGACTTACACTACAATTCTTCTTAAACTACAGACAAAAGAGGAAGCAGTTTAAATATAATTTGAATTTGCTCTTGACCAACTAAAGAAAAGAAAATTAGATAATTCACCAAAACATATAGCACCTGCCTAGTGCATGCACAGATGGTAAATGGAAGTTCCCTTCTCTAGTAGATCATCTGATGTTATTTTGTAAAGTATTTTTACAATTTACTATCCAAACCATTTGTCATATCATAAAATAATCTCCTAAACAAGTTAAAATGCTTGTGCTAATTATATAACTTTCTGCAAGAAAGGATTTGGTCACTAAGTAAAATAAAACTTAAGACTTTCTCTTTCACTTGTTTTACTGTTCTTTATGGAAGATGCGCTACTTTGGCATTGCCTTCATGGATTATCTTATTTAATTCCTATTGCAGATTTTTAGCATTTTAAATCTTGAAGGGTCTGAAAACTAAAAGTCATGAGCACAAGAATAGTTGAATTTAGATTTTCCACATCCTGGATATTAAAAAGTGACATGGTTGTGATTTGGTTAGCAGCGTCTTATCTTATAATGTAAATAAACGTTAAGTGAAAACTAACTCAATCATTATTTTCTTGAGGGAAGGAGATGTTTGGCCACCTTCTGATGATTTCTTAGCCTGGAGGGAAGCTTCTGAACACAAGCTGCTAGGATGACAGTGGAGAACTGAAGTTCAGCAAAGTCTGGAGAGATTTAGGAAAATAAAGAAAGAAGGTTAAAAAAAAAGAACTATGAAATTAGTTTGGAATCCAGAGGGCCAGACGCTCCTGGTTTCAAATGAGCTCTTGAACTGCAGTGGCGGTGCTCAAAATGGGGCACTGCTGATTGATACTGGGAGGAAGCAAAAAGTAAGGTGTTACTTTTGTTTGTTGTTGTGATTTACCCTTCCTCTGGACATTACATTACCTTCTTTCAAAGACGCTGTTGAATCTATGGTTTAGTAGATGGTCTTTCTTTTACCCATCAAAGCACCCTCCCGCCTTCTTTTCAGAGTATTGTCCAGGGGTGCGTACAGGAAGATGAAAGGAAGGATATAAGGTCGTTGGTCACAGGCAGAAATTAGCTATAGTTACAAAAATAAATTGCAGGTGTCCAGTGGTGTTGACTTTCTACTCTTTGCAGGTCTCCCTGGAGAGATGGGAAAGGGAGAAGAATGTCCCTTTAGTTCCTACAGCGTTTTCCTCGCTAGTTAGTTATAAACCTGAGTGGCAGAAAAAATGATCCAAGGCCCCTGCTGTTCCAAGAAAAAGAGATCAGTATAAGAACACTTTTATATAACCTTGCACGAAATCCCTCATTATATGTGTATAACCTCTAAATCCACCCAAACCAATTCCAATTAAGGCGGCAACAGTTCTAAAAATCATGCTGAGAATCATTTCTCCAACCTCTGCAGTGCTCCCTTTTCTGGATAGAAGAAATATAATTTCTTCTTTCTTTTGGTTATGTTCCTGTGCATTTCCCCTGGTGGATGAGGAAAAAGCCTTGAATTCCTGTACCAGCCCCCATATAATGGCAAGCCACCATATAATGACTGTCCCATCCTGTGTATTCTTATAGAAGGGTGTAGCCTTTCTTAAGAATATAAAATATTAACTAAAAGTTATTTTTGCCACCAGGATGGATAAAAACAGATTTTTAAGACTCTTTTAAAATTGTAAGTCTGTTCTTATACTTGTAATAATCCAAGAAAGGGGATGAAAATAAAAACTATCTAGCCTAGCCCTGACCAGTTTGGTTCAGTGGATAGAGCGTCGGCCCGCAGACTGAAGGGTTCCAGGTTCGATTCCAGTCAAGGGCGTGTACCTTGGTTGCAGGCACATACCCAGTAGGGGGTGGGTGTGCGGGAGGCAGCTGATCAACGTTTCTCTTTCATCGATGTCTAACTCCCAATTCCTCTCCCTTCCTCTCTGTAAAAACTCAATAGAATATATATTTTTTAAAAAACACAAAAAACTATCAAGCCTTGGCCAGGTTGCTCAGTTGGTTGGAGCATCATCCTGTACATGAAAGGGTTGCAGGTTCTATTCCCAGTCACAATACATACCTAGATTGCAGGTTTGATCCCCAGTCAGGACATATACAGAAGGCAACAGATTGTTGTTTCTCTCACATCAATGTGGTTTTTTTTCCCCTCCTCCCCCTCCCCCAATTCCTCTCACTAAAACATATCCTTGGATGAGGATTAAAAAGAAAATCTAGGCGAAATAACAACAGACCCCACAGAAATACAAATGATTGTTAAAAAATACTATGGACAGCTCTACTCCAACAAACTAGACAACCTGGAGGAAATGGACAAATTCCTAGAAAAATACAACATTCCAAAACTCAATCAGGAAGAATCTAAAAATCTCAACAGGCCAATAACTATGGAAGAAATTGAAGCAGTCATCAAAAAGCTTCCAGCAAACAAAAGCCCAGGACCAGACGGCTTCACAGGGGAGTTTTAC
>NW_006292334.1:1728860-1730134 GCF_000327345.1 Myotis davidii | reverse complement strand
AAAAACAAATGTCAGGTCTTCAATTATTATTACTAATAAATTACCTGTAAAATAAAAAAAAATAAAAAGAAAATCTACGTAGTGTGCTGATATTATCACATGACTGGTCTTCAGCCTTCAGATCCCAATCACAAGCTTGTGAAAACTTGGCTCAAGGAAATAAATATATACATAAGTAGTCCAGTTGACAGGGAACACAGGCCAAGTGTATTTGGGAGTGAAGGGGAGAGTCTACATATACTTGCTACTTTCTACTCATACACTTTGGAAGGCCTACTTCTTCACTATGCAAAATCCCCAACGCATTGCCACTGAAGCAACAGGAAGTCAGATAAATCATAATTCACAGAACTTACCCTGAACTAAGTCTCAGCCCAACCCAACCTATATGTTAGATTTTGCTCTGCTTTCGATTTTATATCATTGCTTTTAATGAGCCCAAGTAAACATGCATTCCACCTGACTCCTGCCATGATATTTGATGTCCTCTCTTGCTTCTGTCATGGCTGAGAGATGACGATAGCCAATCAGAAACAATGCACTTTCACTTGACCATTGACCACAACCAAACATACACTCTGATGAGGATGTACTTACGGTCCTCTTATTACATGATGTTTGTCAGAAGTGATTCGAAAGTACCTATGATATTTAGAGATGCCCTTTCTGTACGTATTTGCATCATCATGCCAACACAATCTTGTTGTACTCTGGGTGCCCTTACCAGAGAGAACATCAGTTGACTCACTGTAATTTGATAGAAAACTTATCTTAGGAAAAATAAAGTGTCATTGGTAAAATGTGGCCTAAGTGCTGCTGAATATTGCGGGTCAGTTGAAGTTCCTGCAAAGAGGACAAGCCCCTGAGGAGGATGAGGCCAAGGCCAGAAGTTCTGGAATAATTCTGGAGACCTTCCAGAAAGTTCGTTGGAAACAAAAGTGAAAATGGTACTTGGCTCTGGTGCAAAATCAGGACTACTCCCTGAAAAAAGGGTTTGGAGGAAATCCAACAAGAAATAACTCAAGGGATTAGAGAGATGGGAGAACCCTAAAAGAATAAAATTTAAGAAGATATCAAGATTTGCAATTTGTATGAAAGCTATGAATAAGTCTGAAAATTTCACAACCAGACCTAAACCATGAAGTTTGAAGGAGACATGTTTAGGATAAGCAAATCACCTAGGTCAGTGGTCGGCAAACTGCGGCTCGCGAGCCACATGCGGCTCTTTGGCCCCTTGAGTGTGGCTCTTCCACAAAATACCAAGTCCTGCACAT
>NW_006292334.1:1713858-1728845 GCF_000327345.1 Myotis davidii | reverse complement strand
CGAGCCGCAGTTTGCCAACCACTGACCTCGGTGAGTGGTAAATTTATTATAAAGATTACATCGAGGAGTGGCATAAGTTAAAATTATTGATTTTATATCCCTAATAATATAAAATAAGCAATTTACTCCCAAAAAACAAAGTTATAGACCCAGTCTCTTCTTTTTCTCTGTGTAGTTTAATTTTTCTTTACACCTTTACTTTTTTCATTTCTTTCATTAATTAATTAATTAATTAATTTATTTATTTTAATATACTTTATTGACTTTTTACAGAGAGGAAGGGAGAGGCATAGAGAGTTAGAAACATAGATGAGAGAGAAACATCGATCAGCAGCCTCCTGCATACCCCTTACTGGGGATGTGCTCGCAACCAAGGTACATGCCCTTGATGGAACCTGGGACCTTTCAGTCCGCAGGCCGTCGCTCTATCCCTGGAGCCAAACCAGTTAGGGCTTTAATTTATTTTTTTATTACAGTTTTGCATTTAACACTATTTTGTATTAGTTTTCGGTGTACAGCACAGCAGATAGATACTTATATAGATTGCAAAGTGCTTCCTCCAATCATTCAATTGTCCACCTGGCACCATAGATAGTTATTACAATATTGTGAACTATATTCCCTGTGCTTTTTTCTCATGCCTATTTTGTAACTACCAATTAGTCCCAATGTCTTCTTAATGATTCATTTATACTCTGGAAATTACTTTTCCTTGTCTTGATGTATCTATCATAAAATAAATTACTTTATCCATTTGTATAATCAGTTAGTGCCATAATAATGCTGCATAATACAAAATCTCATACTCCTGGGGTTTAAATCAACAAATACTTATTTTTCTTATTCAAGGGAGTTGGAGTTTTGTTGATCTCAGAATGACCCCAGGCAGGCTTGGCTGGTCAGGCCTATTCGATGGGTCTCATTTGGGATCAAGCTTAAGGCAGCAGCCACCAGGATATAAGCTCATATGCAAGAGCAAAGCAAAACTGTGAGTGCATATTTTAGATGTTTATTACATTCCATGGGTCAATACAAGTCACATGACCAGCCCAGCCGGCGTGGCTCAGTGGTTGAGCGTCAACCTATGAACCAGGAGGTCACGGTTTGATTTCCCCATCAGGGCACATGCCCAGGTTGCAGGCTTGATCCCCAATGTGGGGTGTGCAGGAGGCAGCTGATCAAAGATTCTCTCTCATCATTGACATTTCTATCTCTCTCTCCTTCTACCTTCCTCTCTGAAATCAATAAAATATATATATATATTTGTTTTTTAAAAATCACATGGCCAAAGCCAGCATTAAATGGGGCAGTAAAATACACTCTTCCCTCAATGGGAAAAGGGAGTGACTAAATCTCTCCAGACTTTGCTGAACAATAATCATGTCACACCAATTGATATTGAAAGTGAGAAGTTTAAAAGAAGGAAGGGTATGAAAAAAAACAACACATTACTATTTGTGACAACATGGATGGACCTTATATGATTATAGTCAACAATACTGCATTATAAACTTTAGCCCCTAGGGTGCCAGGGAGCGTGATCGCGCTCCTCCTGTCTTTGGCCAAAAGTGCCGGGAGCACTATCAAAGCTTTGAAATGGCGTCCAGTTCTAAGTCTGCTTTTATTAGTGATGATGATATTGCTAAATATGTCAATGTAGTAAGGGTTTTCTTAAGTTTTTGAATATGTAACTTCATTTACTTGTGATTCATAATTTTTTTTTTCCTAAACTGCTGTAAAATCAGCAAAAATGCCTTGGCAATTTTAGCATAGTTCCTAGGATATTTTTTTGGCACTCAAAGGGTTAAAGTTGCTATGAGATTAGATTTAATCACAAAAAAGGAATGATAATTACATGATGGAAGGATTAGCTAATGCTAAGGCAGTAATCATATAGCAATATATAAGTATCAAACCAACATGTCGGCACACCTTAGACTTACACAATACTAACTGTACCTCAATTTAAAAAGGAAGAGTGTGGTTAAAGGTTCTCATTGTAAAGAAGGTAGCCAGAAATTACACTTAAGATTCATTTTTTACTTAAAATGAACAAAGTCACATTTGACAAATACAGAGAGAAAACATAACGGGAATATCAGGCTATTTCCAAGGAGATCCATGGCAGTCCAGCATCTGGAGCTTCCAACAGGGGAGTGGCAGGATCTCAAAAGGACACATTGCATTGATGTCATGAAAATGGTCTCATTGCTACTCTCTCAAGGAATCTGCTCCGTTCAGTAATGTACTTCTGCCTTTAAATTAATATTTATTATAGCAAAGATCCATGCTCTTCAAGTAAATAGAGCCTGGAGAGCCATGGCATGGCCTACTTTGTCTAGTTTGTATATCAACCACAGAAGCAACATAGAACAACACATCCTTAGCCCCCCTCTCATTAAAAACTATTGGAAAGAAGCAGATAAAAAGATAGAGGAATCCCACATCCAGAAGCAAATGCATTGCGAAGGCTCTGATCATACTTTATAAATGGATTGGAAGTCCTAATTCTGTTTTAGCTTAGAAATCTGATTATCCTACAGCTTGTAAGAAATCAGCTTTAATCCTCTTTTAAATGTCATTCAACAGATTTGCTGCTGTACATGGGATGCAAATGAATTTTCCTCATCATATTCTTTCCAATTCATTTTCTTTCCACCAGACATTCTCAGAAATAATTTACAACTGGACTCTGAAAACTGTTCCAAACTTGAATAACCTATATTGGAAGCATATTGTCTCCCTAACCAGCAAATCACTCCTGAATCATTATTCCAAAGCAGATATCCTTGTTAATTTGCATAAAATTAAACATAAATTTTTCCAACATATTATGCCTGCATCTAAGCTACTCTCTGTATATTTCAGTGTCAGCTTAAAATGAAATTTAAAAACCTCAGCATTGCCTACCCTGTTTAAAAGAAATGAGATTTTCTTACTATTGTCTGATCCTAGCCAAGATTGCAAGGGGTTGGCATATATAACTCAAGTTTTGCTTTCTTCACATAAAGAAAAATAGTGCTAGCAATTACTCCTCAAACAGATCATAAGAAAAATAAACATTGAAGTCCTGGTTTCAGTCCCAGATCCCAAGATAACATGGGAAAACCTACATCTTCATAAATTAATTTGAGTTGGAAAACAAATAAAATTTTGCTGGTATATTGATAATTAAGCCCTTTTAGGAGGCATAGCTGTTGAAATATGCCTTAAGAAGTATAAAATATATAATTTGAATGGTCTAAAACTAAATCTATACTATTGGTTGAATAGATGATTTGGAGATTTAAGATAAAATTTATATAAATTTACCAATCGTGTATGTACCTTCTAAGAAAGACTTGGGATGCCATAATTTGTATTTGTCTCTATAATTAGATATAGACACTTATATAAGTGTTAAATGATTTCATTTGCTCTGCACCAATATTAATTGTGGACTTTTAAAAAAGATCAATCTTGCCCTGGTTGGTGTGGCTCAGTTGGTTGGGCATCATGCCATGCACTGAAAGGTTGCTGGTTCAATTCCTGGTCAGGGCACGTGCCAGGGTTGCTGGCTCAATCCCCAGTGGGAGGCATGTAGGAGACAGCCAATTGATGTTGCACTCTCATTAATGTTTCTCTCTTCTCCCTTCCTCTCTCTCTAAAAACTCAATAAACTAGTCTTAAAAATAAAAGAAATAAAAAGAGCAAGCTTATCATTGATAGATCAATATGTTTAGAGCTATCATAACATCATTTAGTAATTGTCATTGTCTTTTACTCCTAAAATACATTTTTGAGTCATATATGTAATATATATAAATATGTACTCTAGGAATATGTTTATATTTATATTCATTATATATTATATATAGGATATAGATGTAAAATGTGTACCATGTGAAGTTAAAATGTGTGATTCCCACCCTAGCCAGTTTTGCTCAGTGGATAGAGCACCGACCTGTGGACTGAGGAGTCCTAAAAAGGAAGGAATAAAACTACATTGGTAAATATTTTGACGGGAGGTAAATATTTTTTTAAAAATGTGTGACTTGCCGAAACCGGTTTGGCTCAGTGGATGGAGCGTCGGCCTGCGGACTGAAGGGTCCCGGGTTCGATCCCGGTCAAGGGCATGTACCTGGGTTGCGGGCACATTCCCAGTGGGATATGTGCAGGAGGCAGCTAATCGATGTTTCTCTCTCATCGATGTTTCTAACTCTCTATCTCTCTCCCTTCCTCTCTGTAAAAAATCAATAAAATATATTTTTTTAAAAAAATGTGTGACTCCCAGTATTTTCATCCCATTCTTATATTTTAAGAATTCCTCACTATGTAGGTCTTAGTACATCTGTGTGCTGGGGAGGAGGACTATAAAAATCTAGACACTTGCTTTTGTGGCCTCTCTTACAGCTAAGCAGGACACCCACTGGGATTGGCCAGTCAGAGACGGCTGCTCCAGGTTTGATTCAGGAACCAGTAAAACAAAACTCAGGAGTGGTAGAGGAACTTGCTGGAGGCAGTTATAATGGTACAGTTATAATGGTCCAGTGCCCACCAAGAAGAGAAGCAGACATGCCCTCGCCATTTATGGCGGAGGTTTACACTTCTTTACCTTCCCTATTCTCCAGGCCAAATTATCCAGTCTCCTGGCAATTCAGTGAGCCATTCAAAATCTTTTCAATAACTCCCCTTTCTATAATCAACTGAAATCAGTTTGGGTTGCTTGTAACAATAAATTCTGACTAAGAAAAAGATAAGTATCACATGATCTCACTCATATGTGAAATCTAATGAATAAAATAAACTGACGAACAAAGTAGATCCAGAGACATGGAAGCATGGAACAGACTGTGGAACCTCAGAGGGAAGACTGAGGAGGGTGGGAAGAGATGAACCAAAGAACTTGTATGCTTCTACACATAACCCATGGTCACCGACAATAAGGTGGTACAGGCCTGGGGCTGGGGGTGGGGGCAGGCTAGAAGAGGTCACTAGGGGGAGCAAGGGGACGTATGTAATACTTTCAACAATAAAGATTTTTAAAGTAAATAAATCCTGACTAGTGCACCATTCCATGGATGATGGAAACCTAGGTCTTTGCAGGTAAGATATCAAGTTATGAAATATGATAGCTGTGGTATATGGCAATCTTTGAGGGAACTATGGCATCCAATCTCTTAGTCAGAATTACCTTAATAAAATAGTAGTTGTTGGTCACTCTAAAATTAAACTAAATAAATAATGGATAGCTTTCCCTTGACATGCTTCTTCCACCGTGACTTTTACCTATTGACTCAAAAGACAGCTTGGAGCCTGCCTACCTCTTCTATTCAATAATGAATGTAGACTTTAGGTTCTGAGTGTAGATTTAAGAGACTTAAAATACATTCCTAAAACTATATTCTGTCTACCCACACATGTGATTGCTGCCCCAATCCCACCTCCCAAATAGACTATAAAATTTTTATGCTAGTTAATCTCAACTAGCTTCCTATGAGATAAAAAAGATTATTTCCCACCCTTTGTTTCCTTCTCTATGCCCAGCAGGCTTCCCCTGTAGACCATAATTTGGACTCTACAGCCATTTGTTTGTTTATTTGGATTGGTCAATGGATGGTAACTAGGATACAATATCTTTGGCAGAAGTTGTGTCTGACCTTGACCTCTGCTCTTTCTCAGAGAACTCTCCAAATGTCTCAGCTCTCACCAGTCTCTAATAACACCACTTCCTTGATTTTCCCCTTCAGTTCTAGCAGTGGTGTCCTACTGTTACTTTTTCTCTGGCCTCCTATAATTGTTGCTCTCTGGATAACTTAACATCCTCTTTCTTTTAACCCTAGCCACATCATTAAAGTATCATCATTTATTTCAACTAAGCTGAAGTCTCTTTCCTGCCATCACCCTGACTAATATGGTAGTCCAAAGACAGAGGCTGCATCTTGCTCCCAGCGATTAACAAAGTGTATAGCACACAACAAGTTCTCAGATGGGTCTGAACTCATTGTAACAGAAAAGCTCCCAAAGGTTCCCCCTTTGAACTATAAATGTCTGGTTTTCAATAAGCTCCCAAAAATCTATTTCACTGTAGCTCCTAAGATCATTCCCATTGTGTCTGGAACTATTGTGGTGCCATAAAGCAAGCAGACTGGCAGATCTGTGTAGCTTAGACTAATCACTTAATTTCTCTAGTCCCCCACCCCTCTGTTGGTAATAAAGCTAACCTTAGAAGACTGAACTGACGATTTTTATAGGCTAAACTGCGGTACCAAAGAAATATAAAAAACACAATGGTTTCAATGAGTGAGTAGTTGACTTCTCTTACACATAATAGTCCAAATAAAAAGTGGCTCGCACCATCAGTAGAGCAGGTCTGTTCAATGCGGTCATTCAGCAACCCATGTTCTTGCTATCTTGTTCTTGCCATTCACACATCGCCGAATATTTAGGTTGTTTCCATAACTTGGCTATTGTGAATAATGCTCAATAAACAAAGGACTATGGCTATCTCTTTGAGATAGTGATTTTATTTCCTTTGGATATATATATACCCAGAAATAAAATTGCTGGATCATATAGTAGTTCTATTTTTACTTCTTTGAGGAATCTCCATACTGTTTTCCATAATTGCTGTAGCAATGGCTGTGTGTGTACTAGTATGTGTGCTGCTTAACAAGATTCTGAGGAAATGAAACACAAATGATCACAGATTCTAGAGTAAGATAGTTAGTTTCGAATCCTGGCTCCTACCCTTACTGTACAGGTCACCTTGGACTAGCGACAGCCTAAATAAGCCAGTTTTTCTTTACATTTTTTAAAATATATTTTTATTTATTTCAGAGAGGAAGGGAGAGGGAGTGAGAGATAGAAACATCAATGATGAGAGAGAATCATTGATTGGAATAAGCCAGGTTTTTATCTATGAATTACGGATAACAATAATGACTACCTCATAGAATGTTACTGATAAATAAAAACAACAATCCTATCTAATAAAGAGCTAATATGCATATGCTCATCATGCCCTCATGCCATCACACTGTAATGGCTCAGACACTCAACACTGGGGATTGAGGAATGGGGACCAGCCAGGCTGTGGCCCAAGAGAGGGACAAGCTGCCCACCCCGTGGTCCTGGGCTCCTGTGGCTGCAGCCAGCCTGGGCAAAGCCAGCCTGGGTCATGGGTGCCTGCGACTGGCTGGAGGAGGGAATCCTGGGTCCCGAGTGAGGGGTGAGGCAGAGGTGGTTAAGGGTGATCAGGCCAACAGGGGAGAAATTAGGGATAATCAGGCTGGTAGGGGAGCAGTTAGGGCAGTCAGACATCCCCCAAGGGGTTCCGGATTGGGGAGAGTGCAGGCCGGGCTGAGGGGATCCCTTCCCCCCCCCCATGCACGAATTTTGTGCACCGGGCCTCTAGTATTTATATAAAGTAGTTAGCCCAGTATATGGAATATGGTATGTGTCAAATCAATTATATTAAGAATTACATTTCGGGGGGCGGGGGTCTTCAAGTAAGGAAAAGATAGGTCCATTTATTTCCCAAGAAAGGAAGGTTGGAGTGGAATACCATGATAGTCACCATCATGATCAGCCGTTGGACTTAATAGTTTAAAAGTAGTAGCATTGAACTTCATGAAGATAGCCATATTCTTTTGTTCACCTGAACCAAGGATGATAATAGAGACTTTAAATTCTCAAGTAGAGGGCATCCTAAGAAAGAGACACAAATGCACAAAAATAGGAAGAAATAGAAGAGAAATGGCCTCCTTGAACTACTTTTAAATTTTTCATGGGGAATATGACAAAATTCTAGCAATCACTTATCACTTCCTCCAAACTTTAATGTTTTTTTGGAACATTATAGGAATTCTTGGACTAAACAAGAAATTAATAAGCTCTAAAGCAAGTGTCCTAGTCTACAAGGTAGAACTTTTTTCAGTTTGGGAAGTCATGCAGTATCACTTTCACAACATTCTATTAGTTAAAAAGAATCAGTAAAGTCAGCCTAGATTCAAGAATAAGCAATACACACACACACACACACACACACACACACACTTCTTGATGGAAAGCATGTAAAAGATTTCATGAACAAGTTTTAAGGCCTTCACATTATGTATTGTTATATTCCTGAACTCGGGTGCTAAGTTTTTATGGATGTATACTGAGTCTGGGAATACACTACATATTTTGAAATCTATGACTACAGATTAAACATTATTTTTAAAAGGCTATTATATAGCACATAAATATTTTTAAAATTATTATTCATCCTTTACCCTAAATTCTCTTTACAGAGTTTGTAAATATGTATCAAATGTAACAGACAGAATATATTAGCAAAAAAACCATTTGTCATAGCAAGAAGTTTCTCAAAATAATTGTTAAAAATACAAATTAGATGTAAATGTTATGTATTTTTGTAGACAACAGATGATATTAAATAGTCTTGTAGATAATTTTCCCAGAAAACTTCTCTCCCTAAAATTACCAGTGCATTTGAAATGATGTGTTTGTTAAAAAACAGAATCCTTAAACCTAAAAGCTTGTATAATCACTTCTATGGTTCACATATTTTATTTTATTTTTAAATATTTTTTATTGATTACAGAAAGAAGGGAGAGGGAGAGACAGATAGAAACATCAATGATCAGAATCACTGATTGGTTGCCTCCTGCACATCCCCTAGTGGCAATCAAGCAGCAACCCAGGCATGTGCCCTGATTGGGAATTGTACACTGGAACCGTTACCTCCTGGTTCATGGGTCGATGCTCAACCACTGAGCCACACTGACCAGGCTCTATTGGTCACTTATTTTCATTGTCAATATTTTAAGTAAGAGTTATTCACCTCAACTTTTCCAGATCCAGTCTAATTTCTGAGTCTATGCTACTCCGTTTGCTAGTTTACTTCAAAAGAAACTCAACTTACTGTTCAGTGACTAGAATATTATCCTTATTTAGGGAAGTCTTTAAATTGCACAGCTGGTCTGAAAATGATCAGGTTTGATATGATATGACCCGAACTTCTGCCCTAATGTAATCCTCTTATCCATCCAGTTATCATCCAAGCAGTCCTGTGGGAAGTTCAGGTTTATGCTTTGAATGTATCATATCCTCTGTAGAGCAAAGAAAGCATGAGTTTCCTGAAAAGAAAAAAGCTCCATATGAAGAACAAAATGGTAGCCATGTTCTAATATAAAAGTAGGGAATTTTTTTTCTGTAAAGAAGAATTATAGGTTGAAAATGTGAATAAATTTTATAATTCTGCAACTATGATTTTTAATGCCACATATCAATGACTAGGCTATGACTGTGTTATATTAGAATGTTCCTCTTCACCAAGTCCAAGTAAACTAACCTACCACACTCTGCTACACGTCATGACGTCACATTTTGCTACCATATTTTGTCAATCATTATAATTGGTTTTGTATTCTTAATCAACTTTTTTCTTATATGTGAATACTGCTTCCTCAACTAGTTCCCCAAATACTGAAATCATGTTTTGATCACTTTCTAATGCCTTCTTCACTATCTAATAAAATAATGGATGTAAATGTAATAGGTGCATCTGAAGAATCTCAGAGGGAAGGAGGGAGAGGGTGGGAAAAGATTAACCAAAGAACTTATAACCCATGGACACAGACAATAGGATGGTGAAGGCCTGAAGTGGGGAGGGATCCAGTGGAGGAGGTCAATAGGGAGAAAAAGGAGGGGGATATCTGTAATACTATCAACAATAAAGATTATATATATATATAATGGGTGCTTACTGATTATTTAATTGCTTATTTTAAATTTAAATAAATTATTGAGAATTATTTTAAACCTTCATCTAGAGAAGTGTAAAAACTAGCATTGAGTAGCAGAATCATTTTAATTTTGTATAATTAGTCTGTTCAAATTAAAATAAAACTCTGATGACAATCATCCTGATTGACTACTAAGAAAGCAATGGTACTAAAAAAAGCTTCTGCACAGCAAAAGAAACCATCATCAAAATGAAAAGGGAGCCCACTACATGGGAGAACATGTTTGCCAATGGTACAACTGATAAGGGGTTAATCTCCAAAATATATAAAGAACTCATACAACTCAGCAAAAGGAAGACAGACACTCCTCAGAAGGAAATAAGAATGATTCTGCAATTAAATCCTTTGAAGAATATGTTCACTGTTTCCATATAGACAGCTTTTGAATGCAGTATGTAGGACAGCATATCCAACTGAAGTGCAAAAATCCTTTTTAAAAACACATTTTATTACCTTAAGATCAAATAGTAAATAATAGTAATAAATGCAGCTTGGGAAGGAAAAGCCACACTTCCGTTTATTCTTTTTTGTGTGTTACCTTAAAAGAAGCTTTGATATTTTTACACATCAGTCAGCATCCCGCTCATTTCTGTGCTGGTGTGTTAAACCTGCTCCCTCTGGACACTTGGGACATTAATATTATCCTCTGTAACAATCAGCAAAAGAAATAAAGCATTTACGCAAACACTGCAAATTAGATTAAACCGCAGTTCCAATGGAACCCTGTGACATACAGTTTCTTGCGAATTAAAGCCAAATGTACAAGCATTTAATGACTAATCCTTTTAGGTATTTTAATGCCCACATGAAGATTTATTGAGGAGAAAGGGAAAGCGTATGCGGTTTTCCGTGAGAGCCTGCCTGCGGGCGGAGGATTGAGCAGATTGGCTTTTTTTTTTTTTTTTTTAAATTAATATTTCAGTTCTTTGTGTTTTGGCGGGCAGGTTGCACGTGGCCCTGGTACTGAACGGACAGCTCCTTTCTCTTAGGCTGTGCGCTGGAGGCATACAGTCTATGAGGCAGTGCAGACCGTGGGCAGGGAGGAAAGAAAGAGTTCAAGTGCTGAGTCCCCTTCTTTCTTATACCCCACACAATCATAGGCTTGCTTCCTCCAGAAATTAACCTCCTGATCTGTATCTGTAATCTGTAACTAGAAGCTTTCTCAGTTCAGCCACAAAGTGGGGAGGAGAAAGCTGGTCAGACCCTCCTCCCTCCCCTGGGCTTACTACAAACAACTTTTCTGATTCTAGGAGGAGACCTTTGAAGATAAAGGCAAGTTCACTTGCATTTTAGGAATCATTCCTGCAGTGGTAAGATTCTAACTAATGAAATCTCTAGGATCACATTTGTTTTTTAATGTTACTAAACCTTGTTGAATAAAGTAATATATGCGTGTACATATACATGTGTGTGTGTGTGTGTGTGTGTGTGTGTGTGTAGAGCTAGAAATATGTGTAGATATAAACAGCCTGATCAACCAACTTAAAATTATCAATGATCTTGAGAAGTTCATTTTCTATTTAATCCAAGTACATATCGCTTTGAAACAAAGCTCAAACTTTGTTTTAAAGTTCATCTTGGTAGAAAAAGATGTCAGTAACTATGAGTTATTGGTAATTACACATGGAATTCATTTGAAAATGTCATAGAAATATAAATTGGAAAAATGAAAGGATCTTTTTGACAGTATGTTCAACATAAGTGTTGATATCCTCCGAATCTAGGTCCCCTAATAAAGTGTATTAGGCATATATCAAAAGTCATACATTTATCTTAAGCTAAGACCTAGAACATGCATTTGTATTTACATTTCCTCCTTATGGTAAATATCATTATTGGTTCTTCATTTTCAGTTCCGCCCTTCCTCTGGGCATATGGAAAGATTACACTGCCCTATAGTTAAGCAGAGACATGTAACTAGTTCTGGCTAATGTGTTTCTGGAACAAAGGATTTATTTCTTGTGCAAGGCCCTTCAACCTCCCCCACCCCCCCCTCAAAAAAAAACAAACCCCTCCGTCTTGTGCTAAAGCAGAGATAAATTTCATTAAATCCCTAAGCTTCCAGGGGATAGGGGCTCTGGGGAGGTGTTCAAACCCACTTGGATTGTGTGCTTGATAGCACAACAAACTTGTTGTGGTAAGCCACAGAGATTTTTAAATTGATTGTTGTCACAGTGCAGTATGTTCTAATCTGACTAATAAACTCCTTTATAAGAAAAAAAAGAGTAACCTGCTCATGATCAGAATTGTCATGGGACATGATATGCTGTTCAACAGAAATGAAACCGAAACCACGTAAGTAATTTTAAATTTTCTAGTATCAACATTTTAGAAAGAAACAGATGATTGCACATTTAATAATATACTCATTAATACATCAAAAATGTTATAAATATGATCAATAAAAATTATGAGATACTAGAGGCCCAGTGCACAAATTCGTGCACAGGTGGGGTCCCTCAGCCTGGCCTGTGATTGGGGTCAATCGAGGCCGTGGGAGGTTGGCTGTGGGAGCACACTGACCACTAGGGGGCAGCTCCTGCATTGTGTATCTGCCCCCTGATGGTCAGTGCCCATCATAGCTACTGGTCGATGGGTTGTCTCAGTCATTCTGATCATTCAGAATAGTCCCTTAGGCATACATATATATATATATATTTTTTTTTTTTTAGAGGCCCGGTGCATGAAATTCGTGCATGGGGGGGTGGGGGGAGAGTCCCCTCAGCCCAGCCTGCACCTTCTCCAATCCAGGATCCCTCTCACAATCCTGGACCACTGCCTCCTAATCACTTACCTGCCTGCCTGCCTGATTTCCCCCTAACTGCCCCCCTGCAAGCCTGGTCGCCCCTAACTGCCTCTGCCTGCCGGCCGAATTACCACCAACTTCCCCTGCCCTGCCAGCTTCACTTCAAATTGCCAGCCTTCTAGCCAAAGACCACCAAATGCACACCTATAGCTGAAAAAAAATTAGATTCATAACTTGCAGCAATGAAGGACACCCATCATGGGGAGCCATGGAACATTTCAATAAACAGTGTGACTTGTTATAGGATTTGCACCTCGGTTGGATGATTTCAAGGATGGTACAAAAAGCAGAAGTTCACACTGGACTGAGTACCCTCAGAGAAAGTTTACCTCAATATACTTTTTCTAGAGAGGAAATACTAAAGCTAAAGCTATAATCACTAAAGAAGCAGCATTTAGGAAAAGAATGTGTTTTGGTATTTGGGGGTTGGACAAGTTCATGTTTTGTCTGTGTTCAGACAGACAACATAGTCTTATTTTCATCTTGGTCCATTATGGTCACAGAGTGGCACTGTGGATGTTTTGAGAGGTGGATGCTTTTCAACAGAAACTCAAGATCTGACTGTCAGGCCAGCCTGCAGCAACTCCATGGTCTAGCTCAGTGGTCGGCAAACTGCGGCTCACGAGCCACATGCGGCTCTTTGGCCCCTTCAGTGTGGCACTGTATGTGCATGCCCGCAAGTGGTATTTTGTGGAAGAGCCACACTCAAGGAGCCAAAGAGCCGCATGTGGCTCGTGAGCTGCAGTTTGCCGACCACGGGTCGAGCTGATAATACAAGTCCAAATCCTGGATGTCATGGGCCATTTTGTTTGTGCTTTGGTGTTTTGTTTTGTTTTGTTTTGTTTCAAAGTGCTTATGTTAGTCTGCTAAGGGCTACAGTAACAAATATCACGGGCTGGATGGCTTAAATAACAGCAATTTATTTTCTTATAGTTGTTGAGGCCTGGAGTTGAGGTGTGGGCAGGTTTGGTCTCTCCAAAGGCCTCTCTTTTTGGCCTGCAGATGGCCACCTTCTTGCTATGTCCTCATATGGCCTGTCCTCTGTGGATACACATTGCTTGTGCTTCTTCCTCCTCTTATAAGGTCGAGCATTGTACTGGATTATGGCCCCACCCTTATGACCTCATCTAACCTTAATTCCCTCCTTAAAGGCCCCATATCCAAATACAGTTACATTGGGGGTCAGGGCTTCAATATACAAATTTTGAAGAGACACAAGTTAGTTCACAACAATACCCAATCCCCACATGTTGCTAAGTATTTCTGCATAAAACAGCACAGGTATAGACAATCTGAAATTGATTGTGTCTATTTGCTAGAGACTCATATTGAGTGGAGATATTTCTCAGTGGAATAAAAAAAGATTTTGTTTAAGTTTCACGGCTCAGAAAGGAGCTCTGGATTTTCTTTGGTCTCTCTTTTCATTATCTCCTTTCCCTGTAATGCAATGTACTGATTTCATGGTAAAGAGTTCTTTAATTAGTATTAAGATGGCCCAATTTTCTGCATTGGGGTGGAGTTGCATAAGCAGTTAAGTAAGTGAAACATCTCCCTGCCCTTTAGCAGTTTTTAATGTCCAGTCAATGAATCACTTCCTAAAAATACATTTTATGGTGTCAGAAGAACCCTAACTCTGTCATTCCAAGCCATCTAACTGGCACTCTTCCCAACCTAGTAAGAGTCATGATACTGCCTCTGTCTCATGTCAGATATTCTAACTTAGAGAGGAATAGGATGAGCTTTCTATACCTATTTCCTAGTAGGCCAGTGGTCTTATTTAACTGTGGAAGTATGAATAGGTTCCATGTTCTCTGGAAAAACACAAATTTTTGAGTGTCCTTTGGTTTGCTGATTTTGAAAAAAGGGAAAAAACATTAGAGTGAACAATTTGAAATCCCAGACCTGTGTTTTTTTTAAAAAAAAATATTTATTTTATTGATTTTTTTACAGAGAGGAAGGGAGAGGAATAGAGAGAAACATTGATCAGCTGTCTCCTGCGTACTCCCCTCTGGGTACATGCCTTTGACTGGAATCGAACCTGGGACCCTTCAGTCCGCAGGTTGATGCTCTATCCACTGAGCCAAACTGGTTAGGGCTCCCAGACCTTTCATCTTCCTTATCAGGCTCCTTCATTCTAAAGGTCACCCTCACCTCTGGCTACAGGACCACGCCCGATGGGTCTCCAAATAAGTACAGTCGGCCCTAAGCAGTTTTTCCCAGTGTATAGAGCGTCACCCATGTACTTAAGGGACCCAGGTTCGATTCCACTCAAGAGCACGTACCTAGGTTGCAGGCTCGATCCCCAGCCCTGTTCAGGGCACATGTGGGAGGCAACCAATCCATATGTCTCTCTCACATCGATGTTTCTCTCTCTCTGTCTCTCCTTC
>NW_006292334.1:1703127-1713592 GCF_000327345.1 Myotis davidii | reverse complement strand
AAGGGCCCTGGCGTATATGGCATACTGTTCTTAATATGTTTGCTCCTCTTCTTAGCGCTATCTGTTTTAACCAAGGTCACCTCTCCGAGAAAGGTCGTTTCCCCAGGTGGGATTTTTCCCTAAAGTTAGGGATTAACAGGACTAAGGAAGGGAATAAAACCCCTTAACTAAGTGCCAGGCAGGTAATTAATCACTTTAACTATGAACAATCACTTAGGATAATCTCCTTCAGTTACTTCCTTGTAGCTTAACAGAACAATAGAGTAGTGACTTTGGAATGGAAATAACAAACGCCCTAACCTTTGGAATAAAATGGATAGGATTAAAATCCAATGGTATAAATACAGATGTAACTGGAGAAAAAAGGGAGAACCTCGCTATGCTGATCAACTGAACACTGTCTCCACGTCATTCCTTCTTCCCCGACTCCATCCACACCTTTGGGAACCACTGGACCTGTTGAGGTTGGACCCCAACAGATACCCCTAAGGGGAAGAGACTCTAAGAGTCAATGGAGTGGGGTGTCTTCTCTTTCATGGTCATTTCTTCAATAAAGATACTCTGTGTGAAGATAGAGAAAGCGAGTGAGTTGTTAAGAGCAGGAGAGGAAAGTGATGGAGAGAGGATTACTAAAGGGCAGGAGTGGTGAAATGCTCTTTCTGGGACTGAAACCTCCATCTTTTTCTGAGATTATTGAGAGACAGAGAGGAGTGGAGGAGGGGGGGAGCAGTGTCTATAGTTTCCCTTAAGGGTTTTATGACAATGGAATAAAGAAGCTTGAGCAAAAGATGTCCCCTTTAGAATCTAGACTTTTAGAACACAGTCCTCTGACATGGAAATCAGTAGAAATGTCTACAATGAAGACAGATAAACCAGAAGTTAATGTTGCAAAAGATAGGTGATGGAAGAGAAGCGATACTCTTCATCACTATTAGGGCTACAGACCCAGTGAGAAGGCTTGGCCTGTGGGAGGAAGGTAATTTACAAAATAACTCATACCCTAGTCATTTAAAAGCACATTATCAATTGCAAGTTGTTTCATATATATTTACCCCCATTAAATCCAACCTGGCTGTGAGAGAGAACAGAGTGGTTGAGTGACTTACCTGAAGTCACAAAGCCAATCAATGGCAGAATATGTGCATTCTTCACCATTAAAGATAAATCAAAAGAGGGAGATTCACCCTAGCAATTATCTGATGCCCATATGGTGCTTATATCCAGAACTCACTTAGAGAGAGGGCTGCCAAAAATAGCAGAAAAAAAATTAATGGAATGTCCAGTTGGGTAAGATGTGTAATTAAGCAGAACTGGTACAAATTTCTGGACAATATCCCTGGGCATTCCAGACGGCAGAGAAATGGAAAGAAACAAAGGAATAAGGTAAATATGGATGGACCAGGAGTTTCAAAACAAAACTATTCAAGGGTAAGTAAAAGACAGACATGAGGTCTAAACAGCATGCACGGAGCGAGGAGATTCGGCAAGATTACATAATGAAGTCAAGAAAGTGTAAAGGCAAACACTAGCACAGCCAAGTTGAAGAATAAAAGGGCGATTGCACCAGAGATTAAGATAAATAAAATTATAAGGCATTGTTCCAGTACATAAGGAAGAAGAAGGTCAATGGAAAAATAAACAGAACCTCTGAGAGGCTGCTGGGGTAATTGACATTAGAGGCAGACACAGCTCTTTTACTTAACAAAAAAAAATAACACACACGCACGCAAAGTAACTGGAGGACTTGGTTGCCACAATGCTCCACAAGGCTGCTATGGAGAGGTGCAGGGGCTTGGGGTTGACAACAAGACAGATTCACAGGGTGGTTAGAAGATAAGGGAGGAGATCAGAACTTGAAATACTGCAGACGGTCAAGCATCTCCCCCACCCCAGCCCACCCCCATGTCACTGAGAAGATTTCCAGAATTGAGGCAAAAGTGAGATAAATCTTTGGAGAGTAAAAGGGAGGGAGCTAAAACAGAACAGACTCTCAGGAAGGCATGTGTGTGTGTGGGGGGGGGGATACAGTAGGAGTGAGAGAAGGAGGGAGGGAGGGAGGGGAGAAGAGAGAGAAGAAATGAAATTCAAAATTTAAAAGACCAAAATGTTAATTAAGCCAGGAGGAAATAGTAATTAGCCATTTAAGAAATGGAATTTGAGCCCCCCTGGGTGTGGCTCAATGGTTGAGCCTTGACCTATGATCTAGTAGGTCATGGTTTGATTCCCTGTCAGGGCACATGCCCGGGTTGTGGGCTCCATTCTCAGTAATAGATATAGATATAGATATAGATATAGATATGGATATATAGATACAGTATAGATTTTTTTTTTTTTTTTTAAAGGGAGAATTGAATTTCAGTTCTGGGAGGGAGACCGAGCTGTCCATTCCATGGGTCCTGAAGGAGAGGCTTTGGAATGAATCGATGCAGGCATCTGCGTTCTGGCTCCAGTCTTGTCACTGCTTAGTCGTGTGACGTTGCACCTTACCTTTCAGTAAAGGGTAAGATCTCATGGCCTCTGAAGTCTTGCCCAGCCCTATTTACATTGGTGCCATCTGTCCAAGGGCCAGGAAAATGAGCCCTAGAGAGGCAAGGATGCCCTAATAAGGCCTCTTCTTCGGTTGCCTCCTTAACCACACCCTTCTTCCAAATACTTCCCTCTGGTCCAGGCTGATGTATGTACACAACATATACACAATCTCTTAAACCTCACGACAGCCAAAGGAGCTGTTAGTATTATTTTTCCCATTTTACAAGTGAAATCCAGTAGAATCAGGATTGAAGGGCAGGACCTGTGGTTCTAGATTCAGCCTAACAATTAATCTCAGTTTCTGTGGGGTCCCAGAGGCCAGCACTGGATCTACAAAGTGACAGCCGCCCAGGCCAGGCTGGGAGCTGGCGCAGGAGGCTGGTGGCCCCTCTGGTCCCCCTGAGGCCTGGCACGGGGTGCATGCTGCAGCCTCCAACGATCCAATCCATGAGGGGAGGGCGGCTGAAGCACTGACTGCAGGGGTCGGGGGATAGAGTCGGAGGCCAACCAGCTAGAGGAGGAGGCACAAGGCCCGAACACGCCACCCCCGCCCCACCCCCTCCCCCACACGCAGTCAGTCGCCAGAAAAGAGAAGGATAAGATCAGGGCAGCGCCCAAACCGGTTTGGCTCAGTGGATACAGCTTCAGCCTGCGGACTAACTCTTTCTATCTCTCTCCCTTCCTCTCTGTGAAAAAATCAATAAAATATATATTTAAAAAAAAAAAAAGATCAGGGCAGCCGCGGGAGTCGGAAAAGTTCCGCTCAAGGCAAATCCCTTATTGCAAAAGAAACCAGTTGGGCCTCCATGTGTGTACTTTCTGTTAGGCTTCTGGAGAGGAATGGAGACGTGGGATAAAAGGAGGACAAGTTACTAGTATATGTAGCAGCAGAGGCCAGGAGCTGTCGTAGGGGAAAAAAAAACACCCTTTTTGAATTTGAAGCCCAAATTACCGATTTCAAAGCCCTGCGTGACCTTAGTAATCACTCATATTTCTTTGCACCTCACTTTCACAAGCATTTCTGTGACCCCGTTTGCACTCATACCTACCTCGTGCCAATATGAATATGCACTACAGCTACCACATAATGCATACCTCGTAGGGCTGTTGGAAGGGCACATTGCTTGTAAAGAGGCCTGACGCGTGTAAGTGCTCCTCAAATGTTAGCTGTTGCTGGCTTTGCTGTTACCAGTATTTCGGCCCTATAATCACGCAGTCCTCCCTACTTGAGTCTTGGGGAGGAGTGTTGTCCGGAGCAAATGAGCCAATCCTGGAAAAAGTGCCCGGCCACCCAAAGCTCCATATAGGATCGGAATGCCCACAAGTGAACTTCCCAAAGCCTCTGTTTGCTTCAAGGTCAAACAACTGAAGGACGGGACAGAGGACGGAGCGCGCGGCCCTTCTGGAGCGCACGCGTGTCTTAGCTACAGGAGGCAAGTATCCCTCGGGAGAGCAAGACCTTAGCCAAAGGGACGGCTTCCTGCCACAGAAAGCGCAGCCAGCGGAGAGAACCCTCGGACGCCCCGCCCTCCTGGTCTCCGGGGTGAGCCCCCTCCCAAGCCGAAGCCCGAGGCTGGCGAGGCTGCGGTGCTGGCGCCCGGGGCGGCGGGGAGCGGGTGGGCGAGTGCGCGCCCGGCCAGCCTCCAACTCCACAGCTGTTGCAGGCGGGCGAGGAGTCTGTCTTCTCAGATGAGGGCCTCAGCTCCAAGTTCTACTGTTATCAAAGAGAAATCTTAAGACAAGAGCGTTCTTCCATTTAATTTTCCACTAATATGTTCGCAAGGCTTCTTAATTGCTTGCAAATGCATTTTTTCTGTACGATTATGGAATCCGTGTTGCCTGTCGGCCCGCAAGGCTAAGACGGTATACAGATCCTGTATTAGGCTTTCGACAAACAGCCCAGAGGGCGAGGTAGGGTCATGCAAGAGGTTAAAAAAAAAAAAAGGATTGGGGTGGCGGGAGGTGGAGAAAGGAATTTTAAAAATCAATGACAACACTTAAACTGAAATGACTGGAGTGTCTGTCAGAAATGTAAATTTTTCTCTAAATATCCCAAAGCTCTTTTAAAGAGTGGGCTTCCATTTTTCCTTTTGCAATTTAGTAACGTGTCATGCCTTTCTATTGATGAAGGTGGAATGGGAGCTGGGGGTGGATTACCTAGAAGAAGGCAGATAGAAAAATGACCCAAATCATAATTGGAAAGGAGAGTGGATGGGCCTTCAGAAAGACAGAGTCAGCATCAGCGAGGGCTAATCGGAGTAAGAAAGGCAAGCATTCATCTAGGGTGAGAAGGGGATCTGACCGGGAACTTGTGCGTGAACACCTAGGCTGCCATGCCTTTTCTCTTCAACTATTACTCCTTTAGCTGGGTCAAGTTTTAGATTCCTGACTCCTGCCCAGCATTTTCCTTTGTTCGAAGAGCTCTTCTTTCTCCACTTTGCCTAATGAGTAAAAAAAAAAAAAAAATGAATGAAGACCTAGCCAGTTTGGCTTAGTGGATAGAGCGTTGGCCTGCAGGGTCAACTGTAGACTGAAGGGTCCCCAGTTCAATTCTGGTCAGGGGCACATGCCCAGGTTGTGGACTTGATCCCCAGTAGGGGAGTGCATGAGGCAGCCGATCAATGATTCTCTCTCATCATTGATATTGTATCTCTCTCCCTCTCCCTTCCTGTCTGAAATCAGTAAATATATATTTTTTAAAAAATGAATGAACCAGGGGTTGGGATACTGTGTAGCCGACCCAACTTATTTGCCTTTCCACTGCCTGAAGGATTGCCCGGACTCACCCACCCACAGCAGCAAGAACAGGAAGAGGTTAGGAGAAGCACACCAGAGTAGATCCTTGGATAAGAAGACCTTTCCAAAGTGACTGTGGGAGGAGGGCCCTGAGAGCTCCCTGTGTGGTTGGCTCTTGGAGACTCCAGGCTGAGCTTGTCTTAGAAGCCCGTCCAGGGCGGAGGCCTCAGAGGCCAGGAGAGTCACAGAATGGTGTAAGGGTGCCTGCAGGCAATAGAGCCAGAACACCACTAAGAGTGGAAACAACATCCATTGGCTTTCTTTGAATCCTCTAAAGGTATCTCTTCTCTCCCTGTGCGTCCCAAATAAGCCGTGGGAAGACAGAGGCTTGGGAGCTTTAGGAGAGGAACTGATGTTCAGATCTACAACTCCTGTTTTGCTTTGTGGCAAGACCATCTTCCGAATATAGTGGATCTCCAGTGCTCCACCGTTTTCCCATACAAAGCCAGGGTCTTTGCAGTCAGGAACATTGTCTCCTATTGTGCAAACTCATGTCTGGTTAGGGAACTGCGTGCCCCACTGGAGCAGAGCACACTACAATTCGCTCTTAGACAATATACGCACATGCTCTCTTTGAGCCATAAGCTTAATGGATTCAACCTCATCTCTAGGATCCTCTAAAGAGGAAGGAAGATAGAAAGGAAGCAAGGAAGGACTGGGGGAGGGGAGAGAGGAAGGAAAAAAGAAAGGTAAAGGGGGAGGACAGAAGACACTCTGCTTGATCAATGTTTGTGAATATGTCTTAAGGAAATATTTTTGTTTGAAAATGCCCAAAAAAGTACAATCCTTAACTACTCCACTTTACTTAGTATTAGGCCATTTTGTGGGAAACATCTATTCAGGCTACATATAAACAAATCAATCCATTTGGAGAAGAAAATGATATTCCACGTAGGAATAAGGAGGAGGGGGAGAAATGTACGTTTACTAAAACTAGGGACCAGCTCTTGTTTGCTGGTAATTGTCCACCAGCCTCAAACGCAGTGGGTAACAGACCCTGTCAGTGCGGACGTTTCAGATTGGATAAAAACTGGGGTTTGTACGGGATCAGCCTAGAAGCTCAAGAAGGGACCTGAGCTTCCCACACCAGCGGCTGCACTGTAGGAAACAATTCAGAAACTCTCTTCTCTACCTCTGGATCATAACCAAAACAGTAATGATAGATACAAAGACTTCTCTGCAGTTTCCTAAGCCAAGCTCCGTAGAACAATCCCTCCTGGAGTGTGGCGCCTGGGACCAAAAGGAGAAACAGACGCTCTGGGCGTGAAGGGAGGCCCTCTCCAGGGTGCGGGGCTGGCAGGGTCACTCCCTTTTACGAGCTATCTCGAGTGGGCGGGCGCCTTTCTGGCCTGGGGCTTAGGCTGGGAAGCTCACTGCGGGTTTCCCCGAGGGAGGGAGCCCCAGGCGATTGTCACCAGTCTCCCACTCGCCTAGGCCAGTTAATTCAATTACTCCGCCCGCTGGAGAATGTGTGGCCAATCGCTCTCCGAAAGGGGCAAAGCAGAGAAAGAGAGATTAGCCTTTGGGCCAAGCAGGATGGCACTTATTAATTGCTCTGGACTATTAATTGGATGGGAAGGGGAGACGGTGGGGGAGTAGGGGGACTGTCTGTCAGAAACAAATCCCGCGCGCAAGCACAACGCGCACACACACAGACACCCAAGCACACCACACACCTGCTTCCATGAGTTTCTTTAGAGAAGGGGCGCGCTGAGCAACCCTAGAGCAGATGGAAGGGAGTGCTGACCAGTATGTGCATATGGCGCGGATGCTTTCCCCAACTTCTCTTTCAGGGACAAACAGATTTTTCTGTTGTTGCTGTTGGGATGAGGCGAGAGGGAGCAGTTGGCCAAATGGAGTTTCCTTACAGTTCGGCCTCTGGTGTGGGAAGCCGAGGTGCCAGGGTGGGAGCAGAAGAGCTTTCCCAAAGGAGACGTGGTGCCCTGGCAAAGTAGATCCCTACATTTCAAAAGATGCACTTTACCCTCCCTGCTTCACCTCCTCTAAATACAAGTTTTTCTCCTTATGCATTATCTTTAGTTTCCTCTAGTTCCTGGGGAGTGGGAGTGGCAGGGGGGCTGGAAGAAGCACTGTTAAAGGCAGCCCTGGAAGCCTCTTATCTTGGCACCTAGAAGTGACTCGGGTAAACAGGGCTGGACTAGGGAGTGGAATGGAGAGATGATTGCCAGTTCTTTGGTGATGTCCTGAGGTTTGCAGAGGAGACAACCAGAGGTCGTTCGGTGGCTATACTCAGCGCCAGGCCCGAGCTCATTACCGAGAGCATCAGAAGCTCAGGGACTGCGTGTGCCTGTCCTCCTGGACAGGGAGAAATACCCGGCCAAACGCGCGGGGACTGCAGATGGAGCAGGCGGTCACGACGTCCTGAGCCTCCGGGTCCTTCCCAGGGGAGAGGATTTTGCGGCTGCCTCCTGGACCTTAGCCGAGGCAAAAAGGTCCCTCTGCCTTCAATGAAGATGTATCTGACAGCAGGGGAGTTGGGGGAGGGGTCACCCTTTCCATTTGAGTTGGACTAACTGGGAAACCAACATCCTCCACCCAAAAAAGCGCGTCTGGCGATTCCCAAGATAACCTGCGGGCCCCACACATTCTGCGGGAGGTTTGTTTCTTCAAGGGGCGGGGGGTTCTGGATAAAGTCAGTGGGGAAGGGGGGGAACCCCAGCTCCCACAGATGATATTTATGAGTAGAATATAGAGGCCTCACCCAATCCTGGCAAACAAAAGATTTCGCTGCAAGCATTTTGGGATTCAGCCCCTCAGTGCCCACTGCACTCATCCTACCCCTCCCACTTAAAGATGAAGTTAGGCATCCTTCCTTTTCATCTTCATCGGGCTCTCTGTCTCCTGACTTCATTCGACCAAAATATGGAATTTCAAGAAGTTGGGGGTGGGGGCGCGTGCGCACCTTGGAAAAGGAGAGCAAGTGTTGGCTGCTGACCCTTGTGCAGGGCCGAGCATCACGGCACTCCACTTCAGACAGTGCATTTCAATTCCTGTCGTGTGCCTTTGTCCATTTATATAAAGCAGAGAGTGCTGAGTGACAGCCCCACTTAGCCTGCATGAGCAGATCCTAATAAACCCTCCCAAACCCCGACCTAAAAAAAAAAAAGAAAAGAAAAAGAAAACCACATGCCTGTTTGCCTGCGGCTTATGATTAAGACACCTTCTCAGCTTAAACACTTAAAAGCTAACCAAATGAAATGGCAATTAAGGCTAAATTACCCCTTCTATCTCTGAGATGACTCTGCGGGGCCAGCCAGTTCTTATGAGGCAGAGGAGTCTGGAGAGAGGACCTTGCACAGCCTCAGTATTGCCGGCATGTAGCCACCGATACCCGCTCCAGGCGCTAGACAACTTGGAGCAGGAAGCCACATTTTGAATGAAGTAAAGCTCAAATACTCCTTGAAGGTCGAGAAACCCACGGCAGAGCTAGAGACAGCTGTGTGCTCCCCCCTCTTTGTAAAATATAACTTTCAAACATTTAAGGGTTATTTGGGGTAATGGTGTTCCAATACCTGGTGCCCCTGCTCCATGGCCCACTCCCACTCCTCACCCAGCAATGTTTCCGAAAGGGAAGGGACACACAAAAGAGGGGGAAAGTGGGTAGAGTTGGGGTTTGAAAGACATTTTACCTACACGTGGAATCTTGTCACAAGTCTTTATTCTCTTGTATTTTTCCTAAATATATTGCCAATTACAATGTTTCTTTATGATGGGAATGTGGGATTGTCCGTCATGGTTATTTATTTTAAAAGCTGCAGAAAGTGTAAGCCACCGCCGGGTATTTCCTTCCAAAAGAGTAGAAAGAACCCAAATTCGATATAAATATGGGAAGAGCAGTATTGTTTCCACTTGTGTAAAAGCAGAAACCCCAATCTGGATGCAATTGATTCGGGTGCTTGTTGCAAAAAAACCAGCTTTCAGCATCCAGGGAGTGGAACCAATAGGAATGAACACTTACTCGTGTAAAAGGAAGCTTTAATTAATATATGTTTCTATCTCTAATGTACACGTATGGGGGCTAGATCTTTATCTTCACAATAAAATGTGTGCAAATTCTCTCTGCAGCGATGAGTCCCCACCTCAGTCGGTATAGAAAAGCATGATAAAGGTTGGAAAAAATGGATAAAAATGTTGAAAGAACCTCCAGTTCCTTATTAGGCGAAGATACAATATTTATTCCTTGTCTCCTGGGATAAATCTCTTCTGCCTATTGTCCTCCCAGTTCTCAGTGCTGATGCTTAATTTTCAAAACTTCTATATTACCAAGGGACCTACGACATCAGCCAAAGAAATACTCAGCAAGTACAAAATCTGTTCCAGGGAGCTGCTTTTGTGCAGAGGGAAAAATTTGTTCATACAGGTTTTTAAGTGGGTACGAGGCAAGGAGCTATCTGATCCGGGCAAAGCCATTACAATTTAGATCTCTATCTATAGAACATTTTTTTTTCCTTTAAAAAAAATTGGAAAATACAAGAAGTTTGGATTTTTTTTTCCCGATTCTTTTTTTGGAGGGGGAAATTGCATCGTAAGCTTTCGGAGAAACCCAACATGTCAACTACCTTTCCGGGACTAGTCCACGATGCCGAGGTATTATTACTTTTTTTTTTTTTTGAGCGCGCGTGTGTGTGGCGGCAGTGGCGGCGCCGGTGGCAGCTTCCCCTGTCTCTAATCTATGTTGGACCGTTACGTTTAATTATAATCTGGCTTTCGGGAGAAGTTAAGGAAGGAAAGGGGAGAAAGTTCGTTATGACATCTGTCGCCAGGAAGGGCAACTGTGCCCCGCTAAGAAATAGTTGCCATAATGAGGGGGTCAACATAATCCTAATAATAAAGAAAGGGAGGAGGTGGTGTGGAGAAAGAGATAGATATGGAAAGAAGATACTCAGGACGGCAAAGTAAAGAGATTGATGGGGGGCGCCGGTAGGTGGACAAGGGGGGGTGGTGCAGCGCGCCCCTTTTGGAATGGGCTTATTCTAAGAAAGTGATGCAGAAAGGGGGTTCGGATGCTTTGCCCCAACTGGTTACGGAAATGAGCAAGGGGAACGATGGGCACCGACTAGATTTTTTTAAAATACACGGACCATGCTTTGGAACAGCTCTGGCCAGACGTTCCGGCCTG
>NW_006292334.1:1695927-1702782 GCF_000327345.1 Myotis davidii | reverse complement strand
GGGAACGCTCCTGGCTCCGGGGGAGCGGCGCCTCGGTGGCACCATGACAAACCTCAAGTTTTTCTGCTCTCCCTTTTCCCCCTCTTCCTTCCAGATACGTCACGACGGATCAAACAGCTACCGTTTGATGCAGCTTGGCTGTCTGGAGTCCGTAGCCAATTCCACTGTCGCCTATTCCTCCTCCTCTCCTCTAACTTACTCCACCACTGGCACCGAGTTCGCGTCCCCCTACTTCTCCACTAACCACCAGTACACCCCGCTCCACCACCAGTCCTTCCATTACGAATTTCAGCACAGCCACCCGGCCGTCACCCCCGACGCCTACTCTCTGAACTCGCTCCACCATTCGCAACAGTACTACCAGCAGATCCACCACGGGGAGCCCACCGACTTTATTAACCTGCACAATGCGCGGGCGCTCAAGTCGTCCTGCCTGGACGAGCAGAGGCGGGAGCTGGGCTGCCTCGATGCCTACCGCCGCCACGACCTGTCCCTCATGAGTCATGGCTCTCAGTATGGAATGCACCCAGATCAAAGACTCTTGCCAGGGCCCAGCCTGGGGCTGGCCGCCGCGGGAGCGGACGACTTGCAGGTAAATAAGCATGCAGTGGATTTGCCTGGCCCTCCCCTCCTCGCCCTCCCCCTCCCGCCCAGTCGATGCTCCGACTGTAAGCCGGCTCTCCAACTCTCTCTCTCTCTCTCTCTCTCTCTCTCTCTCTCTCTCTCTCTCACTCCCACACACACACACACACTCACACACACACACACACACACACACCACTTATGGAAAGTTATCAAAACAATTAGAGGAGGCGTGTGCTATTCGGTTCCTCTCTTTGGATCAAGGCATTTCACCTGCACGCTCCGGAGTCCGGCTAGCGGCGGCCCCCACTTTCCGTAGGTCTGCACGGAAGTCTTTTGTGAATCCACAGTTCTGCCCCCTGAGGGGATGGGGCAGGGGAGATCTGGGAGGCTGGGGTTGAGACTCCTGGACTTAGAGTAAGACCCGATAAGTTGATGACCCATCCTAACCTCAGTCTGGCGCTTTGCTGGGTCTCAGGTGTTTGTCCCGGACTGAGCTGTGGGGAGCTTACTATGAATTGGGGGAGCTGGTTTGTTCTGGAGACATTGTTGGGACCCTGAGCTCTAGCAGAAGTTTCACCAAAGATACTAGATTAATGTGGAGAGCAAAGAATCACAAATGAAAAACTCAAAAGTGTGCCCCAATGAAAGAATCTCCACAAGGCAGTTCGCGGGGTGTGGGGTTGAGCCTAATTTCTTTGCCTGAAGCCCACCCAATCTCCTCACCCCTTTGGTTTACAACTTTATTTTTCTTCTCCAACCCATTAACTTACGTAAGATGCAACTGCTTATAAAGAAGGAAATGAGGAAATAAAGAGAGAGAAAGAGAGAAAAGACATAGGGAGAAAGAAAGAGGAAGAAAGGAAGGGAGGGAGGGAGGGAGAAAGGAAGGAAATCAGATACTGTGGAGGCCATCACTCAATTAGATATCTCCTACTTTCTTAATGCACTTTTTGTGTATTCTTTCCAACAATAGAATTTATAATTATATAAACATATCGTCACAGCCTAGTCTCAAACAAATAAGCCCACGCATGTCCAAAAAAGAACCCAGGAAACATGAATTTGTAACTTCTTTTGCCTAAAGGTGCAGCTAGTTCTATCTGTGAGTCCCCACTTTTTCAGTCTGCACAACGCTGACCACCTTTTCCACAGTCGCCACAATGCAAGGCGAGATACTGGAAGAGCCCAAGTTGGAGACGGCAGAGAACCCTTGTTGCGCACAGAAAATCTTTCCCCCTCATTTACCTCCAAGCAAAAGATCATTTTAAAATTAAAGTGAAAGCCCTTACAATCCCAACAAAGAGCCATAGCCACACGATCGGCACACAAGAAAAAAGATTTGGCTTCATAAACCTTGACTTTCTACATTTGTATTCACAAAATAATTTTATACGCTCAGGGCATTTTTACATTTTTCACAAGGATCCCCTTATGTCTCAAGGGGGAAAGAAAGCTGCCATTCAATGCTTTGCTCAACTAAAACCTATTTACTCTTTTTAATAGCCACGTCTGCTGCTGATTTTTTTGTATCTGTACAAATTTTTTTTCTGTGCTAGGCACAAAGCCGGGCATTTTTCAAAAGAGAGGATTAGAACATTTGCAAGCACCAGACAAAGAAAGAATCCCGTGCAAAAGGACACCGTAGTTTATCCAATTTTCGACTTAGTGCCATTCAACTGGTCATTTATGCAATGTCATCTGACCAAACAACGTTTTACTTATGGGGCGGGGGGAGTTTGTTAAGTGTAGAGACCAAGATTCGTTTCTTCTAAGAAAATAAACATCTTAGCGGTACGCCAGAGAATGGGAGAGAAAGGTTTCACTCCCATGGAGAGCTTTGTGGCCTTTTACCTTCCTCGCTTCAGATATTTTGAACCTTTTTTCCCCAGCCTATGTGGTTTTTTTAATTATCTTTAATCTTCTTTTTTCCATTTATTACTCCTACTGAGGGAATATTCATACTGAGAGAAATGCTCCCAGATATTAGAAGAAATTGAGGAGTGTGGTATAGATCTATTTATATATCTATGCCTATAGATAAACATATATATATATCATTTTATATATGAGTACATATGAGGCAAGTTGTAAATCTGGCAAGCCATTTTTCCCCCGCTCCTCCTGGACTGAGCAGAATGAAAAAGAAAGAAAAAAAGTCATAGCTACTTTTAAAACGAGAACTGGGGAGGGGATGTGTGGGAGAAACCCCGTCTCTCTCCTTTTATTTCTTTCTTTTTAAAACATTCATCAGCATATGCCTCATTTCAAATGCAACAAATGTAAATATGCTTTTCCCTGCACAGAATTTTAAGTGAAAGTCCAATGGTTTGGAGGGCGGTCTAAGTCTGCCTAACAGATGCAAACAGTCTTGTGGCTTCAGTTCCATCTTTGAGTCCCCTAAAAAGATTTGCTATGGCCAACAAAGGAAACTGTCACACCTTTTCCCATCACTGCTTTAATTTATGCTCAGTTTCCAAGGTTTTTTTTTCCATATTGATTTGATAATCACTTTAAGGCAGAACAGTTCAAATAAGAAAGATCTGTGAACTGGTTGAAAAGGGGGCTCTTACAGGCCCGCCTCAATATGGTGAAAATGGGGAAGCGAAAGGGAGCCAGGGCTGTAAAGGTTGTTTTGTAAAGTGGGTTTTTATTATGCACCGACTCTCTCCGCATTTACTTAACTCTTCACGGGCTGTTGGGTAGGTTAACACCCTTCAAGGCCTCTTTCATGTCCAATACCTCGTTTGTTTGTAAAGGAAAATGAGCCTTTAACACATTTGGACTCAGGGAGGGGGAGGAAGACACATAGAGAGAAATTTTTATTTTTCTTAATCAAAAATCAGCAAACCCTTACCTCCTTACCTACTTCCCAGTTCAAATGACCCCCAAATCCATTAGGCTCCTGAAGATCCACAGGGAGTGAACCTGAAGGTGTTTCCTCTATAAGACCCATTTTGGGTAGCATGATAGGATGCTCCTCCAACTGGGGTAAAGCAGAACTTTCATTAGTTAACTTAAATCCCCCACTTGAAATGACTCCTCTGAGCTCCCAAGAAACCCACAGTGCCAAACTTGATACATTTGGTGTCATTTGCTTTTGCAGAAACTGCCATGGAGACTGTATATGTGCCTGGATGGGGACTCAAAGGGCTTCTCATTCTCTTATGCCAAGATGAAAGGCGCTCAGGCCCTTTGAAGTGTAATATTTCATGGTGCTGTAAAATGCATACCTTAAGATTTATGCAACTTTTAGATTGTGGTTTTCTGGCAAATTTTTTCCCCTTATTATGCATGCTGCCAAACTTGCTCTAGCTCAATGGTTGCGTTAAATGTCTATGACTAGGTTATGTGGATATGAGGTTCAGAGACAGGACAGATTGAAAAACTTAACTCATAAGGTTATACTTATTAATATCTATTTGAGTGATTTTATGTATTTTCCTTTTATTAAGGGCTCCGTGGAAGCCCAGTGTGGGCTTGTTCTCAATGGCCAAGGTGGAGTCATAAGAAGAGGTAAGGACATGTGAAAACATTCTTTTCTTATCTATTATGTTGTTTTGAAGATCTGGTGGTGCTTTTAAACATCAGATCCCTTGTCTGGTGATTGAGAAAACAATTACTCTCTCAATTACTCTTGTCCCACACAGACATACCCACTTGAAGAAGCCTCCCTTCCTCCACGGAGGCCTGAACTTAGCCTGTGCCCCCAAGACCTCTGATAGAAGAGATTGGCTGTTTCTCACAGAACAGTGACAGAATCAAAGTTCAAGGCAAAAAAAAAAAAAAAAAAAATCCTTCTCACACCTCCTTCCCCCATCACCACATCCTGGAGCAGAATTTCTGGTCTTTTTTAGTCCTAAATGTGCCAGCCACAGCCTGGGTATTTGAGGTGATGGTGTTAGCTTGAGGCTTTGAAGGATTCTGTGAAAGGCTGGATTCGTTGAGGCTGCAGGGAAGGCTAATGAAACACCAACATTGTAGCTGCCCTTATTTTTCTAAGTGTCCTGAACATTTCTTTCTTTAAGGGAGGGTGGGAGGAGGAGGTGGTGTTAACCGCACTGGATAAAGCTTTCTTGTTCCCATCTGTTGAAGAAAACATCTGAATCCAGAGTTACCCATGGAATTGGAAGGGGGGACAAGACTAGAAAGCTGTTGATTTCAGCTCAGACACTGAAGGGAGCTGCATCTCAGATGTTCCATTTTGACAAAAGGTTTTGAACTATGACATTTTAAAGGCCTCGAGGCAGTGCAGATTTTGCTGGCTTCCCACTTAACTGTATCCAGTGCCTCTGAAGCTTATTTTCCTAGCAAGCTGAGTAACCCGAGGAGCATACAAGGCAAGGGGGACCAGCTGTTATCCCAACTTCATACGAATTAATAAGATGTGGCCTTTTCACCAGGACTAATTCCTGCTCCAGGGCTGCAGTTGTCTTTTGTAGCTGAACCACTAAACACTGAGTCACTTCTGATGGCACCAAGTAAATGTCCTTCAGTCACTCTCCCTCTCTTTCAAAGCTCATTTAAAGATTCCAAAAACAGAGAGAGAGAGAGAGAGAGAGAGAGAGAGAGAGAGAGAGAGAGAGGTGTATTGATAGACAGCAGTAGGTTCTTTCATGTTTAAACTGCAGGTTTTGTAACCCAACGTCCAGTGTGAAACTCCATTTAAACTGAGGAGGCAAAAAACAAAGAGTGGTTTCCTTTGGGAACTTGAATATTGTCATAGTGGAAGCTTGAAACTTCCATTAAATGTGAAATAGCTCTTTAATTGCGTTGTTTCACCCAATGGGTATTTGAGACGTTTTGTTTTTTAATTACTAGTGTTGCTCCATAAATATCCTTTTTAAAATGAGCAATATTAAACCTGTCAGCCAGGCCAATACTGTCATATTGACATGCCATGAAATAGGCCCAAGACTAGTGAAAACTGAGAAAAATATACATCCTGTTGGGAAGAAGGGTTAAACATGCAGAGGGAAAGCAGGGCCAGGTGAAAGGAGCTGGTTGCAGTCTGGGGCGGTCCCACCAAAGGTGAGGCCAAGCACTCCAGGACGCACGGAGATGTCGGTGGTGCTGAAGGACAGCGCCACTAATTAGCGCCCGGAGCCGGCTCCTCCCAGAGCCCAGCTCGCGCTACTGCGGTTTTTGAGTTCAGCTTGATCACCCTCTCAATTGCTTGGAAATCGCGTCAAATTGTACAATACCTGACAGAGGGTGGGAGTTATTCGAGGTCGACGGTGGGAGCTAGATAGGAGATGGCTGTGTAATCAGTTGAATTTTCGGAGAGAGTCGTAGGGGACATCCCCACGCCCTCCTCCCCCAAAAGACCATCGCTCTTGGGTAACTACGAGGTCAGAGGGAGCTGCGGTCCTGTCCTATCAGAGCCGCAGAAATGGTCTTCCTTGGGTGATGTTTTCGTGTTCTTCTAGGATCCGGTGCCAACTCACTTCACCTAACATATCAGCTCCGAATCTGCTATTTTAAGTCTAATATTGATCTTTTAGGAGCACAGCCTGGCTCCAAAGAAAAAGGGGAGATAACTTGGGGGTTTTGTTTGTATTGTTTGACTAACTCTCTGTGTCTTCCCCCGCCCTGCAAAAGGAGTTCAGAATTTAACTGCTGAGTGTATTCATTTCCTATGTGTCTTAAAGATAGGCCAATTAACTTGGGATAGCCCTGGAGACCAGGGTGTGCTGTCTGTTTACTCTGAACAGATCAATGTGCATGACAATTTACAAACGGATAGCAAGGGTATCAAGGAATTCTGGCATTAAAAGGTGGTGTAGATCCTTCCAGAGCACGCCCAGCGCATCATCTCAGGACTCCCAGTTTTTGAAGAAAAGCTAAGGAAGCCTCTTGTCTCTATTGTGACAGTAGAGCACAGGGTTCCTAATATCAACAGCTCTAGTCACCTTTGCTCTTCATGAACTCATGCTCTCTGCCATGTTGCCTTATTGTGCAATAGCTTAGATGGGAATGCCCGTTTCTCTTCTAACCCATGCCTTACAGGTAACTCTCTCCATGAAACATAATTTCTTGAAAAGCACAACTTTTCACCATTTTCCTTCTCCTGCTAAGCTCTCGGATAAACTTACATTTCTAATGATTTCTAGAATTTACTGTGGGAGAAAAAAAAATTGGACTTGACTTCCAAAGACCCCTGGAAAAAGGCAGATCCCTAAATGCCCTACAGGAGTTCTCCAGGGAGAGGTATCCTGTTTTGCAGTGGTGTGTGTGTTGGTGGGGAGAGGGAGTTCCAGTTAAAATTTGGCC
>NW_006292334.1:1693871-1695861 GCF_000327345.1 Myotis davidii | reverse complement strand
GCAGTTACGTTGTGTTTGCCTATAATGAAGGCCCCGTCGCCAAAGAAAGTGCGGGAGAGGGGCAGCAGCAAGGTAATTACCACCTAGATAAAATATTTGCCACCGCCTCTGAGGTGCAGCTCCCCGCGCGCTCACTCTCGGTTAATGGTGTGCGCGATTTTGCCCGCAGCTCCGCCACTCGAACCATCAGAACCAATAATCTTTACTTTACCCAGTCCTCGGGTATCGATAGCTTCTCTCGCCTCCGGGCGTCGGCTTTGATATGTTAATATTTCTGAGTAGCAAATTCTGCAGAGATCATATTAATGTTGTACGTACAGAGTGGAGCTTTGCCTTCGTTGAATATTCAGATACTGGATTTCAAAAGGCATCTCTTGAAGAAATGAGGCTTCTATTTACAGGAGTCGTCTGTGTTTTTAATCATTAAAAAAAAAAGGAAAACCCACTCTTCTTTTCCCCAGGAATCTTCTGAGACTCCCTTATGGCCCCCTCCCCTTTGGCAGACGCGGCCCCTTTCTTTTCTCGCCCTGAGAATTTAATAATAAGAGAACAATGTTGATGACAATGAGGCCCACGATGATGATGAAGCTAATAATGAGGGGACCCAGATTGGAATCGCAGGGGTAGGGGGGCTCCGTTGGGCTGGGTGCTGTGGCCTTCAGAACAGGATGGAGGTGAAATGAGAAAACCCAGTTTTTCCATATTTGGGTGGGAAGTGTCATGTTGGCCCTGGCCTTTTTGTGTTCATTAGGGATGGCAAACTCAAAAAAGGAAAAGAAAAAAAAAGGAAAAAAAAGAAAAAAGTGAAGAGGGGAAGCGCCCTTGTTTCGCTTTGTGATCACTCTGCCTCTCTGCCCCGGGCTAATTTCAGAAGCTTAAGTACCGCCATAGCCTCTGGGCCACACGGAGAGGGAGCGGCCGGGCCGTGGGCAGGCTGGAGCGCTTTCCGGATTGCCTGTGGCTACACAAAATACAAACTACTTTGAATCAAAACATTTTTGGGGAATTAATATGATCTGAACTCTGCACGTTTTAAGAGCGCCAGAGTTTGTCAGATCGCTTAGAGGTGACTGGCACGCCAGGAGGAGGCATTTAGGCTGCGGCACAAACATTGTCAGATCCGATTTAATTTTAAAAAAATGCTTCGGTGAAACGGAGCTTAGCATCCATCGCCCATTCTGCCAATAACAGGGAGGGGGGATCTGACCGCTTTTCCCTCCCGAAGCCCCCACGGCTGCCCCCGGGCTGCTGGGCCAGGAGGACTTCTCCAGGCCCCGGAACTTTGAGTCAGCCTTTGGGTCTTTCAGCATTTCCTGGAAGGAGTAAGATTGGAGGAGGGTGGGGAGACTTGTGCCTCTTCTTTTGTCAGAGCTTATGGACTCTCTCTACCTCGATACTCAAAACTCATTTCTATGGCTTATCTATTGTGAAAATAAGGCCAGGAAAACACCTGGAGCCTCGCCTGGCTCCTTAGTCCCCACATACAGATTCCGAATTCAGTCACCTTTCCGTGAAGTCTAAAATTCAGATACCAAGAGACCTGGACGCGTGGTTTGTTGGAAATCTATTTTGCAGGGGTGTGTGTGTGGGGGGGTGCTGCTTTTCCAAAGCCTAATGCCTTCTCCCCAATTTCCTTATTGCTCTGAAAATCACCAAAAGCCAATGCACTCTATCTTTGGAAAATGGGGATTAACACCGCACCCCCCCACACACACACACATGATTACACACCCACCGCCACATTAAACTAGTAGCTGTCCCCTGGCAGGCCTCCCTGCCTTTCTTTCTTTTGTTCTGCCTGGAACCTGCACCGGGAGGAGCGCTTTTCAAACCTGGCATCTCCTCCCCCAAACAGCGCGCTTTGCAGCTCAAATATCAGCTGAGGCCTGTTTGATTACAATGAAGCCCCATCCCTTTGTTATTTGATTACAATTAGTATCTGCTTCCAAGGACTGGGTGTGTGTTGAGGCGGGGGGCGGGGGGGCGGTTA
>NW_006292334.1:1675939-1693787 GCF_000327345.1 Myotis davidii | reverse complement strand
GCGATTGAGAAGGGCGAGAGGCTAGAGGGGAAGCCGCCGGGAATGATCCTACCCCACCCCGTTTAAACGTGTGTACCTCGAAGAAATGCACCAGCAGAACAAACTGGGACAGGAAACTCTCGTAATCGCTTACACATTTTTAATGTGTCAGGAAAAAAAAATCAAAAAACCACGAGCGATCACTGGAGATGAAGAAGGGGAGGAAAAAAAATCCCTGCCGTTTGTATTTCTTTCATTTGAATTGTAAACATCTGTTTGGCTGTAAGGCGAACAGAACATTTATTTTGCTCTCAAGATTTGGTCTAATTATGTCAACACCGACCGGCAGCGAGCGGGCGGCGCGGCGGCTTTTTGAGGCAGCTTTGGGGGCGTCAGGGGAGCCGCGGTTCCTTGGAGACGACCGTGGCTGTTTCCTCTGCCCTAATTGCCTGGGATGAGAAGAGGAAAGAGCGCGTTGGCGCGTGGCTTTCTAATCCCGAAGCAGCGCCGAAAAGGTGGGTGGGGATCCTGTCACGCTCCACAGCTCGCACCCAGTGACGTGGTAGTTGCTCAGCGCCAGGGTGGGATTGGGTGGCTTTTGCTCAGGGCGCTGAGCATGCGTGGATGCGTTTCCCATTGCACCTCCTCGCAGTCTGGGGAAGTAAGTAGAGCAGCTGTGAGCATCCCCATTTTTCAGATGGCCAGACTGAGTTCCAGAGTTACTCGCCTACAATCGAACGGATCGCTAGTAGGCAGCCTGTCACTTGCAGCCCAGTCCTCTTTCCACTCCCCCACTCCCACGCCCCCCCTCCGCCCCCCATGCCTGCAGACACAGGGCCAGACTTGTCCAGCCAGGCCACAGAGGGCGCAGCCCCAGCCCCCTGCTTCTTCTAGAGGCCTGGGATCTAACAAGGTCTGCTGGCTGAAGGACCTGCTTCTATTCTTTTGTGCATGACTTTGTCATACACACACTAAGCCCTTGGCTGACATTTTCCTATAGCGGTGGCAAAGTTAGTCCCTTTTATGATAGCCAAGTCCTAGGCCAGTGGTTTTGAGTAGATAGTCCCTGATTTCTTAGGCTGTTACTATAGCTACACATCCGAGTTTACAGCAACACTGGAAATAGGACACCCTATCTCCAGGTTTCAGTTTAAAAAACAATGACCTCCGTGGAAGTAGCGCTTCTCTGCACTATGAACGGAAAAGAGGTGTGCTCTAAGAGTTCTGCGTGAGGACCCTGGCTGTGGCAGCAGAGACACCCCTCACCGGAGTGCTGGACCTAAAATGAATATTACATAATTTCAATAAGAGCTGGCAGGCAACACAGGCACGTGAGGAATTTCAACTAGTAACACTGGGGATGGACGCTGTAAATGGCTGGGCATGGTTGACTCTTGCATGATGCTCCTTCTTTGAAATCTCACCATGGCCATCAGTTGTCTGGATCCCCTTCTAGAATCCCCACCTCCTGGGGACCTTCATTCCAAATGCAGAACTCTGGCTATGTTGACCTATTGCTTTTTAATTCCTCCCTTCAAAATAAACCGGGGAGAATAGCAGGAGGTACCCCATGCTGCTGTAAACTTTACAAGTTGCCAAATCTTTAGCCAGGACAAGAGAGTTCCCTAAGGCTGCAGCAATGCCAAGTATCAAAGCAACAGAAATTCCCTTTAAAGATGCTATGACATAAAAAACAAAAGACTCTAGAGTTGATGGCTAATCTGAATACAAAATAAATCCTCCAGGCAATTTGTGTGTGTATCAAGCATACTCTTAATATGCAGCCTGTATGACTTACCTACTGAATGCTTATCTGAGCATAAGCCAGAAACCCAACCTGGATGCAGGGGAGGAAGACCAAGGGCCCAGAGAGCCGCGCTTAGCTAGGTAGCTGAACAACGGCTTCCCTGGGAGCAGCTGGTTTTCAGCACATGGGGTTTTCCTTCCCCAAAGAGCGCTGCTTCCTATTGGAGAACGCCTAATTTGGCTCCTTTTACAAAAATTATAATATTTTGAATCTCTAAATAAGGTTTTAAACCCACTGTACATTAGTAAAGATAGGAAAGGTCTAAAAGTGTGTCCTTTCCCTTAGCAACCAGGAAAATAAATACCTGCACAGACCCTTTTCTCTCACTCATAATAAACTTGAGACACATTGGGTGAGCGGTCTTGTGCCCTCAGTTGTGTACAGGCTAGTGTACAAGAGAAGGGGCTTTATGTAAGAATATGCATTTGCTTATGATTCCTAGTGGCTGTGGGTGGAGGCCCATTTTCAGTAGAGGGCTGGGTGAATTTTGACTATAGGTATCATTATGGCTTTTTAAAGATATTTTTGCTTCAGATGACCTTACAGTGACCTAAATTCTAAAGTTCTCAGGTTCTCAGTTCTCATAATATGACACTAAAGCCCAGATTCACCTATACCTAGCTTACTTTTCTGTTCCTCTCAATGCTTTCGAAGTCACACTTTATTTCTAAAATGCATTTTGCATCTGCAGGTATAAAGTGAGAGCATAACCAAAAGTATAGTCGTGTTTTTGAGCCCAGAAATCTAGGAGAACTGTATTATTATTGTTATCATTATAGTAGTCCCCTCTTATCCTCGATTTTACTTTCCACAGTATCAGTCACCTAAGGTCTACTACAGTCTGAAAATATTAAATAGAAAATTTCAGAAGTAAACAATTCATGAATTTTAAATTGCATGTCGTCCTGAGTAGTGTGATGAAATCCTGTGCCGTCCACTTAGTCCTGCCCTGGACATGAATCACCCCTTGGTCCAGTATATCCATATTACATCGTCTGTCTACTCATAAGTCACTTGGTAGCCATCTAGGTTATCAGATCGATGACTAATCACAGTGCTTGTGTTCAAGTAACCCTTATTTTACTTAATAATGACTCCAAAGTGCAAGAGTAGTGATCCTGGCAATTCAGATATGCCAAAGAGAAGCAGCAAAGTGTGAGTATATATAGGAAAAAATATAGTATATATAGGGTTCAGTACTATCTGTGGTTTCAGACTTCTACTCAGAGTCTTAGAACTCATCCCCTGTGCATAAGGGGGGAATCCTGTGCTATTATTTTAAAATTGTTTCTGAGAATGACAGCTGGGGAAGCACAGGTAAATTTGTGTTTCCAGCTCCTGCGGAAGGCATTTGCATGGTTTCCCATGGTGTTGGCCACAAGTTTAATAATAATAATAAAAAATTCAGTTTGACAATTAAGTTGATGACCCCTCAGGGTTTTTTTAAAAATATATTTTATTTATTTTTCATAGAGAGGAAGGGAGAGAGATAGAGAGTCAGAAACATCGATGAGAGAGAAACATCGATCAGCTGCCTCCCGCACATCTCCCACTGGGCATGTGCCCGCAACCCAGGTACATGCCCTTGACCGGAATCGAACCTGGGACCTTTCAGTCCGTAGGCCGATGCTCTATCCACTGAGCCAAACCGGTTTTGGCGGCCCCTCAGGTTTTAACTGAGGGCAGGTATCCAGGCACGAGCACAGGCATTTAGCCTAGTGTACAGGACCCACCTTCCTGCCTGGAGAGAGCTAGCTCCTCTGATGTTCTCACTATCCCCTCTTCTGCCTTTGAGGGACATGCAGGGTGATCACCGGCCACAGAATGCTCAGGGAGAAAGGCGTTAGTCCCAGCACTTTGGGGGGAAATTCAGATAACGGTAAGACTGCCAGTAGGAATTCCAGAAAGTACAGGGGTAGAAACACTATAAGAGTAGGACAAGGTTAGCCTGTTCTCTCCACCCAGATCCAGGACCCCTTTGCCTTTTTAAACTCCTCCCAGGTTCCTTGGTAACTGTGCCCAGAATCTAAATGCCAGAGACTCCAGAGCTGCTCAGTAGGAGGGCAGGAGTATGTGGGAGGCCAGTGGTGAGTACTAGACCAGTGCTTCTCAAACTTTAACGCACACACGAACTACCTGGGGGTCTTTGAAAATGCAGATTCTGACCCAGAAGGTCTGGGCTGGGGCCTGAGATTCTGCATTTCCAACTAGCTCCTAGGAGATGCCAGTTGAGGACCACCCATTGAGTAAAAATATTTTGGATAACACTCTCCTGAGCATTTTCTCCCTCTACCTACAGTTTTCCCCCCTTCTTTTTTGTCATAGAACGTTAGCCTTTTCTGGAGATGAGTCTAAAATAGCTCATAACCGAAGAAATCAAATGTATGCTCAGAAAAGCAAACTTTGAATTTGGCTTTGCCAAGGAAGCTCTTCCCTCAGCTTGCTCAGTGAATTGGGGCGTGGGAAGCTGAGAGCAGCCTTGGATCCTGGGGCTTTGTAGCCACCTTGTTGCAGTGTGTGGACATTGGCTCAGGAATGATGCAGTAAGGGAGGACTGAGCAGCAGGATGCTCTCCCCAGCAAGGATCATTGTGGGTCCTCAGCTCTACTTCAGCTGCCTGAGGTTAGGAAATGTGCTCTTGTTCGTGGAGAAGAGCAGAGCTCCAGGGGCTTCCTGGAGATTATTGGCCACTCACATATACCGTGTTCCTGTTACTGTATGCTAGGTCATGTGCTGTGCTTGACTGTGTGTGATGATCCCAAGGGTTGACCTATTATCCACCCACATGCGTTGGAAGTTTCTGGAAGTGGGCAAATGAATTTGAGTGGTACCTGTAGTTGGTAGACATATACAGGAAAGGAGATGGCAGCCCTCAAGCTTTTTGGAAAAGAGCTTTCAAAAATTTCATCTATATATTAAGTCATGGATAAAATAAATCCCTCTATGTGCACACACATACATGTACACACAGCCATGGATTTATAATACCTACCTTTTGCGTGATTAATTGGTGGAGTTTGGAGGTTTTAATTAATTGAAGTGTTTCTTGGTATGCGTGATATCAAAATGAACACTGATGGGTCAGCCTACACTCCACAGTATGCTAATTTTTACTTAAGATAATCTATCATAAACATCTCCAGTGGATATTTGAAAGACAAAATGTTGAGTGTCATTTGAAAGGACATCTACAGAGCAGCTCTGAGATGATTCAGCTGATGTGCGTGTAAGGAAGGTGTGCGATGCCTCCCTGAATCCCGAGGAGAGCCTTGGTGTTAACTGTCTTTCATGCAGCCATCACCTCTCATTGTCATTAACATACAATATGCTTTTCCCTCCAAAGGTGGTACCTGCGTGGTCAACCCCACAGACTTGTTTTGCTCTGTCCCTGGCCGGCTGTCCCTTCTCAGTTCTACTTCCAAATACAAGGTGACCATTGCGGAGGTGAAGAGGCGCCTCTCCCCACCCGAATGTCTCAATGCTTCACTCCTGGGAGGCATTCTGAGAAGGTATGTTAACGTTGTTTTCCAGCCCTGTGGGTCTCCGACACCACACTCCCCAACCCTCAGCTCTTACATCTTCTGTCCCATGTTGAATTCCTCAAGTGGTCAAGAGTTCTCATATTTTCCCTCAGAATGTGAATCGTCAGAACTTAGTGTTTGCTTGTGTTCGGACAGAGCGAAGTCCAAGAATGGGGGCCGCTGCCTGAGAGAGAAGCTGGACAGGCTGGGCCTGAACTTACCCGCAGGAAGACGGAAAGCAGCCAATGTCACCCTCCTCACTTCCTTAGTTGAAGGTATGGCTTTTCAGCTCTGCAGAGTAACGATGGAAGGTTAGCAATCCTCTGAAGCACAGGGTTATTACATTCTGCTGACTAATTTTTGTCTATGCCAGTAATTTTCAACCTTTTCCCTCTCATGGCACACAGAAATTCATTACTAAAATTCTGCGGCGCACCAAAAAATATATTTTTGCTGATCTGATAAAAAAAATAGGCATAATTTTGGTTCATTCATACCCGACAGCTATTATTGTGTTGGCTATTGTCATTTTATTAATTTGACAATCGAAGGGAAAAGAGGTCAGTGCCCTTGACTGAATAGTCAGGTATTGCATGTTTTAAAAATTTTTGTGACACACCGGTTGAAAATCGCTGGTCTATACTGTTAAGCAGGATAGTTAACAGTTACAAGCAAAGTTTCCAATTCATCTTCATAATTACTAAATTGCATTTAATATAAAGATCAGATAATTCATAACATTATTTAATTTATGGATCTCAGCAATAATAGGGAAGAATGCAACAATGGAAGATTGAGGTACTTTAACAAGTATGCCCTAAATAACAGCATCAAAAATTGGCTCTAGTATTGTCATTTTTATTATCGTTTGTTTTAGAGTTCTGATCAATTTGACTTAAATCATTGTAACTCAGTGCAACATGATCTATAGGGTAAATAATAATTCTTTATAAAGAGTTCATGGGAGTCTAGGCATGATACTGAGCCTGAGGACACAGCATTTGAATCCTAGCAGACATCTATCTCCTAAAGTACGTGCAGTTCCATGGCTTATGGGTAGAGCAACTGAGTTACAGAAAAGTTAAGGTTAACCAGTGGGGTAGAGACAGAGGTAGAAATATATTCCCAGAAGTTATTTTTTCCCCCCGTTTATCTTTTGTTTCTTCTATGAGGACTAAACTTTACATATTCTCATTCAATCTTCTTCTAAGAAGAGGTATTATTGAAGTTTCGTTTTAACTCTATGGGGGAGCTTTTGAACGTTAAAGGAGAGTTCTGTAACCCAGAATGCTATTGTTTTAAATATGAACAAAGAGGCTTTTTTCCAAGAGTCACTTAAGTACTCCTATGGCACTTTTCTTGCATTGGTTGCTCTCTTGTCTACAAGACGCTGTAGGGGGTGAAAAGTAAGTGACACACAAAAACACACATCCTGTATTTTTGTGGATTACCAGTGCATACCACTTATTGTACAACTTTGTGAAGTAGTGTGTTCTTGACATTTGTCTTGGCAAAATTACTTTGGTGACTTTGCTGTTAACCGTTATATTTGCATTGTTCTCTAATTGTAATAATAACAACTACAACAATAATGTTATTGGCCACTAATATTACTAAGTATTACTGTTACTGCATTCTCTAGCTGTGCTGTGTTTGCTTGAGTGAGTTCATACTGCAAGATGACATATGGTACAAGGAGTTGACCAGTCATCCACTCATATGGGTTGGGGGACTGGGAAGAAGGGCAAAGTAGAAAAAAATGACTAAGGTATTGATTCTAAAAGGAGAAAGATTTCTGCTCAATTTAAGTGAGCAGAAATTATAAAATTATAGCTATTTAACACAACAATTGTTCACGATGTCATAGGAATCGCATGGATAGTGGGACTTGATTGGTTCTTACACCCAACTCTGCAGTGGAATTGACTGAGAGGTTTATTTAAAATGCTTGGACCCCATCCCTTAATCAATTGAAATCATTCTCTGGGGGTATGGCCCAGGCATCTATATTTTTTAAAAACACCCCCAGTGATTCTGATTTAATGAGGTTTAAGGGTCATTGCTCTGTTTCCTGAGATCCTTTCCACCACATAGGATGGACTGACTATGAATTCTCATGAAATTTGTAACTGATGTGAAAAGTAAAGGCCTTAAGAAAGACTTTTCTCCATGGTGTCTGTGAATATACTGGGCAGTACAAACTGAAGAGCCATAAAAGGATATATTCGCATTTCTTCTTATTGATTTTTATAGTAGCCAAAAGCACTGGAGTATCCTGTGTGGGAATCGTCGATCGATGCTAACAGAGAGGATGCAGGCTAAATATGTGAGATCCTAGGATGATCTCGTGGTCTTGCCATGTACTCCTTCAGCTGCCTCTCACAAAAGTGCCTAACTTGTGTTCTACTCATTTGGTCTCTGCTTACAGAGAAGTCACATCAACCTTTGCTGATGAAGCTTAAGATTTTATTCTTCCCAGATACAACTCAAATTAATTAGATACATTTGTTTTTATTTTTATTTTTTAATATATTTTATTGATTTTCTACAGAGAGGAAGGGAGAGAGATAGAGAGTTAGAAACATCAACGAGAGAGAAACATCTATCAGCTGCCTCCTGCACATCTCCCACTGGGGATGTGCCCGCAACCGAGGTACATGCCCTTGACTGGAATCGAACCTGGGACCCTCAGTCCACAGGCCGATGCTCTATCCACTGAGCCAAACTGGTTTCGGCTAATTAGATGCATTTGTAGTCTCCAAAATACTAAAGGTACAGAGAAATATATCTTTTTTGTTGTTGTTGAATTCCAGGCACTTTGATGGAACTGAGGAAAAGAGAGTTAGGAGCAAAGGGACCTTTTCCATTACTCAACTACTCACATATTACATTATGATTCAAATGCACACTGTATTTTACACACACACACACACACACACACACACACACACACACACACGTTTTAAGTTTCATCACTAACTGCTATGTTTTCTGATATTTTTATTCTATTCCATATATTTGCTTTCTTTTTAAATGCTGATTGTAATCCCACTAAATTTATTTAAAGACTGTTGCATCTTGGGTCATGACCCACAGTTTAAAAAAACAAATTTTAGAACATGAAGAGAGCTTTACATTTGAAGAACAAGGACATTCCACCTAAATTAAAATAGGGTTCATTGGGCTAGTGGTGACAACTGATGGCTCTTTTCCAGCCAGCAAGATGCCATGTGCTGCGTTAGGCTCAGAGTCCTTGGAATCCTCTGGGCGATGCCAGCTGTTTACAGAAAAATGGTGACCCAACTCCCATTTATCAATCTCTTGGGATATTGAAATAGTTGATGCTTTTCTTTAGTACTTTTGTGACCTTGATCCTTTCTGTGCTAACATGGGTCTGATTCTGTTACCTCAGCTTTGTTTTGCTTGTGCAGTGTTAGATGGTACGTAAATTAAAACCTCACCATGTTAGTAGTTGGTGTGAATATAAAGCTTTGAATTAATCATGTCTCTGGGTAATACTGTTCCTCTTCAAGCAAACATTTTTGTAAAAGCCAGCAACATCTTAGATTTTTTTTCCCAAAAAATTTAAAAATCTAGATTTCTATTCATCAAAAATGGTCACTCAGCTTTCTTATATTCGCTAAAGGCTCAGTCCAAAGATTCGCACACTGGTGGGGTCCCTCGGCCTGGTCTGAATCCTCTCGCAATCCAGGATCCCTCGGGGGATGTCAGAGAGTAGGTTTTGGCCTGATCCCTGCAAGCCATCACTTGAACTCTCTGACACTACTTAGTTGCCCGAATTTAGGATCGCATTACATCTTGGTTTGTTTTCTCTTTTCTGATCATCAACAGTGTCTCTTGTAGTTTCAATAGGGTGTCCATTTAGTCATTCAGTCAGTCAGTTATAAGATTACCCTACAAACCCTTTTTTTTTCTAGTCCAAATATACCAACTAAAGGTAAGAGAAAGGAATGCTATCACTTGGTGCTATTTCCCTGTTTTCTTTAATACCGAGCCTATGCAATTGCATTGCCAGGAAACCAGGAAAAAGAACAACCAATCTGACAATGAATTCTTTCCCATAGAAGAGGCAGTAGCAAGTGGAGGTACATCACATTTGCTTGATATGTGATTAGTTCATGGCTTTTTACTTTAAGAAAAAAGCTTGAGGCTTCTAGGATTCAAACACTAACATTCTTTGGCCAAGAATTTTGATAATGCATGCACAGCGCATGCTTACCATCAGTTGCTCTTCTCATGGGATTGAGAACAAAGCTGATAGTCATTGCCTTTTATATTGGTACCACAGTGGGTGTTTAATGGACTGTGGAGCTTAAGGCTAGTTTCCAGGGACTCATGGCAATTCTAGGTCTGAAAGGACTGTCATCCCCAAATAACTCCTCCACTACCCATTTCAGACATCTCATCCCACATTGTCCTTCCTTTGGGATAAAGATTTTTAGCTTTCTTCTAAAACTACACATGATATAAAAAGGATAATAAATGGACTCTTTGTTATCATAACTCTAATTGATGCTGTTTAGTCAGACAATGCCCTGGAACACCTCAGTCATGAGGGTCTCTGGTGTTCCCATTGGCACCCAAACGCTCTAGCATTGGGCTGTGCATTTCACAGCTGTCAATGGGATTGGGCTCAATAGAGTAATGCTAGTAAAGCCTGTGTTACACATTCATTTCAAGGTCTCGGAAAATGGCATTTTTCCCCCTAGACCAGTAGGTATTATTTCATCTGTAAATTTTTTTTCTTGTTTTTAATATATTTTTATTGATTTCAGAGAAGAAGGGAGAAGGAGGGAGAGATAGAATATATTTTAAAAAAAAAGAAACATCAATGATAAGAGAAAATCATTGATCGGCTGCCTCCTGCATGGCCCCTACTGAGGATCAAGCTCGCAACCTGCCTGCCCTCAGCAGCCATGGTCTTGCCAGGGGCCCGGTGGCTCCCAAGAACAATCTGACCACTCTGATTCGAAAGGCCACCATCATCACTAACCAAATGCTTCCACATAATTGGGTCTATTCCTGAACTTTCAGTTCTCATATGTCAAGATAACTACCCACAGTAGCTTTATAAAATATTTAAACATCTGATAAGGGCAAGTCTCCAGGCAGAACCATCAGCACTAGTAATCCAGAGGACCTACCCAGTGGGCTGACTGGGCACTTCCCAGGTAGAGTCTTCCCTGGCCTGGCAAAAAAATAAATAAATAAATAATTGCCCTGACCAGGAATCAAACCATGACCTCCTGGTTCATAGGTCGACACTCAACTACCTACCCATGCCAGCCGGGCTATAAATTTCTTATTCTAAGTTATAGAATAATTTCTATCTGAGAGATGCTGCTTTGATAAATGGTATTAGTAAGAACTAGTATTTATCAGAATTTTCAATAATCGCAATGAAACAGAGATCGTATCATACAATGTTATGAACAAATAGACACCGTCTTAGATGATCTTAAATCATTTACTTACTTCCTAATATTACCCGAATCTATGATTTCATTCATTTTTAGGGGGAAGAGGTTGAGGCAGAGGAAATAGGCTACTACACATATGACTTTGTGTTGACTATGTGCTCAGAGTGTCTTTCAAGCCTGCTTGTCATGGTGACTGTGGCAGAAAAGGCAAATGTGTTGAAGCCACTATTGCCCCCTTTGGTCCAGCTCATTACACATTTTTGTAAGCTGTTATGCTCACTAAAGATATGTCTCTGCATTATTTTCCTTGTGATTTCATTTTCTTTTTTCTGTTACTGTCATTCAAACTTTGTGCCTCAACTAATACGCTTTTCAACCACTCTGTTCTGCTTTTCTCCCAATATTCACATTTATCAACATTCCTACGTGTTCTAATAAAATTGCAATTGTTATTATTGATGTCTAACTCCTACTGAGCAGCAGTGGATGTTTTGGAATTGCTTATGTTTTAATTTACAACATGAATTAAATGTAAGAACAGGGCCAGATAGTAAGTTTGCTTTGAATTCATATCATTTTAAATAGATAATTTATACAAATGGTAAAAAATACAAAAGTTGAAAAAGAATATATAGTGAATTACCTCCTTTTTTCTTTGTTCTTCAATCATTCAGTTCCCCTCCTGGAAGAAAACAAATGTCATCGGTTACTCTATTCCTTTCCAATGACATATGAGTATATGCATGGGTTTTTTACTATACGCACTTTCTGCTTGTTGAGTTTTTTTTCTCATCTTATCTTAGTGTTTTGGTTTTTTTTAGTGATTATAAGTTGTCCATTCTTTAAAACACTCATGGTATTCTATTGTTCGAGTGCATTGTAATTTATTTAACCAGTGCCCTACTGAATTTCATATAGGTGTTTTTAATCTTCAGCTATCACAAACAGTGCTGTACAATGAGTAACCTCACACTTAAATGTAAATAATTCTGCAGATATGCAAGCACATCTATTCAATAAATTCTTAGGGATGTGTTACAGGGCTAAGAGATATTTACATTTGTAATTTCAGAAGCTTATGGAAGATTGTTCTCCATAGTGGTTTTAAATTTAGAATCCCATCAGTAATGGGGGTAAGAAGTATTGATATGATAGTACTTCCCTCTACCATAATCCAAGCAGGATACTGTCAATTTTTAAATTTTTGCTAATTTGATTGATTATAAAAAAAGGCTACCTACACTATGAAGGAAGATGAGTTGTGTATATTTTTAGGAAAATTTTATGAGCTTTTCTATATGTTCATTTACTTTATCCTTATGGGATGAGTTTGTATATTTTCCTCATTGATGCATAAATACTCATTATATATCAGAAAAATTGGCTGTATGTCTCTGATATGAATTGTAAAGTTTCTCCACTCCTGGCTTTGGTTTATCTGTTTGCTGTTTGTCTGTTTGGTTTGTTTGTTTGATTTGTTTATGTCTATGTCCTGCAGAACTTTTTGATGTTAATATAATCATATTTCTCATCTATTTCATTCCATGGCTTTTAGTTTTTATTATCATACTTTAAAAGGCCTTTTTTTAAAAAAAAAAATCCCATTTCATCTTCTAATTACTTTGTGGTTCTTTTTTATGTTTAAATCTTTGATGTATCTAGACTTTGTTTTGTTGTTGGATGTATGTTATAGATCCAATTTTATTTTATTTTTCCCCATATGGCCACCCAGTTGTCAACACACTGGGTGTTGATAATCCATTTTTTTTCCTCACCAGTATGAAAAGCAAACTTAATCTTACACAAAATCTCCCTACTTCTTCAATAAACTGATGGCTTTGTTTTCCTAATATTGCTGTCCCCACTTCTACCATCACATGTTCTTTTCTGTTTCTAGAGTTTATACTATATCAGCCAGATAATAAGGCAGAACTTCCCATGCAAGAGCCCAGATATAGGCATGGACAGTTTAATATTAGCTCTGTAATGACTGCCTTCCCTTTGAATAAGCCACAGATTCCTTGTATTTGGGGGAGACGTATAGTAAATTCCTACATAATACTTTCCCTTAGGGCAGTGGTTCTCAACACTGGCTTGTGATTACTGCAGGAGCTTTCAAAAAATGCAGATGCCCTGACTCCAGAGAATAACTGATATGGGGTAGAACCCTGACTTAAAAAAAAAAAAAAAGACACATAGCCCAGCCAGAGCGGCTAAGTGGCTCAATGGTTGAATGTTGACCTATGAACTAGGAGGTCATGGTTCAGTTCCCAGTCAGGGCATATGCCTGGGTTGCGGGCTCAATCCCCAGTGTGGGGCATGCAGGGGGCTGCCAATCAGTGATTCTCTCTTATCATTGATATTTCTATCTCTCTCTCCCTCTCCCTTCCTCAATAAAAATGCCTTCAACTATAGTCTATTAAGTGGCTCTACTAATAAGACAATATACTCTATTTCTATGGGTTTGCTATATATTTTGCTCTTTGTAGCAATTCTCTTTTGTTCTACCTTTTCACTACATGCTTTGGAAAGGGTGCCTCACAAGACTATTATTTCAATTAACCAAAAAATATTTCAAAGCTTTTTCATTGAACAAATGTTCACTGAGTACTTATTATGAATTAGATGCTGTGCCAAGTGTGGAATGGTGAACAAAATTATCTCTTTGAAAAATTAAGTGTTGGCATTCAAACAAAATCATCATTAAGCTAGGGAACCTGCCACATAATAAGGCACCTGTCTATATTTTACACTGTATGACATATAGTGTTGTAGAGTACATTGCTTTCAGAATACTTTGGGGAAACCTATAACAGATATATTAACTTTGTCCTGCAGCTCTAGGGTTTACTTAGCTGGATATCATAAGATAATTTATTTTTTTGTTTTTAATCCTTCACCTGAGGATATTTTCTCCATTGATTTTTGGAGAGAATAGAAGGGCTAGAGGAGGGGGGAGAGAGAGAGAGAGAGAGAGAGAGAGAGAGAAACATTGATGTGAGAGAGATACTGCAATTGGTTGCCTCCCACACACACCTCAGTTGGGGCTGGGGATTGAACCTGCAACTGAAGTATGTTCCCTTGACCAGGAATCAAACCTGTGACCCTTTGGTCCAAGGTCAATGCTCTAGCCACCGAGCTAACCGGACAGGATGTAAGATAATTTATTTAATGTAATATCCAGGCTTAAACATATCCTCAGGTTTGCTTTCTAGTAGGTACTTTCTTGAATAATCCCAAAGGTAGACTTAATTGTGCTCTTGCCCAGTACATGTAAATAAGGCTGAAATCAGAAATATGTGACTGGGATTGAACACATATGAATTTTTCCATTTAGTTAATAACATTGGGTAGTGCAATACTAAGTTAAACCTGAATTGTTTTTAAGGCAATATTTATAGTGACAGTTGGTAAGAATTATCTAGTGAATAACAATGTAGAAATGTCCTGTAGTACAAATTAGTTTTAGATATTGATATTTAGTTGCCTAAAGTACACTTCCCCCTAAAATACAATAATTTTAAAAGAAGGAATAAGCCCGAATGACCATATAAAAAGTTGAAAACCGAGTGTATTTCCTTTTTGTTAAAAATGCATTTAGATCTGCTTCTGGTAAAATACTGTGGGAACCCAGAATCTCCACAAAATGAGCAATCAACTCTCCTCAGAAAACATTTTCCCATTCACTTTCTACTTCCAGGAGGCATCAATTATTGCTGTTTAATTTCTTCTTTCATTTTTCACTTTTTGTTTCTGAGTGGGAAATATGAATGCCCTGAAACCAGGGAGCAAACCCTCTTCCTATGTTCTTCCATATTCTGTCATTTGACTTGTGCCGGCTTTTTGAGAGAGTTACTCAATACGTGCCATCAAGCGGTGCTGCTATTACGGAAACGTTGAATATTCCTTCATGGTTTCCACTTTTTTTAGAAGTGGTGGTGTAGCCACATAGAGCCTAAAGCCTTGCACTTGGGATACTCCTGTCTAAGCATTAACACCAGTCCCCAAACCATCCTCCTCAAATGTATCCTCCTTCTACAATGTGCTCGGAATGACATGAAATACAGTGGGTATACTTGCTGAAGTTAGCGTGGTGTTCAGTTGAGTAAGTAATGAAGGAGTGGGGGCTGGTTGTCAGGTGGCACAGTGCACTGAAATAAAGGAATAGCTTAAATCTGTTCTGGAAAAAAATAGAAGAAGAAGAATCAGGGCATTCCACCTTGTCTCACACAGAAATAAGGTGGGAGCAGCTGTACTTGTGAATGTGTATGGGGATAGACAGGAAAATGTTTTGGGCCGATTATGGACCACACTTTTCACTGTAAGTTACTGTACTTGCTTGTTGCCCATGTGGGTGTTTTTTGTTTTGTTTTGTTTTAATTGATTTCAGAGAGAGAAAGGGGAAGGGAGAGAGTGATAGAAACATCAATGATGAGAGAGAATCATCTATCAGCTGCCTCCTGCACGCCCCCTATTGGGGATTGAGCCCACAACCCAGGCATGTGCCCTGACCGTGACCTCCAGGTTCATAGGTCGAGGCTCATCCACTGAGGCACACCAGACGGGCCCATGTGGGCCTTTTGATCCACCACAGAGACAGGGATGCTTGTAGAGCTCTATTTTCACGAACCAAACAACCTAGCAATTTATTCCTATGCTTTTGTGATCCTGACATTTCTATTTTTTTTAAAACCTGTTGACTCTAATATATCTGCTGTACAGCATTTAACGATAGATTTGTCATCCTTACTGAACATCACGTGTATTTTAACTCACAGATCCACTTCCTCATTCATTCTTGGGTCCTCAACACACGAAGCTTTGGTGGCACGATGCACACATTTTAACTACATAGCAGAGTGTCTTCACTTGCCACCTCTTTTGATGCAGCATCACTGTACATCCAGTAACAATGTTACATCACAAGCAGGAGGAAGCAGTAAACAGAACTAAGGAAGGAAGGATCCGGCTGTCAGGGTAAATGTAAATAGCAGCTGTTCCAGTCAAACTGTTTTTAAAGCGACCACACGGTGAGAGCTTTGCATAAAATGGGCCAGAACTGCAAAAGTGACTATACTATATGGCATTATAACATCCTTTTAAGAAAATATCTTTGTGCCATTTTTTTTTTTTGCCAAATATGCACACATGTCCTCCCCTAATGGGTTAGGGTGATAAACTGCTGGTATTAAGCACTTTAAAAATATGGCTTGTACATTGCAGTGCTATTCAAAACTGCGGCCCTTCAATGACTAGCACTACCCAGACTAATCGGTATAGAGACTCTTACCATTTAGTTATGTCACCTTTCTATTTAAAATGGAGGAAAGAAAATGATGTTTTCCGGCACATGAATATAAAAATCTTACCTAAGATTTATATGTTGCAGCGGCGTTGAAACAGAATATAGAGGGTAAGGGGGGATCATGATGAGATAGTCCGCCAAACATTGTCTGATCTAACATGCTTACCTCAGGGTAATATTTATACTATGTATTGAGCTAGACTCTTCTAAGACCTAGAACAGGACTTCTCACATTGCAGAAATAATGATTTTTTAAAAAGTTGTTAAACACTCAGTGAATGGATAAAAAGAACGAATGACAACATTAGTGTCTATTTGTAACGTAAATAAAAATTAAACACACTTGCATACATATGAGTCTAATTTTAATGCTTGTTGAATATTTGTACACATTGAAACTTCATATCAGGATATTAACTAATCTGCATATAAATGTACTTTTCTGTCAAATAAACAGGACAAAACCCCCACCAGTTTCACTTTACTCAATAGGTATAAATCATAGAAATAAACCACCATTCAATAGTCTTTAGCCTTGTTCCTCATTAATATACATCAGGGAAAACTTTTGAGATAAAAGCTTTTAGGAAAAGACTATAAGCAAATATTGAACCGATTTAATTGCATAATGCTGAAGTCTTTACGGAGATGTATACTGAGGTTTATAATTTACTCTGAAATGCATCAAAAATAATATGGATTGCCGAAACCGGTTTGGCTCAGTGGATAGAGCATCAGCCTGCGGACTGAAAGGTCCCAGGTTCGATTCCGGTCAAGGGCATGTACCTGGGTTGCGGGCACATCCCCAGTTGGGGGTGTGCAGGAGGCAGCTGATTAATGTTTCTCTCTCATCAATGTTTCTAACTCTCTTTCTCTCTCCCTTCCTCTCTGTAAAAAATCAATAAAATATATCTTTAAAAATAATAATAATAATATGGATTGATGAATGAGTAGAGATAAAGAAAGGTGAGTGGATATTGATAAAGCAAGTAAAATATTAAGGGTGGACATACGGCAATTCACTGTTAAAGTCTTTCAACTTTGCAATATTTTTGAATTTTTTTATAATTAAAATGTTTGAAAAAAATTCTTATGAATTTATTTACTTTTTTCCCCTGTAGCATTTTTAGTTGTAATAAAGGCAAGGAGTCCAAGAATAATTTAGGATAAAATTACTCTTAGGATTATATTTTCTCAGTTCAATATTATCCTAAAATGTTTTCTTGTTTTCTATTATTGGTAATTTTCTTTGTCCTTAATTATAAATGAGTTTCCCAACCTGAAAAATTATTATTTCTCATTTCCAGAGAAAATGAATATATTTACTGAGCAAAATATATGAAAGTTTCATTAATATTAACTAGCCTATTTTGTATATTTACTTTGTATAACTAGAAACTATTCCTATTCTATAATAATATTAACCATTTTTACTTCTTTCTGGTATTAAATTATCCACTACTCTGTTATTCTATGAGTATAAAGCAGGATTAAATCCATTACATCTTAGACTGTTACTTTGGCTAATCACCATACAAACATCATATGATTTGGACATCAAGCCTCACTTTTGAAAATTTTTCATGGCAAAATTTGATTGACCTGATGGCTGTTAGATCACCTTCACCTCCTTTGAACTTACCTGAAACATTTTATCTCTAACACTCATTTGATACTTGTAAGACAACAGCTTGTATTATATATAATGTCAACAAATATGTACAGATTATAGATATTACTTCTATAGGTGCAATATAAATTATAAAGTGCTAATAAGGTGTTTTTGTGTTTGTTG
>NW_006292334.1:1669786-1675604 GCF_000327345.1 Myotis davidii | reverse complement strand
TTCCCCTTGATTTTCCACATACCTGGCAAGTAGCTTTTGTTCCTCAGTTTCTCCTCATCATACCCATCTTACTCCATCCCCCCAAAGGTCCTTTCCCTGGGATTATTCAGAATGAACAGGAAAAGTGATCCATCTGACCACAGCCAGGAATGAGGCATGAGGAAAATATAAGGCACTTCTCTTCCTGAGTTTGGTCAATCCTGAGAAACTGACTTTCATTGTCTGCCAACAGGGGAGGCTTTACACTTGGCGCGGGATTTTGGCTACACTTGTGAGACAGAGTTCCCAGCCAAAGCCGTCGGAGAGCATCTTGCCAGACAACATATGGAACAGAAAGAACAGACAGCAAGAAAAAAGATGATCCTAGCGACCAAGTAAGCCAACGGGGAAGCCTCTATGCCGCTTTATTCTCCGTGTTTCCATTTTCTATGAAGCGGGGAGGCACTCAGAAAGAGAAAACACCTTCATAGTTCCTTATGGTTTCATGGTGCATATTCTAAAACAGGGAAAGCCTTCTCCCTGTCCTCCTGCAGGAATGGTTGTAGAACTGTTCGCCACTACCACCACAGCCGCCGATAACATTCCAAACACACGTCCATTTTCTTGGGAGCTTCTGTCACTCTGTTGAAGTGTCTGGGAGTCAGTGTATCCAAACTGAGGCGGAGATCCGGTTTTCACACGAAGAAATGTTGAAAGAACTTGAGGGAAGAGAAGTACTTCCATATTTGTCAAAGTTATGCTGAGGCATCTGGCGTAGAGTAGTAGCTTCTACTTGGGGATTGTATTTTCTTTCTACCTGGGATCTAAATCACGTATATTATGTTAGGTGGTATTTTGACCTTTGACTTCAAAAATATTGTGAAAACATGTACTTTTCTTTGATTCTTCTGCCCATAGCTGAACATTTGCAGACATTAAATATCAAGCAAAAATTTAATTCTCTAGTTTCAATGACCTTATTTTACATGAAGTATACAGGCCATAAACGTCTAGAAATTAGATCAGAGCCTTTATAATTTTTTTTCTTTTTTGGTTATTTATGTCCATCCATCTTCTTATTAGATAATGTGAAATGAGAATTAAGAATCTGAGACAACCTGGCTGGTGTGGCTCTGTGGTTGAGCGTCGACCTATGAACCAGGAGGTCACGGTTCGATTCCCAGTCAGGGCACCTGACATGCAGGAGGCAGCTGATCAATGATTCTTTCTCATCATTCATGTTTCTATCTCTCTCTCCCTCTCCCTTCCTCTCTGAAATCAATAAAAATATATTTAAAAAAGAAGAATCAGAGACAATGCAGTTATAGCAAACATATACAGTACTAGTGGTCATCAAATTAAGTAGATAAAGTAAAGGATGTGTAGGAATGACACTTTTTCTACAGCTTACCAATAGATCCAACATGTGTTCTGAGTGGTTTCTACTTCACTGATGGTAAAGCATTGGCTGTTTTTAATTAAAATACTCAGAGTTGAAATTAAGCAGCCTACATAGACATTCTCACAAATCCCTTAATTCCTAAGAGTGTGACAATTGTGTCAAAAATATGTACAAAATTCAAAATTCTTTGTATGAGCGATCCAATTGCTGACCTGCATTGGCTCACATATGTATTTTTATCTCTGTGAGTAACAGATTCACTCGTATTTAATTATATTGCCAAATATATAATTGTATGAAGGCCCATTGATTAAGTGTCATTAGCCTCCTGATTCTTCTTTATTTCTAGTGCTTAGTTCATTAACCAAGATACTTTGGTGTAATTAGATAGTTATTTATGAGGAGAGATAGAAACTGAATTAGAAAATTTGTGAAATCTAAAAAGTACTGGATAAAACATGTATTTGATTTATGGAAACACATTTAAACATCTTCCTTAAATTTAGAACTAAATATGATTAACATTTGATCTACATAAAGGTAAAGCAAAATAGTTAACAAGTTTTAATTGAGCATTACCATACCATTAATCATCAACAGGGGAAATATAGAACTTTCAATTCAGACATCAGCTAAAAATTGTGTCCTTAAGGACAATGACGTAAGTGACAAAGTTAGAATTTATGATTCATCGAAGATCATCTTTTGTTACATAATTCATAATGTGACATTTTGTTTGAAGAAATAAGAATATTTCTTATTGTAGCTTCATAAATAAAATTTTAAATAAGAATGAAACTAGGCATAAAAATAATAACTTTGTGTCATAATGAGATGATGATTATAATTGCCAAGAGGATATTTACAAAATTATCATCTCTTTTTAAGTCTAGAAGCTTTCCTAAGTCAGTGAATTAAGCAGCAGATTCAAATATCTAATACTGAGAATTCTGAAACTCCTGATAGAGCTTAATGCGTTGGTGTCATTGAATTGCTTAGCAAAAGTTAAATTTTTCCACATTTTTGTCATTTCCTCATTTCTTTTTTTAAAAAATATATTTTATTGATTTTTTACAGAGAAGAAAGGAGAGGGATAGAGAGTTAGAAACATTGATGAGAGAGATTGATCAGCTGCCGCCTGCACGCTCCCCAGTGGGGATGTGCCCGCAACCAAGGTACATGCCCTTGACAGGAATTGAACCTGGGACTCTTCAGTCCGCAGGCCGAGGCTCTATCCACTGAGCTAAACCGGTTCAGCTCCTCATTTCTTTATCAACTTAAAAATTAATCATAACTTGTTGTATTGTTAATATAAGTAGAAAGTTGATTTACTACCTTATAAATTAGTTTACTCAATTTTCCAAATATTTCCCTTATCATAACACAAGAACTAAAGCAATGTTTCAAACTTCATTTTAATTTTTAATATATTTAAACCTAATAGAAAATTTTTAAAAACATAACTTTAAACAACTCCAATATGTTTTTATAATAATGGATCATACTGATGGACTGCCAGATAGCAATTCATTTTGCTAATGTGAAAAATGATAGCATCAGTCTATATTTAAATTTTTAGTTAGAAATTTCCTTAAAACAAAGATAATATAGCCAACTATTAAGTAACACAAAGCACAACAGATAATGATGCCCACAGATGTCATCATTTGATGCCATTAAACACTTACCTTGAGTTGCTATTTATCTATTAAAAATAGTTTACATAACTGACAGTCAGCCAACTGAGTCTAACTCAGAACAGAGAAAGTGAGAAATTCAGATCAAATATTCTCAATGGAAGTACAAACATGCCAGAGACTCAGCCAAATATCCGCAGGGACCTGTGGAGGATCCTGTTTTCTTTAGGGCAAATAAGGACTTACCTCTGTTCATTGGTTTTTCCTCTCCCCATGATCCTCTTTACTTCCCCCTGTGTTCAAAATGACCAAGGCAAATTCTGTGAAATGAAGCAATATTTGAATACTGGCTATAAACATGAAGCTCATTGTTCATTAAAAAAAATCTTTGTAAGAATTCAGTACATTTTAGGCACCTAATAATAAACAAGACTCCACTGATTTTAACTCAGTGATAAATTATGTGTGCTTCAAGATATTTTGTCACGTTCCACCCTAGCCGGTTTGGCTCAGTGGATAGAGCGTAGGCCTGCGGACCTAAGGGTCCTGGGTTCAAGTCCATTCAAGGGCACATACCTTGGTTGTAGGCTCCTTCCTGGACCAAACCCTGATTGGGACTCGTGAAAGAGGCAACCAATCAATGTGTTTCTCTCACATTGATGTTTCTCTCTGTCTTTCCCTCTCTCTTCCACTCACTAAAAATCAATGGAAAAATATTCACGGGTGAGGATTAACAACAACAAGATATTTTGTCATTTTCTAGTAGTTAATTTGTTAATGACACAAATGCTTTGGACAGGAATTAGTGTCTGGGACCATGGAATAACAATCACTTGGAATGAATTGGCCCTTTCATACTTGTCTTTGGCTACATGGATAATTATCGTCAGGGCTACATGATTACATTTTATCACTGCCCACTGTTAATCCAGACATGTGACTCTATCACTAGCATATTATCCCTGGAATATGGAGTGGCCTCGCTTTAGAAAATATATTCTTTTCAGCAACTTCTGGAGAGTCCTTTCCTTCACTCTTTAGCTACTGCGCTGATCTAGCGTTTTGTTGTCATTGTTTTAAAAAATGTTTCTGTATGTTTTGCTTCTTTAGAATATATCATTTGGAGTATGTATTGCAAAGCCTTTACTTTTATACACCATACATGGTAATGTGGCAGTTAAAACTGAAACCAATGATCTGAGATCATAATCATTTAAAGCAAGGAAAAGAGCAAGCAAATGCCCTTACATGGACCATGACAACCATTCCTGTGAGGCTAGTGGATGACATTGTGCATAAGTAACCACATCAAATATTAAACTACGAATTTCGTCTACAAGAGCCTGAATTATAATGAACTATTGGGAAAAGGGGGATTTTCCAAAGTTCACTTGAATCCTGTACGTTGGGGATGGAGCTTCGCAGGTTGCTTTATGAAACTGTATCTAGTCCTCTAGTAAAGAGAAAACAAGCCTTTAATAAAATGCCATGGGATGAAGTTAAAGCCCCCGTTTCACGAGTTCAACTTCAACTTTGAACCTTTTATTTTAGACAAATTTGTAAAGAATTCCAAGACCTCTTGAGCCAAGATAGATCACCCCTGGGATCCTCCAGACCCACTCCAATTCTAGACCTGGACATCCAGAGGCACTTAACACATTTCAGGTAAGACTGGGTTTCTAATTTGCTCAGACTCTCTTTTTAAATTGTTCAAACTGTCTTTACTAATTGCTCAACTGTCTGTACTAGACATTGTGTGTTCCTATCACAATTCCATTTAGAGATATGATATATATGTATATGATGACTAACCTGAAGTTTTTGAAATTCCAAGCATCTAAAATAAAATTGTAAAAATAACTAATGCATGAAGCATTTGAGATAAGAAGAGTTAATATCTTTGGTGATTATCAAGAACTTATGGCTTTAAAAGTAGCCACTATTATTTTAAATCATCACACTTTGGATTAGGAGTCTGAGGTCTGTTAAACAGTTCTTTCCCTTAATTAGGTAAATTGTTGAATGAACAGATGATATGACAAATTAATGGGATAATATAGACTGATTTTCCAGTATAATTTCTACACAGCTAGAAATGCAACTGGTTCTTAAGTTAGTCCACACCAACATATTTAAAGGGCCTAGAATGTATTATTAAAAGCGTATTTTGAATTTTTTTTGAGAGGCTTTGGAGAAGAATATAATATTTTTTCTGGTTAGCTTATGCCCTGGATGCAATGTGGAAAAGAATATATAACTATTTAGGTGCCTTGCAATTTAAAATTTTAGGATTCTATGTCACATAGAGTTCTCATCAATATAAAAATATTTATTCTCTTTTAATTAGTATCATTTAGCTTAAATACAATGCTAAGGAAAGAGTAATATACATTAAGTTTTTAAAAGTTTTAAATACCTCTCAATGATTATAATGCTGTTGAGAATACCCCATTATGATAAAAAATGGATACTTAAATAAATTAGAATTTTATCTGTGGCATCAGAAACATTTAAATAGAATATTTTTTCATAATATCACAAGGCTCCTCAAGATATAATAGGCACATCTCTGAAGACTAAATTTAGGATTTATCTTCCAAAAATGCAGAAAATATAGGTTATAGTTCACAGGACTTTTCTCCTGTGACTCAGCTGGATTAGTGAAGGTGAGTGTTCTAAAACTGGAAGGAAATACAATGCCTATACATGTAGAACAAAATACTTTGGAGTCAATAGAAACATCTTCAAATTTAGAACCTTACACATTGGAGCTGGGTTGTTTGGGGTAACTTTTACACTC
>NW_006292334.1:1663528-1669761 GCF_000327345.1 Myotis davidii | reverse complement strand
CTCTTTCCAAGCCTCTCTTTCTCTAGCTGTAAGTGAAATAAGAACCCCTCCATTGTATGCTGGTAGTGAGCTAAAATGAGAAAAATGAATATAAAGTGAGCATTCCAATAAATGATGTGTTATTTACTCCACCACTGACCCAAGTTTGAAAGGTACAGATTGCTCCACTATTGTATCTGTACATATATTTTCCATATTTTTATTTGTGTACATACTAAAAATATCTATAGTTTTTACAAAAGTTTAAGTCAAAACTTAGTACTTTTCATACTAATTCAATTATGGATTTTAGGATGTTTAAGGTACAAATTTATTCTAAGGAGGAACTTACTGTTCAAATACAGAGAACTGGATCTCTATGTCATGTCTACTAGGTTATTACCAATTATAGATACTGCAGCCTTCATCATCTGTGAGCTCAAAATAAAATACATCAATGTGTAAATCTAATACCAGCTACAGTGTGAAATAAATAGCCAAGTCATTTGGTTTGCTCAGTATAGGCACAAACTGCTAATGTGTTGATAGTTTAGTCATTTGACAACTTAATGCCACAGAACTCTTTAGAGAAAACTTCAGCTTCTAACTTAAGCCAAATGTTACCCAAATGGGTTTTAAATAATCTTATTTACACCCCCATGCAGAATATGGTAACAAGCTAGTCTGGTATCTCTCAGAGAAGAGCAAAAGATATGGTAAATTGCTTCCCCAATTCTCAGTTTTTTTTTTTTTGTTTTTTTTTAATCCTAAATTTTATTGGCAATGAAATAGAACATGGATTGAGCATAAACCCCTCCAAAAAAAAAACACAACAATTTTTAAAAATCTCAAAAATACATACCCAAAAACCTGAATACAAAATCTAACTTTTCTCCCCAGCCTCCCTGGGGGTGCGTTACTGATCTTAAGGCAGCTAGATTGCCCCACAATTACAGATTTAAATTTAGCCAATCTACGGCATATTACCAAGAAAGTGTCAATATAATTCACAGCAATGCGCATAAAACTCCCCAAGGTCAGGCGGGAGTAGGGAAAAGGGGGGAGGGATCAAAGCCATGGGCTCTGGGCTAAGGACACTGCATGCAGGGACAGTATGCCCCTTGTGGACTGAACTCTCGGGAGAAGGCAAAAAAAGGAGAAATAAAACCAAATGCCAAGTACTTTAAGAATGGATTGTATGACCTACAGTGACAGGTGATATCACTAATTCTCAGTTTTAAAAAAAGGGAGAGATTAAATTTTGGGTGTAAAACTTAAGATCATCTGTGGCTGCAGATTCTCAATCACAGCCATTTGAGATGCATAACCATCCTTAAAACGTTTAATGTATCTACTTATAAAAGTCTGATCCATAAAATTTTGGTGTTACTTATATGTTGAGTATTTTGATATCAGAAAGTTATGAATTCCACTTATTATACTCTTTTTAATGTTTGCTGGATTTTAGATTTATTTTTCTTTAATTACACTCCAGATTAATTATGTAGATGAAATCTTTTGATTTTATAATGGGAAACAGTATGATGTTAGAAGTCTCTTAACCAAAATTCATTTTGTAGCAAATTTCCTAAATTATGTCTTTGTTAAATTGTGGTGAAAAACACATAACATAAAATTTACCATCTTAACCATTTCTAAGTGAGCAGTTAAGTAGTGTTAAGTATATTCACATTGTTCTGCAACCAATCTCCAGGACTTCTTCATTTTACCAATGAAACCATGACTATTAAATACCAATTCCCCATTTCCTGCTTCCCCCAGCCCCTGGCAATGACCATTTTACTTTCTGTCCCTCTGAATTTGGCTACTTTAGATGCCTCATACAAATAGAATCATGAAGTATTTGTTTTTCTGTCACTGGCTTATTTCACTTAGCATAAGGTCCTCAAGGTTTGTCTATGTTGTAACATGTGTTAAATTTTCTTCCAAGACTGAATAATATTCCATTGTGTGTATATGTGACATTTCACTTCTAACTTGAGCTAAATGTTACCTAAATGAGCTTTAAATATTCTTATTTACACCCCCATGCATCCATCAGTGGACACTAGAGTTGCTTCCATCTCTTGGCTATTGTGAATAGTGCTGCTGTGGACATGGGTGTGCAAATGTTTCTACAAGGTTCTGCCTTCAATTCTTTTGTATCTATACCCAGAAGTAGAACCACTTTGTCATATTATAACTCTATTTCAGAAACTGCCTTACTGTTTTCCATAGTGGCTGCAGTGTTTTATATTCCCACCAACAGTGCCCAGGATTTTATTTCACTTCTCCACATCCTGGCCATCACTTGCTATGTACTTTTTTATTTTATTTTTGGTAGTATTTATCCTAATAAGTGAGAGGGGATAGGTCATTATGGTTTTGATTTGCATTTCCCTTATGATTAGTGATATTAATCATTTTTAGTGATAGTAATCATTATTAGTGATATTAATCATTTTTTCATGTGCTTGTTGGCCATTCTGTGTCATCTTTGGAGAAATGTCTATTCATGTCCTTTGCCTGCTTTTTAATCTGCCAGTTTGCTTTTTGGCTGTTGATTTTTATGAGTTCTTTATATATTCTGGACATTAACCTCATATTAGACATGTGATTTGTAAATATTTCCTATTGTGTAGGTTGCCTTTGTATTCTGTTGATTGTGTCCTTTTTATATAGATGCATAGATGTTTTTGATGTAGTTCATTTTGCCTATTTTTACTTTTATTGCCTCTTCTTTCTGTGTCACATCCAGGAAATCGTTGCTAAATCCAATGTCACAAAGTTTTTGGCCTACTATGTTTTCCTGTAAGAATGTTATAGTTTTAGGTCTTGTGTTTAGGTATTTGCTTCATTTTGAGTTAATTTTTGCATATGATATGTGTCTGATTGCATTCTTTTCCATGTCATAAATTACACTAGGTCTCACTTAATATCCTCCATAGGTTCTGCAACTTTAAGCAAAATGTTGGATAATGAAACCAATTTTACTCTAGGCTAATTGATACAAACAAGAGTTAAGCTCCAATGACATCTCATCAACACTATATTGAAACTATGTTATTGCAGGACCTGCTTTGTATATCCTTTTAAACAAAAGGTTTAAACATGGCTTAAACATCGCCAGTTAAAACCCAGATTGAATTCTCCTAATGTAGACTGGATTTAAGTGGGTGTCTTTGTTTTTACTGTGCATTTATTAAAAGTAGCCTGGATAGATTATCTTAACAGGACTGTAAAAGTCAGCGTGTTGCCTGACCTTGAAAGAGACTCCACACGTTACAAGTGCAGCCCTTAAACCTGGCTTCACAGTGGACTTTCTCTTGGAGCATTTTTAAAACTCTTAAGAACTGGAGTGCCCCTTTAAAAATCTGATTCAACAAGTCTAGGATTGCACTCCGGCATCTGTTCTTTGCAGATCTGAAGCTGATTCTGATGGTTAGGCAGCATTAAGAACCACGGTCCTGGGATATTCCTAGACTATTAGAAAAACAATTCTTATTCATGTTTAAAGTGACGCCAAGAGTTATGTAAAGTTCTGTCCTGTACACTAACATACCAAAGAGATTCCCAACTTTGAAAACAGTCCGTTGGCAGAGTCTTATTTTCCAGTTTTTGGTGAGTGCTGGCTGGGAAAAAAAGAAGAGAGCATGATTGAATGGGCATAGAGAATAATTAGTAACATCATCGGTGCTACTACTTTATTTAGTCAAAATCTCCTTCCCAGTGCAGACCACTTGGATTACACCTGATAAGGTGCTTGGTTTGGTTCCTTAAGAACTGTGGCTTACTTTTGGCAGGCTGAATATGTCCCGGTCAAGCGAGGATGTGATTAGAGTAGTTGACATATCAGGGTGCTCTGGAACCCCGTGCGTGCAGGGACCCTCCTCGCTTTTCACAGCCTGGAAGACTGCTGTTTCCATCAAAATAACAGGAGGCAGATTTATTCATTATATATAATTTAGTGAGTGTGGAAAAAGAGAAGTGTCTTGCTGTAGAGAACACAGCAGACACCACAGCTCCTACTGGAAGTGGGAAGAAAATGAAAGGAAATCTGCAGGAGAACTAATTCCCAGGAATGGCAACAGCTGTGAGATCAGTGACATCGGGTTCCACGGACAGAACAGGTTCTGCTAATTTTTCAAAATGTTAGGAATTCTCTGAGGTCTCAGGAAATGTTACAAACTTTTCCCTTTTTTACCTCTTACGTTCTCATAATCGCATTGAATCTGAAGTCAAGCATCTGGCAACATGAATAGGGAAGGAGGTTAGACTGTCGTTAACACTCAGTTTAGAAAGAACAGTCTATCAGAAACAGGAAATTTTCTTTCTCGGCACTCAATTGGCAGCCTGAAATGTTATTGTTTCTAATATTTTACTGTGTTAATGGAAGGCGGTGAAAAATAACTAACTAAAGGAATGTCCCATTCTTTAGGGACTTTTAATGTGGAACACAATTATATTCAAAGACTTGTATGAGAGAGACTTTATAATAGAGAATTAAACAGAGAGCAGGCTTTCATTTTTCCATCCACAGTACTTAGCACATAGTATGTGCCCAGCAAATATATGTTAATAAATGAAGATAATGATGCTAGCTATGTTAGGTCTTAGATGAATCCGCCACTGATTCATTCCCCAGGGCCATGGGCTGAAGAAGTGGAATGATCAACATGCTTACTAGTAATTCTTCTATTTGAGTCAGAAAGTGTGCTGACACCACACCTTAGAATTAGATGCTCCTGCTACTCCCATAATGCTTTGAAAATAAGAAATGTACAGCATTCCCAGATACCTGTGTGCCTGCTGGTGATTAAATTTTTCCATTGATTCTCACTGTTGAAAGCTCCCTTATATTTCCCACTCTTCTTCAATATCTGGATCTTCTGTTCAGCATCCCTGTCAAGTTGTCACCTGTTCCAGGCTTGAAAACTTGCAATGATAGACTGCTCTTTGCTTGAGTAAGCATCCTCCTATCTCTGACAGCTCTATTAGAAATGCCTTTTTTTTCCCAATGAGGCAACATCTGTCTCCTTAAAGCCCCCCTCCTTGGGGGGTCTTACTGACTCAGTTCTATCCTGTTCCCCTCCCAGCCGCTAAAGACAGCTCTCATGCCTCTCTGAGTTTTTTGTTCCTGGGCTATTCATCCACATATGTCACGCATCCCGGTCAACTCAACCAGCATCTTCTAGTGCTATGTGGTTGGCAACATGCTGAAGAGAGGATGTTTCTCTTTACTTAAGCGTGAGCATGTTTGGTCCTCTCCGAGGAGCCTACAATGTGTATAGTCCCCCTCCCTTGGGATGGGAAAGTGGCAGGGGAGGTAATCTGCAGTGGGTGAATTTCTTTTTATTTATTTACATATTTTATTGATTTTTTTACAGAGAGGAAGGGAGACGGAGAGGGATAGAGAGTTAGAAACATCGATGAGAGAGAAACATCAATTAGCCGTCTCCTGCACACCCCCCACTGGGGATGTGCCCACAACCAAGGTACATGCCCTTGACCGGAATCGAACCTGGGACCCTCAGGCCGCAGGCCGATGCTCTATCCACTGAGCCAAACCCGTCAGGGTACAGTGGGTGAATTTCTTAATCTTGCACGAGTATTTTTAGGGCCAGAAGAGAAATGAAGAAATTTAAATTCAGTCTCTAATCCCAAAAGAAAGCATCATTAAATAAATTACACAACTAAGCTTAGCATTTCAGAAATCAAAATAGTAAGCTTCCTTTAGGATGTTCTGCCTAGTCCAAGGGGACATCTAAGCCCATTTTATTTAAGAATATTGGAAATAGTGAGCCTGAATTGTGAAGGAAAAAAAAAAAAATCCTTCCCAAACTTAAGCTCCTTTACATAAGGTTGAAATTAAACTTTAAAAGGTAAACTTCGCAAGTGAGTGCCATTCCCAGGTGCAAAGAAAAATATACTCATCAGGTCCTCTCACCAGTTAAGTGGGCAGGGGTCATCTGTATTTACACAGAAGGAAAGAGACTCCCTTGAAGTAAACCTTGCACTAACAGCAATGTCGACTAGACTTTGTGAAAACAGTTTTCACTTCCTCAGCAGACAAATGGAACCACAATGCTCTTCTCATATGAATCAACATTAAGTCACTTACATTAATTTAATACTAAGTGGAAAATTAAAGAATTCAATCAGTTGCCAATATTTATTGTACTTCACAAGTTGTGTGGCATTTGTTTTAAATGCTACAAAAGGTACATATGTAAAAGCAGGTCATTTGATGACAT